>NC_137174.1:11685000-12070000 GCF_951804945.1 Podarcis cretensis
CACTTAAGAGGCCAGGGGCCAGCGCTGTCCGGAGACACTTCCGGGTCACGTGGCCAGCGTGACAAAGCTGCATCTGGCGAGCCAGAGCCGCACACGGAAACGCCGTTTACCTTCCCGCTGGTAAGCGGTCCCTATTTATCTACTTGCACCCGGAGGTGCTTTCGAACTGCTAGGTTGGCAGGCGCTGGGACCGAGCAGCGGGAGCGCACCCCGCCGCAGGGATTCGAACCGCCGACCTTTCGATCGGCAAGCCCTAGGCGCTGAGGCTTTAACCCACAGCGCCACCTGCGTCCCAATACAATACAATACAAAGTTACTAATATCTATAAATCAACATCACTTCACTTTCCTTCTGACACACCCTCCAGCTCACCCACAGAAATCTTACAATGAGAAAAGTTCCTCTCACTCTAGCCTTACTTTTTATGGGCAGGCCCAAGGTGGCTGGTCCTTCCTCCGGCTGCTCGCAGCTGTGTCCCATTCAGTTGCACTCTCCACACTTCCAGGTGCAGCAGGTTTGTTGAGTTTCCCAGGGGGTCCAGAGGATGGGAGGGTTTCTCTCCACCAGGGTGGATTTGATTTAAATCAAATAGATTTAAATCAAAATTTAAATCACTCGTCAGTAAGACTTGATTTAAATCACATACGTATATTTTTTACAGAAAGTCTCATTCTTGCTGGTATGATCTTAATATTCATAACCAGATGTAGGTTTAATTTTTGGAATAATAAATTTTCAGAGTTGTTTTTACAGTTATTTCAAAAATTACTCATTTGATCATACTATTAGAAATACATAGACAGATAATTATGAAATTATTGTGAGGTTTAATAAGTTAACTGTTTATATTTGGGCAACTTTTCTGCTGTACTTTATTGGAAGGGTGTTATTTCCTTAATAACAATTTAAACAATTTATTTAACTAAAGCAATAACATTATAGCATGTGTATCCATGTTTGTTAACTGATGCATTTAAACAAAAACAAAAAACGTAGCCTGAGTTTTAGCACACATGAAAAACTTAAAACAAATCCTCATTTCCTGATGAATAGCCTTTGGACTATAAAGTAACTTAAATAGAAAACTATCTTTAGAAAGATTTTTCCTCCAATAGCATTTTATTTTAAAAATCCAATTTAATTTTTAAAAAATCATTGATTTTTATCCACCCTGCCCTCCACCCATAGCTCCTTCTTCACCCCCTGTTCTCTTCTTCTTCTACAGCTGCTACAGCTGGATTCCTGCCACAGTCTGAACAATTTATGTATCCAGTACATTTGCTGTGCATTATAGGGATGGTGCTTGTCTTTTGCCGCTCTGACCTCACTTGCTAATTCCCCAGCCAATTGCTATTCTTTGGTGTCCTGAGAATAAATGCTAAGCTGAACACCAGTTAGGGAGAGTTCTTTGAAGAGGGTCCAGTCAGCTCATACTGCAAGATCTGGTCCTCCCCTCTCAGGCTGTGAGATGTGATGAGCCTGAGAGGGACTCAATAATAAAATAAGAAATAGCTAAAGAATAGCGAGAAGCATTGGAGGAGGGGACTCAATAATTAAAAACAATTAAACATGAATAGAATTAAAATTCATTCTCTCTCTCACTCCCCCTCTCAAATTTTTTGAAATTTTGAACAGAGGAGTTTGATAGAAAAAACGTCTTTGTAAGCCCTGCAGGGCTGGTATTTATTTATCTGTGTTTAGAAGTATATAGAAAAATAGTGAAGTGTGGGCACCCTGCCAAAAAAAAAGGACCTGCCCTCAGATGCATACATCCGGCAACGTGGAGCAGGGAAAAACTGCCGGTGGAGAAAAGGTTAGCCTCTACTCTTGCCTCTGCTGCTTTTCTGCTCAGAATCCAGGTGCCACTTTTTCTAAAAAGCAAAAGGAATTTATGCATTGTTTTGTGTACTGAGCAAGTAATACACTCTCAACCTAACCTACCTCACAAAGTTGTTGTGAGAATAAAAATGGTTCAAATTCATATACACCACCATGAGCTCCTTGGAGGAAGGTATGGTTGCAAATATTACAGATAGGAAGGCTGTAGGGATGGCTGTGTTGTGTCGCTTGTTTACTTTATAGTCCACTGTTTCCCAGGAGCCTAGAGTGGGTTCCAGCATTTTTTCAGGCACATACTTATGTCTCCAAGTGATTTACAGTGTTAGCAAGGTAAAAAGAACCAAAGTCTTGGGTACCTAGAAGTCTTACAAAATTTATTACGTCATACACTTTTGTGGACTAAACCACTTCATCAGATACCTGGAGTGAGGTCCGTGTAGAAACATCCTCATCCTTGCTTAGTGAATTAGCAGGAGTGGTGGAACAGCAAACCTTACCTCTATTTGGACCAAAATGCCATGATAGATCTCCTGCTTTCAATTCGTGCCCATTGATTCTTCTGTGTGCAGAGACTAGTCTGTTTGTCTTAGTAATGCAAAAGAGCATTACTGACAGATGATCGTTTTTGTTGCATTGGGAGACATGCAAGTGCATGAAACGCTGATGTTGTGGCTGACTTTATTAGTTCTGTAATAGTGTTATCGGGACGCGGGTGGCGCTGTGGGTTAAACCACAGAGCCTAGGACTTGCCGATCAGAAGGTTAGCAGTTCGAATCCCCGCGATGGGGTGAGCTCCCATTTCTTCCCCATCTCCTGCCAACCTAGCAGTTCAAAAGCACGTCAAAGTGCAAGTAGATAAATAGGTACCGCTCCGGCGGGAAGGTAAACAGCGTTTCCGTGTGCTTCTGTGGTTCGCCAGAAACGGCTTAGTCATGCTGGCCACATGACCCGGAAGCTGTACGCTGGCTCCCTCGGCCAATAAAGCAAGATGAGCGCTGCAACCCCAGAGTTGTCCACAATTGGACCTAATGGTCAGGGGTCCCTTTAACTTTTTAATAGTGCTATGAGAGTAGATGTGGTGTTTGCTGTTGTTGCTGGTGATAAGTGGTTTTAGTTAACTGCCTAGGCTGTCTGTTAGCAAGAGCAGGCCTACTACCCAAGGCCTTTGAGAGGGGCATTTCACTGTCCTGGATATGTAGGTCCTTGATGATATGTTGGAGTGGTTTTAACTAGGAGATGCAGGTAGCCAGCAAGTAATGATCTGTCGCTTTCTTTTCTGGACCTGTAGCAGGTTATTCCTGGGTATCAGTCTGGCCTTTTTGATCTGCTTTGTCAGGTCATTGGCTGTGTTTGGTAGAAATGTGTGGTGTAAATCCTTTAATAGGGAGTCTCGGTCTGACAGATCAGAACAGAGCCTGTTGTATCTCAAGGTTTGGCTGTAGACAATGGTTTTTGTGATGTGTTCTGGGTGGAAGTTGGAAGCGCGTAGCAGCCCCTAGTTTTCCAACGTTAAGTGGTGCTTCTATGTTCATTATGTAGTTGCCTAGTAGGGTCCAGAGAGGATACAGTGGTGCCTCGCAAGACGAAATTAATCCGTTCCGTGAGTCTCTTCGTCTAGCGTTTTTTTTTGTCTTGCGAAGCAAGCCCATTGACGGCTTAGCGGATTAGCGCTATTAGCAGCTCTTAGCAGCTTAGCGGATCAGCTGATAAGCGGCTTAGCGGCTTAGAAAAAGGGGGGGAGGGGAAAAAACCCGCAGGAACTTGCAAGACATTTTCATCTTGCGAAGCAAGCCCATAGGGAAATTCGTTTTGCGAAGTGCCTCCAAAACGGAAAACCCTTTCGTCTAGCGGGTTTTCCGTCTTGCGAGGCATTCGTCTTGCGGGGCACCACTGTGCTTGCTTTGTGGACTGCTCTAGATTCAGATCAATGGGGTGGAGAGCAGGGCCGGATTTAGGTTTGATGAGGCCCTAAGGTACTGAAGGTAATGGGGCCCTTTATATGTCCAGCTGTCCTTTGTCAACAACAAATTGTCGCTGTTTTTTGTGTTGAATATATGTTATATGGTAATTTATGGACCTAATGGGTATCTAAGGCCATTTGCCACTGTTGTGATATGTAGGCTTTATTTTACAGTGGTACCTCGGGTTAAGTACTTAATTCGTTCCAGAGGTCCGTTCTTAACCTGAAACTGTTCTTAACCTGAAGCACCACTTTAGCTAATGGGGCCTCCTGCTGCCGCCGTGCCGCCAGAGCACGATTTCTGTTCTTATCCTGAAGCAAAGTTCTTAACCTGAAGCACTATTTCTGGGTTAGCGGAGTCTGTAACCTGAAGCGTATGTAACCTGAAGTGTATGTAACCCGAGGTACCACTGTATTTGTTTTTTATCTTATATTTTGGATATGTGCATCCAGGTTTTTTGGGGGGGGGGGCAAGAGAGGGGCCCTAAGCTACAGCTTGCTTAGCTTATACAGTGGTTTCTCGGGTTACAGACGCTTCAGGATACAGACGCTTCAGGTTACAGACTCCGCTAACCCAGAAATAGTACCTCAGGTTAAGAACTTTGCTTCAGGATGGGAACAGAAATCGCACGGCAGCAGTGGGAGGCCCCATTAGCTAAAGTGGTACCTCAGGTTAAGAACGGTTTCAGGTAAAGAATGGACCTCCAGAACGAATTAAGTTCTTAACCCGAGGTACCACTATACGTAAATCCAACACTGATGGAGAGTGTCAGTTGTTAAAGTCCTGGTAGAGCTTCTCCACTGCCTCTTGTCTGTGGCTTCAGGATGCCAAAGATGCCATCAGTGTATCAAGGGCAGAGGAGAGTTTTTTTGGGGAGAGCAGCTGAGAAAGCATTGCTCCAAGTCAGCCATGGAAATTGTTTGGCATATGGTGGAGCTATGCAAGTCGCCATGTCAGTGTCCTTGATCTGAAGGTGCATGCTATTCACAACTGTGAGAATAAAGTGCCAGAGTTTGGTGACTAGATGTGCAGCAACAGAGATGATATTCGTGATGGCTTGTATGTCTTTGTGACATGTTAGTGTAAGGGGCTCCAACAGCTTTCAGTCAGAGCTGCCTATCTTCCATATTAATTGATTTGCAGCCTGATCCCAAATACATTTATTCCATGTGTTCCCAGGTAAAGGTCCCTGAGCTAGGTTTTGTTTTATTTTAACTGGCAAAATGCAGCATTTTGCAGCACCCAAGTCTGTAGAACAGCTCTGGACTTTAGGGAGTTGTGACTCAACATCCCATTAATGGCACAATCTGATTCGGGTATGTGAAAACCTCACCTGATTCGCTCCTGATCACCTTACAATTCGGGCTGTGCATAGAGGTGATGAACACCTCCATTAAAAATTGCCCCACATTTCAAAGAATGCTTTAATCATAACTCTGGATTTAGAATTGTTTGGGGTTGCGGCGCTCATCTCGCTTTACTGGCTGAGGGAGCTGGTGTACGGCTTCCGGGTCATGCGGTCAGCATGACTAAGCCACTGCTGGCGAACCAGAGCAGCACACGGAAACGCTGTTTACCTTCCCGCCAGAGTGGTACCTATTTATCTACTTGTACTTTGACATGCTTTCGAACTGTTAGGTTGGCAAGGAGCAGGGACCGAGCAACGGGAGCTCACTCCGTCGTGGGGATTCGAACCGCCGACCTTCTGATTGGCAAGCCCTAGGGCCTAGGCTTTGTGGTTTAGACCACAGCGCCACCCGCATCCCTCAGTTGGGGTGCTCATTCATAAATCTGTACTAAGCGCATCCTGCAGAAATGTTGGCAGGCGTGTCCTCTTCCAAGTGGAATTCTGACTGTCCCATGTTGCCATGCCATCCAGTTAGGAAGCATGGACAGGGGTGGCCCCCACACCAGGAATGGCCCAGTGACTCCTCTCTCTACCACCAGCTGTTTATGATTTTGGACACCAGTACAGAGTATATTATATTAGCTTACAGATCAATAAGTTAAACTGCAGCTTTGGAGTTCCAGTGGAACTTCCAGTGGAGCACAACAGAGCTACAGAACTCCAGATGCACCCAGTTGTAAAGTAAAGTAAAGTAAAGTAAAGTAAAGTAAAGTAAAGTAAAGAAAAGAAAAGAAAAGAAAAGAAAAGAAAAGGGTGTAAAAGCTACCTGTTGCATTTGTTTCTGTTTAAATGAACAATTTTGACATAATAGCATTCTGATCCGGTTTTGAATGAAGGATACTGTGTGTTATAACATTCAATGGGGGGAAGTAAGTAATGAAGAAACTAGTTTTAAAACAACAGTTTAAGGCATTCAACTCATTCATTTTTATTTTTTATATGTGTCTAGCTTCCTATTGAAGATTTTAGCAGTCTTGGTCAGCAATCATTAACCGTAACATTGACAGCAACAGTGCCAGAATCCACAGAGGACATCCTCTTGAAAGGGTTTTCCATGTTGCGTATGGAAAATGAAAGAATCGAAACAGCACAGCAGGTGAAACAAAACATAAAAATCAAGCCTTCTTTTATCCCAAATGCAAAACGTAAGGTGTTAAATGTGATGTTATTTAATACATAGGCAAAAATTCTGGCTGGGCTTTTGTCTTTAGATGCTTGTGCATGTCTGCTTTAATCTTCCTTCTCTGAGGCCTGTCTGTGTCCCTCTCCCTATTCAGAGGTGCCTGTACTTGGCAACTCATGGCCAGGAAGAGAAGCTGGACCATAATGCTTAACTTGGTGACATTGTACAGGTTGTCAGATTCTAAAGGAGAAGTGGGCTGGGTGAGAGTGGCTGGTGATGGGAACACTGCGGAACTCCTTTTTTGTCCAACAGTTGCTTTTATTTTATTTTTTAAATAGAGCATTTTATTATCCCCTCTGTGTAATTGCAAAGGAATGAATCATAGAATTGGGAGGGACTTTTTAACCTTAGGAATAGACCTTCTGAATTCTGCCGTCCAGTAAGGAAGCATGGACAGGAATCACCCAGTGACTCCTCTCTCTACCACTAGTGCTACTGTTGCAATACACTGGATTATATTTCCTAATATGCCCATTTCATCAGCCCAAATGCCATTGATGCCGTTCTCCCAGAGCATCCTAAGTAATCTCTTCCCTTCTTTGCTCTAGTTCTTCTCATGGTTTGATCAGCTCCATACGCAGATGGATCAAGATGAAGGGGCTAAATACAGGTATATATGCCTCCCCACCCCACTGGTTGCATTGTGAATATCAAGGCATAGCATCCAACAGTGGCAACTTGCCAAACATCCTATGAGAATGTCCTGCCTTGCCTGTGTGCTTTTGGTGTGTGCTATGCCCGTATGGGCAGGGGTACCTTTACCTTTACCTTTTATGCCTTCGTTATCATCCTCCTCCTGTTCCACACAATACAATACAAATACATTTATTGGAATTACAAGTTAAGACATTTCAAATCAGTGGGATAAATTTAAAAGGGACAGGAATGAGGCTGTCGAGGGTCACAATGCACTTGGTTGTTCTGCTTCACCCTGTCTATTCCCTAGAGGGATGATTCATTAAGAAGCCTTCTGGGTAAAATGGAAATTACTGCCACTGAGGCAGTAACTTCCTTGTCCCTATCCGCTAGGAGGAACCTCGTTTGGCTTTCTCAGAGCCGTGGGTCGCAGGTCTAACTTCTTGCTCAGCATCTGTTTGTGGAGTTTGCTGTGCAAAGGGCAGTCCAAAAGAATATGGTCCAGTGAATCTGGTACTCCCTGATTGCAGGCACACAGGCGGACTTGATAAGGAATTTGTGAGTATCTACCTGTGGTCATGGGACACGGGTGGCGCTGTTGGTTAAACCACAGAGCCTAGGACTTGCCGATCAGAAGGTCAGCGGTTCGAATCCCCGTGACGGGGTGGGCTCCCGTTGCTCGGTCCCTGCTCCTGCCAACCTAGCAGTTCGAAAGCACGTCAAACTGCAAGTAGATAAATAGGTACCGCTCTGGCGGGAAGGTAAACGGCGTTTCCGCGCGCTGCTCTGGTTCGCCAGAAGCGGCTTAGTCATGCTGGCCACATGACCCGGAAGCTGTACGCTGGCTCCCTCGGCCACTAAAGCAAGATGAGCGCTGCAACCCCAGAGTCGGTCACGACTGGACCTAGCGGTCAGGGGTCCCTTTACCTTTACCTGTGGTTACTGCAGAGGGGAAAGCACAAAAGCTCTTCGTTGGGAAGGGATTAGTAGGTCTTTTAGGTAATTGGCACAAAATCCATAAGAAATAGTTATCCCTAGGGCCTCCGGAGAACAGGGTCACGGAGTGTGAGGAGACAAACACTGTTTTTCGTGGTCATAACACCACTGCTTAATTGTTTGGTGTATGTAGTTTTCATCAAATACTTTGAGGCTCTCCAGAGCAATACCCCAACTACGTATTTTGTCCTGAATTGTTCTATATACCATGAAGTACATGGTATACCATGAAGTACATGGTCTTCAAGTATAGAAGTTGAAAAGGAGTTTGGTATTCTTATGTAATGTATGTTCTGCCAGGCCTTGATTGTAATAAGCTATGTGTTGGCTTCCAGCAGATGTTGACCGGTTTCTGCGCATAAGGTTAGATAGCTTAGATAGCCACTCGTTAACCTGAACACTCGGAAGCTTGTCTGCAGAGTATAGGTTCAGCTACACAGGTTGCCCGTGCTATTATCCTGAATCTTTCTATCAGTTCAAAGGATAAATGTGTGCCTATATGTAACTGTTGTGTTCTGATTTCTCTAGGCAGACAAGAGCTTACTTGTCTGGATTTGAGGAGCAATGCGATGCTATCTTGAGTGACGTCAACAGTGCCCTTGAGCACTTGGAGTCATTACAGAAGCAATATCTCTTTGTTTCCACCAAGACAGGAACGCTGCATGAAGCCTGCGAACAGCTATTGAAAGAGCAGGTAAATTCATACTTAGTTAGAAAAACACTTCCGCTTCCTATGCATCTGTAGCTGCATTGTTTATTTATTTATTGCAAGCTTTTTTATCCTGCTCTTTAGCCCAAAAGGCTAAACACATTTAGCCAAAAGGCATGATACATAAGAGGAAAAATGATGGGGAGGGAAGAGGAAAAAAGCAGACAGTGAACAGTTCTTAGTCTTTACAATTCCTATGATAACAAGTTGTAAAGGAAACAAGGGATGTGTGGCAAGAAGACCTTTTCTAGAACGGATTATATCCTGGCAGAGAGTAACTTTTTTAATAGGGTGATATCAGCCTTAAATTGGACCAGAAAAAGGTCTGACCTAAAGTTCCAGGTTTTAAACTCAATTTATGCTTTCTAACCTAAATATATGAATGCCCATTGTAGCAAATGGCTTCAGATGTAAGCGTATTCTAATAGAAATAGTTGATTCACCAAGTTCACCTTATACCTTTATATGCAAGTAAAATGTAACAAAACGTATGTAATTGTTTTAGTATAATCAGCCCACAGGTTGTCCTCGCCTGACATACAGTGTATCTCCATGTTTTTACCTGCCTCTAAAAATAATTTATATTTCTCCTTGAACAGTCAGAGCTTGTGGACCTGGCAGAAAATATCCAGCAGAAACTGTCATATTTTAATGAATTGGAAAATATTAATACGGTAAGTAATTGTTTTGAAACACACACAAAAAGACCAAAAAACTTTTTCCACTTTAGAGTCATGTCTTTCTAGAGACTCTTTAAAGAGTCGCATGCTCTGATTAGTAATTATCATTCTTATGTTAAAATCCTGTAAAACTCTGGAGTAAGTGTACATGGAATTGAACCGAACTTTATTCTACGTGAGCATGCATAAGATTGTTCTGTTAAAGTGGTTTTAAGCCTCTGTCTATGTTTGGTCTTCAAAAATAAGGAAGGAGGAAATTTCCATGGGGCACTGGAGAAATGTTGTTTATTAGGCCCAACTGTTGTCAAGTGCAGATTCTTTGGCCAGGGCATTATAGAATAACTGACTCATTTCAATAAGAACATTAATACAGTGGTACCTCAGGTTACATACGCTTCAGGTTACAGACTCCGCTAACCCAGAAATAGAGCGGCAGTGGGAGGCCCCATTAGCTAAAGTGGTGCTTCAGGTTAAGAACAGTTTCAGGTTAAGAACGGACCTCCGGAACGAATTAAGTACTTAACCTGAGGTACCACTGTAATGATAACCTATAGAATGGGACTGAAGGTTGTTTAATCATAATACAATTACAAATAATTATATTACTTCAGGAAATGCAGCAACCGAAGTTAATAGCAGTGAGTTGAGTGTCAACTGGGGCCAGTGAAACCAAGGTTTGGATCGCCACTCAGATTAAAGCTCAGTGGCTGACCCTAAACCAGTCACTCTCTCATGTTATGAGGGTGAAATCAAATATAAAATATGCATACAGTTACATGCAATGAATGATCAGTATGTGATGGGGCTATAAATTTACTGCAATTTATTGAATGGTCCACCATTATTCATGTTTCTTGATGCTGTGACTATGCCAAAAGACAATTATGTTGAAAGTTCAGAAAATTCCGCATAGGAAAATGCTTACTTAAAACATTTTAAACCAATTTACAGTAAGTAAGCAGATATTGATGAGTATAAATAGTAAGGAACTAGTTAAGGTTCCCAACTCTGGGCACCGTTTGCCATGTTCATTGAACTTTTGGTTGCTGCAGTTTGAGAGTATTAATATAGAGCATCCTGGGTGATATTTGAGGAAAATAATTTTGAAGTGCATTTATGTTCCATGGGCTGATGAGAAGAAACTTATTCTGAGGATGTTTAAAGAGAAAAATATTATGGGTTGCATCTTGGAATAATGTTACACCAACCCGTACCTTAGCTTGAATGTGCAGAGTGGGCTGACAGCAATAGAGTGTTCTTTTCACTTGGGGGAAAAACCTTACCCCAACCTGAGGTCATGATTTGTCTCACTGCAGACAAACCACAAGCTGTAACTAACAAAAAGACAAACAATAAGCTCTGGCTCGAACAATAATGCAAAGCCAAACCATGGCTTAGCTCATGGAAGTGCAGCAGCAGTTGGACTGGACTCATACACTTACACTAAACCAGGCATAGGCAAACTCCAGCCATCCAGATGTTTGGGACTACAATTCCCATCATCCCTAGCTAACAGGACCAGTGGTCAGGGATGATGGGAATTGTAGTCCCAAACATCTGGAGGGCTGGAGTTTGCCTATGTCTGCACTAAACCATGGTTTGGTTTAAAGTGTGACACGAGCCTTAGCCATATTTATAGTAGACCCACTGAAATCAATTGGACTTAAATTAGTCATGACTAACCTAAGTCTCGTGGGACGCAGGTGGCGCTGTGGGTTAAAGCCTCAGCGCCTAGGGCTTGCCGATCGAAAGGTCGGCGGTTCGAATCCCTGCGGCGGGGTGCGCTCCCGCTGCTCGGTCCCAGCGCCTGCCAACCTAGCAGTTCGAAAGCACCTCCGGGTGCAAGTAGATAAATAGGGACCGCTTACCAGCGGGAAGGTAAACGGCGTTTCCGTGTGCGGCTCTGGCTCGCCAGAGCAGCGATGTCACGCTGGCCACGTGACCCGGAAGTGTCTCCGGACAGCGCTGGCCCCTGGCCTCTTAAGTGAGATGGGCGCACAACCCCAGAGTCTGTCAAGACTGGCCCGTACGGGCAGGGGTACCTTTACCTTTACCTAACCTAAGTCTCATTGATTTCTGATTTCTAACTCTGAATCTAACCCTATATATCAGGGGTGGAGAACATGCAGCCACTCAGATGTTCATCACTTGAGGCATGGGACATGACTGGATGAAATACTTGTCCTTAATGTTAGTTTCCTTGATTGTTCTTTTAATTATTGGAAGACTTGTAATGAATAGTACTGAATACAGATTTCTTTTGTTGTTTTTCTTACTGATACTTATATCACATGTTATTTTTCTCTCTTCAAGAAACTGAATTCCCCTACATTGTCAGTAAACAGTGATGGTTTCATCCCTATGCTGGCTAAACTTGATGATTGTATTGCATATATTTCATCGCATGTAAGTTGGGCTCAGTTTTTTTGTCCCTGTTTACATTACTTCGTGGTGCACAATTCTGTTTCCCATGGGTTTTTAAATTGAGGAAATCCAGTGACAGAACTGGAAAAGGGACCTCATGCTTTCTGTGACAATCCTTATGGATTAAATCCCTACACTTCATTCTGTAGATGGAAGTGACTTTGCCCCAGCGGGTATTCTAATTCCTAATTCCTCTGTAAATCCCAATGCCATCTCCCATGCTGTTACAGAGGTTTCCCCAACATTCAGAGCAGCTTTTCATGAGATAGGCTATAGAAAGGAGAAGGAGGAGGAATTAACAAACATTTCTTCTCTTCTTTCCCCTCCTCTACATCCCCCTAGCACAATCACACAACTTCTGAATACAATTCCCTTGGTATAGAATGTGGACTTATTAACTTCTTCGCACAAACCTCTGCCAGCCTTAGTGGTTAGTTTCCTAAAAGGATCTGCGTTTGATCCTCATTCCGTTGCATATTTCAAGGCAGTGTGCTTCATATCATTCCCTTTCAGTCCATCTCTTTTCTTTTGGGACACCAAGTCTGCTGATACAAGAGTGTTTGCTTTTTCCTGGGATAAATAGTGTTATTCCCGAATCTTAAAACATGTGCATTTAGTGCAAGACAGAAATAACCTTGTTCAGTTCAAAGATGAAGATGTATTGTGTCCATTCCAATTCACTTTTTCTTAGCTTTTGCTTAAAATGTTATTTTTTTCTTATTTTCCAGCCAAACTTTAGGGATTATCCTGTGTATTTTGCAAAGTCCAAACAATGTCTTTCAAGAGCTATGCACCTCATGAAAACATACACTGTGAATACACTACAAAACCTCACAAACCAGTTCATTAAAAGGGTAAGTTGGAAGAACCAATAATGAGTAGGTGTTTCTTTTGAACTAAAATATCTTGGGAATATCTCCCAAATAATTTACCTTTCTTATTGTGATTCTTCACTGCACTTTTACATTCTGAAACAGCATGTTGGGTGTTTGGCAAATTTAATAGTTGTCTTATCCAACACACACTTGTATGATGTATGGACTTCTGTGGTGTGTAAATAACTTGAACAATGTGTTTGTTCCTCAACAATCCGTTGAACATGAAAGGTTGTGGAGTCCCCTTCCTTCAGCAGATGTTGGATGGCCATCTGTCATGGATGCTTTAGCTGAGATTCCTGCATTGTAGGGGGTTGGACTAGATCAGTGTTTCCCAACCTTGGGCCTCCAGCTGTTTTCGGACTACAATTCCCATCATCCCTGACCACTGGTCTTGCTAGCTAAGGTTGATGGGAGTTGTAGTCCAAAAACAGCTGGAGGCCCAAGGTTGGGAAACACTGGACTAGATGACCCTCGGGATCCCTTCCAACTCTTTAAAGATTCTATGATTCCATGAATCCGGTGAAGATGCAATCTTGCAGGCTGTAAGAGTTTGGGGTGACTCATTAGAATGTCAACAAACCTATTTTAGGGAGAGAGAGGTGGCAGGACTGTAGAAGATATGCAAAAGGGAGAATTTGTATGTATTTTCTTTGACCAGGAGAGAATTGTACAATGGAGAAGGCACCTCAGCTTCTGATCAGCCTAGGGGGAATATGCTAATACTTTAACTGGGCTTCCACATTGAGGTCATTCACTGCTCAGCTGCCTGGAATGGCTGTGAATTTCCCAAACGAGAAGGATGCGAATTTCACAAATTAAACCTGGCTGGGGAGGCTGCCTAGAAGAGGTCTGCATGCCACCTATATTTTCCTTGGGCACACAGTTTACTACTTCATATGCATGGCAGTACAGTGTATGGAAGGACCCGGGTGGCGCTGTGGGTTAAACCACAGAGCCCAGGACTTGCCGATCAGAAGGTTGGCGGTTCAAATCCCCGCGACGGGGTGAGCTCCCATTGCTCGGTCCCTGCTCCTGCCAACCTAGCAATTCAAAAGCACGAAGTGCAAGTAGATAAATAGGTACTGCTCCAATGGGAAGGTAAATGGCATTTCCATGTGCTGCTTTGGTTTGCCAGAAGCGGCTTAGTCATGCTGGCCACATGACCCGGAAGCTGTACGCCGGCTCCCTTGGCCAATAAAGCGAGATGAGCGCTGCAACCCCAGAGTTGGTCACGACTGGACCTAATGGTCAGGGGTCCCTTTACCTTTACCTTTACAGTGTAAGGAGTTTTTGCAGTCACTGTGTAATAGTTTATTGTTTAGTAAGCTCATATTGCGAATGACATTTCTTTCTCTCTCTTTTCTTTCAGGACCCTTCAGCTGTACCAAATTCAGACAATGCCTTCACGTTATTTTATGTGAAGTTCAGAGCTGCTGCACCCAAAGTCAGAGTAAGTTACCAAACTATGGTAGATGGAAGGGGTACTCAAAGATATGCTCATAATGAAAGGTTGGTCACCTTTGTGGAATTTCTATGTTGTACAGTACACTATTGAATCATGCGCAAACGCTTATAATGCAGGGTTTCCCAAACTTGAGCCTCCAGCTGTTTTTGGACTACAACTCCCATCATCCCTAGCTGGCAAGACCAGTGCTCAAAGATGATGGGAATTGTAGTCCAAAAACAGCTGGAGACCCAAGTTTGGGAAACTCTAAGTTCACATATGTTCACTACGACATTGCTTGTAGTCTTCAAATCCCTGATCCAGTTCTTGAGGATACTATTGTGTGTGCCTATGGTTTGGAAGAAGCCGAGAAGTATGAATTACTCTCATATTCACTGTGTGCTGCAAGTTCTTTAGAAAAAGGAAAACGGCCAGCAGACTGACTACAGGGTACCTCGAGTTACAAACACCTCAGGTTACAAACTCCATGAACCTGGAAGAGTTACCTTGACTTGAGAACTTTGCCCCAGGATGAGAACAGAAATCTGCGCTGGTGGCGCAGCAGCAGCAAGAGGCCCCATTAGTGAAAGCACACCTCTAGTTAAGAACAGTTTCAGGTTAAGAACGGACCTGCAGAACGAATTAAGTTCGTAACTAGAGGTACCACTGTACTTGAATGTTTCTAATATCCCTGTGTAAGGGAAGCATCAGAATTCTCTCAATTTTTTTTCTTCTTGTTTCCTTAGACACTTATTGCGCAAATAGAGCAGCGGTCTGAGAAGATGCCAGAGTGAGTATGCAGAAACTAAGTCAATGGCAAGGATTGTGTTTTGTGCTTGGAAATATTGAGTCTGATACAGAAATATTAAGTCGATTTAGTCTTCCTCTGATACATCGGGGGCCAGCATAAGGTGTGTTGTAACAGTAGAATCACCAATTCCTTTTCTACTTACAGTAGGTTTTTCTTTTTGGGGGACAGAAAGAGAGAAAGTGGCCAAGGGCAAAGGTAGATCGATCTTCTGTATATTTAATAATTGAAGAGGAAATTTCAGTATGCGTCACTTATCTCAAGCCTGCATGACAAGCTTTATCTACCAAAATGTATTTTTTAAAAATGCAACTATGAAAGGAATAAGGGACGAGGGTGGCGCTGTGGGTTAAACCACAGAGCCTAGGACTTGCCAATCAGAAGGGATCAGAAGGTCAGCAGTTCGAATCCCCGCGACGGGGTGAGCTCCCGTTGCTCGGTCCCTGCTCCTGCCAACCTAGCAGTTCAAAAGCACGTCAAAGTGCAAGTAGATAAATAGGTACCACTCCAGCGGGAAGGTAAATGGCGTTTCTGTGTGCTGCTCTGGTTCGCCAGAAGTGGCTTAGTCATGCTGGCCACATGACCTGGAAGCTGTACACTGGCTCCCTCAGCCAGTAAAGCAGGATGAGCGCCGCAACCCCAGAGTCGGTCACGACTGGACCTGGTGGTCAGAGATCCCTTTACCTTTATATAAAATGAATAAGACCCCTGCTGTCCCTTGTGGCACGTTGTCCTAGAGCAGGATTTCCCAAACTTGGGTTTCCTCCTGTTGTGGGAAGTTCGTCTTATAGTGTTAAAGAAAACCACACTCTCAGTCTAAAGGGGTTCCTCCCAGACACAAATTTGTCACATCAGCAATAAGAATGCATAAGTTTTTACTATCTAAAGCAGCAATAAGTTAATAGCTCTAAGATTAAACTTTCCTGTGAAGGCGGATGCTTCCTAACTCTCCTCTTTGTCTAGGTACCGGCAACTGCTAAATGAAATCCATCAATGCTACCTTGATCAGAGGGAGCTGTTACTAGGGCCTAGTATTACTAGCACTGTGACAGAATTAACTAACCGAAACAGCAGAGATCATTGTGCTCTGGTAAGAGGCTTTGTGTGAACTTGCATTTTCTTGAACCTTGGATTCCTTTCGAATTCATTATAAAATCAGCAATGTTTGCTAAATATTTAATAATGCATTTGCACCCCAGCCAGCTTTCAGTTCAAACGACTGGCTTCTCACCTTCTTCCTGGAGATCAGTCTGCCTTGCAGCCGTTTCTGTATCTCAGAACATCCTGATTTAAAAAAATAAAATTGTCCCTGTCTCCCAGCGTTCCTAAACTAATGAAATCAAAATTGCCCAAAGGTGCTGCAAGAGATTGTATGATTGCTTTTTAAATTACAGGCCGTTTTTGGCACTGCAGGGGAGCAGGGTGGACTTACACATGTCCCGCTGATGCACAGTCTAAACGGGGAGTTGCCTGAAGTGTGTTTTGGACCATCACAGATATAAATAGCATTTACTAAACTTAAATACTTTCATCATTTGCATCTTTCTTTCTAAATACACACGGGCTGCCCTTCTGTTTACTCTCATTTCAGGTACGAAGTGGCTGTGCTTTTATGGTCCATGTGTGCCAGGATGAACACCAGCTGTTTGATGAGTTCTTCACAAAACCAACACCCAAACTGGAGTGGGTATCACACGTGACATCGCTTTTTGTTGCACGACACTGTTGACATAAGGATGTCTCGAACTCCTGTTCGTGCATTTGCTTCAGCATGCAAGCATAACCTTGGGGCGGGGGTGGGGGGCAACTGCAGGTCCCGCTCCCATGTCCCCCAACATGTGGGCTTCTGTAAATGCACATGACAGTCTGCAGAGGGTTCTAAGGGTCTGAGGAATGTTCCAAGCCAGGGTTTCCCAAATTGGGTCTCTGGCTGCTTTTGGACTACAATTCCCACCATCCCTGACCACTCATCCTGCTAGCTAAGGATGATGGGAGTTGTAGTTCCAGAACATCTGGAGGGCCGGAGTTTGCCTATGCCTGTCATAAAGGGTTGAATCTGAACTTAGTTGTGCTTACAGTAGTCAGTAGATCCAATGAAATCAATGGGACTTAGCTTAGTCGCAATTCAAGTCCTATTGATTTCTGTGCCTAAGTGTGGATCTGGTCCAAAGTATGGGGATTTGACTAGCCATCAGGATTGTTTTTGCTGAATGTACTTTTGTGTGGGCTTCTGTTCTTTTGCTCCTAATATAGCTCAGCTGGCTGAGTGTCTTCTATTGTAAAAAGAAGAGTGTTCTGTTGCTTTTTGAAATATTGGGATCAGTGTCGAAAGCTCTTCAGTCTCATAGCATGGAACGCCTTTTACAAGTTTCCTGCCTCGTATGATGTTGCTTGCATCATCTGAAACAAAACATTAAATGCAGACTTGATCAGTCAGTCATATAAATTTTAATCTATTAGTCAAGTAGGCTGATGACAGAGTTTTTAACAATACTTAAGCTAATGTAATGAATCAATAAATGAAAATGTTTTAGCTGCTTACCGTATTTTTCACCCTATAGGACGCATCGTCCCATAAGGCGCACCTAGTTTTTTTGGGGGGAAATAAAGGGAAAAAACTTATTTCTCCCCCAGGCGCGGGGCTGGGGCGGGGGAGGCCCGAGCTTCCCCCGACCCCAGTCCCCAAACAGGCAGCTCTCTGCAAGCCGTGGGAGCCCAGGGCTGGCTCCCGCTGCTTGCGGAGAGGTCCGCGAAGCCTGGACGCGCTGATCTCAGCGGGCGCAGGCTTCGGCATGCAGGCAGCTCTCTGCAAGCCGTGGGAGCGCTCCCGCCGCTTGCGGAGAGGTCCGCGAAGCCTGGAGAGCGAGAGGGGTCTGTGTGCACCGACCCCTCTCGCTCTCCAGGCTTCAGCGAAAGCCTGCATTCGCCCCATAGGACGCGCACACATTTCCCCTTCATTTTTTGAGGTGCAAAAGTGCATCCTATAGGGCGAAAAATACGGTATATGGCTTTTTATTCAATTGGTAGTGCTGGTTGACAGCATTTGATGTGAAGCAAAAGATCAAGTTCTCCTGATATTAGTGATAGTCATGGCATGGCCCAGATTGTAAGTGATGTTGGTTTAGCATGTCGTTTTCTACTGTCATAAGAGATGCATGTGTCAGTTTACACAATCTTTTATAGTCCATACTGGATTTGTTTTTCTGTCTTACAGTGAACTTTTGGAGAAGTTATGCCTGTCATTATATGATGTCTTGCGGCCACTGATCATCCATGTAATTCACCTAGAAACTTTGTCTGAGCTCTGTGGGATTCTCAAAAATGAAATGCTTGAAGATCACGTGCAAAACAACGGTAACTGTAAAATTAAGATTTCGAAACCAAACGCTTGATCAAAAGTTAGAATGTATCTTTTTAACAGACTGGAATGGCATGTGCTTTAGAATGTATAGGATTTACCACCGGTGCCTTTTCAACTTAACACACATCTCTTAAATTGAAACGTCCAACGTTGTAATCCGATTTTACAGTGGCCAAGTTCCATTAAATTATGCAGTGCCCAAAATCAAGTAAAGTGAGCTCTTGGAAACCAGCACGTTCATGCACAGTTGAAATGTGAGCTGATATTAGCAGCGGAATAGAAGGAGAAGTTAGGCAACTACTTTTGCTTGGATGGGGTGGAGGCATACAGGGGATCTGATCCAAAGGAAATTTCCACATGGCAAAACAAATATGGAGGGCAGGGACTTTCAGTAGCCTAAGCTGATGTGATTCATTTCTCCCTCGTTTATTATGTGCATTGAGTTCCAGTTTGTTTGCTTACCATCTGCAAGTGTTCAGATGTGCCGAAGTTTACAAGGTGCACAGTATTCCTAGCAAAACTGCCTTCTGATGTCAAGTAGATAATGGACCTATATTTCAGCTGAACGCATTTTATCACACAGACACCCTTTCCTCAGAACTATTTGATTTATGACTAGGTACAGTGGTACTTCTGGTTATGAACTTAATTCATTCCGGAGGTCCACCTTGAAATTGTTCTTAACGTGAGGTACCACTTTAGCTAATGGGACCTCCTGTTGCCGCTGCGCCGCTGGCACGCGATTTCTGTTCTCATCCTGAAGTAAAGTTCTTAACCCGAGGTACTACATCCGGGTTAGCAGAGTCTGTAACCTGAAGTGTTTGTAACCCGAGGTGTTTGTAACACTAAGTACCACTGTACTTAGTTATCTTTCTTGTTTGTTTGTTTGTTTGTTTGTTTATTTAAAAAGCTAAAGGGCTTGAGGTCATATTCCACCTCTGCAAAAATTAAAAGTAATATTTTAAAATTGGGAATTATACCCAAATAATTTATATATTTATAAGTATCGGTGAATACTTAACAATCTTTCATGCGTTTGGTACGTTTCCGAGCACAATTCAAAGTGCTGGTGCTGACCTTTAAAGCCCTAAACAGCCTCGGCCCAGTATACCTGAAGGAGCGTCTCCACCCCCATCGTTCAGCCCGGACACTGAGGTCCAGCCCAAGGGCCTTCTGGCGGTTCCCTCCATGCGAGAAGCGAAGTTACAGGGAACCAGGCAGAGGGCCTTCTCGGTAGTGGCACTCGCCCTGTGGAACGCCCTTCCACCAGATGTCCAGGAATTAAAAAGCTATCTGATTTTTAGACGAAATCTGAAGAAAGCCCTGTTTAGGGAAGTTTTAAATGTTTGATGTTTTATTCTGTTTTTAGTCCTCTGTTGGGGGCCACTCAGAGTTGTTGTTATTATTGTTGTTGTTGTTATTGGATTGCTTAGAAACATTACAGTGATTCTTTGAGCTTGGTCTTAGTTTTAGTATGCCATTGACTATAACTACCATACGTTTTTGTCCAGTGAATCCTGATTTTGGAAATTAGGATTCCGCAGCCTAATCACTGGTGTCCAAGAAAGACAACCAATTTTTATTTTGTGTCTTTTGTTTCTCGCTTAAAGTGTATTTCAGCAGTTGCGTAGATGGGGTTGGATTTGCAGCAGCCAAAATCAAACTGTATTTACATTAAAGTGTGAATTGTAAAGCTGGAAACCCACAATGATTTTAATCTGGATAGAAATTATTATAATACGTGTTACAGTACAGTGGTGCCCCGCAAGACGAATGCCTTGCAAGACGAAAAACCCGCTAGACGAAAGGGTTTTCCGTTTTTCGAGGCGCTTCGCAAGACGAATTTCCCTAGGCTTGCTTCGCAAGACGAAAACATCTTGCGAGTCTTGCGATTTTTTTCGCTTTTTTCTCCCTTTTTCTAAGCCGCTTAGCCACTTAGCTGCTAAGCCGCTAATAGCCACTAAGCCGCTAATAGCGCTAATCCGCTAAGCCACTAATAGGGTTGCTTCGCAAGACGAAAAAACCGCAAGACGAAGAGACTCGCGGAACGGATTCTTTTCGTCTTGCGAGGCACCACTGTATTATAACATCTGTGCATTGGTTCACAACTATAATTATGCAGTGTCGGTGGGGGGAATTATTGTTAATTGCTCTTTTACTATGTTATGCATTTTTGTGTTTTTATATTGTAAACTGCCCTGTGATCCTCGGATGAAGAGTGGTATAGAAATTTTAACAACAACTACAGTAATTTTTAATTCATTCATAATATTTTTTTTTGCAAAGTAATCATCATAAATAAATAAGAATGAAAATGTGCACCCCACCACCAAGTCCATTCCATTGTAACTATCCAACCTCCCAAAAATTCAGCACCTCTTGCGATGATTTGACCAACACTAATTGTTAAGGCTTTAGCCATAAACAGTGAAGTTCAATGAGGAGAAATTAATGCTTTAAATTTTGTGCCTTTTTCTAACAGTGGAACAGCTGGCTGCATTTGCTGCTGGAGTCAGGCAGATGTTGGAGGATGTTCAAGAGCGTCTGGTCTACAGAACGCATATCTACATTCAGACTGACATTATAGGCTACAAACCGGCCCCGGGTGATCTTGCCTATCCGGCTAAGCTGGAAATGATGGCGGTAAGGGTCCATGCATTTGTCTGATTCTGAACAGGCAAAACCCCTTGCATTCAACTAAGCTAGGAGTTCCCAAACTGTGCCCCAGCTGTGTCAAATTCATCCATCAGTGGCTGCTAGCTACAGTGGCTATGTACTGCCTCCACTTTATGGCCCTCCGGACCCATTGCTGGAGTTGCAAGTGGAGAGAGTGCTTTTGCCCACCTTTGGGGCATCACATGGCTATCTGGTTGACCACTGTAAGAATAGGGTGCTGGACTAGGTGGGCCTTTGACCTGCCTGATACAGCAGAGCTCTTTGATGTCTTTATGTTTATACCACCTGGTGAAATCCAAAGACATGCCTTTAGGGAGCTCCTACATTCTGGACAACCAGAGGAAGAGAATATGTCTAGGAGATGCACAAGGCCTTCCTGGTTTTTCTTCAATAGCTTCACCAAGCATTAGGAATGAAATGTAAAGGTGTCCATTGAAGCAACCTTCAGTAGAAGGGTGGTTCAAAGCATATAGTTATCCTAAATCCAAACAATACAGGTTCCCTCACTTTGCAATTGGAGGAGTGCTCTGTAAAGTCCCAGTGTCTAGAACTAGATAAAGGTAAAGGGACCCCTGACCATTAGGTCCAGTTGTGACTGACTCTGGGGTTGCGGCGCTCATCTCGTTTTACTGGCCGAGGGAGCCGGCGTATAGCTTCCGGGTCATGTGGCCAGCATGACTAAACCGCCTCTGGCGAACCAGAGCAGCGCACGGAAACGCTGTTTACCTTCCCGCCAGAGGGAAGTATTTATCTACTTGCACTTTGATGTGCTTTCGAACTGCTAGGTTGGCAGGAGCAGGGACTGAGCAACAGGAGCTCACCCTAGAATCATAGAATCATAGAGTTGGAAGAGACCACAAGGGCCATCGAGTCCAACCCCCTGCCAAGCAGGAAACACCATCAGAGCACTCCTGACATATGGTTGTCAAGCCTCTGCTTAAAGACCTCCAAAGAAGGAGACTCCACCACACTCCTTGGCAGCAAATTCCACTGTCGAACAGCTCTTACTGTCAGGAGGTTCTTCCTAATGTTTAGGTGGAATCTTTTTTCTTGTAGTTTGGAACCATTGCTCCGTGTCCGCTTCTCTGGAGCAGCAGAAAACAACCTTTCTCCCTCCTCTATGTGACATCCTTTTATATATTTGAACATGGCTATCATATCACCCCTTAACCTCCTCTTAATCCTCCTGTCACGGGGATTCGAACTGCCGACCTTCTGATCGGCAAGTCCTAGGCTCTGTGGTTTAACCCACAGTGCCACCCGCGTCCCTTGGACGACTAGATGGTGACAGATAAATACAACTGACCCCGGAACTCTCCTTTTACTCGTTTGCCAGTATCCACCCAGCTTAGGCTTGGCGATTATTCTTGTTTTCCATCAACATCAGGAAGAACTTTCTGACAGTAAGAGCTGTTTGACAGTGGAACGGTCTCCTTTGGGAGGTTGTGGGCTCTCCTTCTTTGGAGGTTTTGAAGCAGATGTTGGATGGCCATCTGTCATGGATGCTTTAGCTGAGATTCCAACATTGCAGGGGGTTAAACTAGATGACACTCAGGGTCCCTTCCAACCCTTATGATTCATTTGGGGCAGACTTTCTAAACCTGGTGCACTTTGGAGATTGTTGAATTTTGCTAATGGTACGGAAAGTTGGGACTGTGTTTCAGCAACTTTTGAGAGTCATCAGGTTGAAGGGTGGCATATAAGTCAAAAAAATAAATATTGATAGGGCTAGGCAGGTGTTGCTCTTGGTGACTGGCTCTGGAGAGGAAGGGAGGGAGGCTACCTCCCAAACAGGTATTTCTTCTAAATAGCCTAGCTAAATCGGATGGATACCCATTGACTGGACCACTATGTAGCACACTGGTGGATTAATTAACTGGTAAACCGATCATCATTTCTGACATACATCTAAATAAAAAACATGAAAGGTGGGGGAAAACATGAAAGGTGAGGGGAGAGACTCCATCAGGCAAGGCCTCTTTCCACCTGCCTTGCTCTACCCTCTGCTTCTCAATGTGTATTGCATTGTTTTATGTACTGTGGCTTGCCATTGTTTTATTGATTATAGTTTAGATATTATTGTAACGGTTGCGTGGATTTCTGTTTAACTTTTATATGTTGATTATTATTTTATACTATTCTAATGATTGTTGAGGGACGCAGGTGGCGCTGTGGGTTAAAGCCTCAGCGCCTAGGGCTTGCCGATCGAAAGGTCGGCGGTTCGAATCCCTGCGGCGGGGTGCGCTCCCGCTGCTCGGTCCCAGCGCCTGCCAACCTAGCAGTTCGAAAGCACCTCCGGGTGCAAGTAGATAAATAGGGACCGCTTACCAGCGGGAAAGTAAACGGCGTTTCCATGTGCGGCTCTGGCTCTGGCCAGAGCAGCGATGTCACGCTGGCCACGTGACCCGGAAGTGTCTCCGGACAGCGCTGGTCCCTGGCCTCTTAAGTGAGATGGGCGCACAACCCCAGAGTCTGTCAAGACTGGCCCGTACGGGCAGGGGTACCTTTACCTTTACCTTTAATGATTGTTGAATGTTACTTTTTTTATGGAGTTTGCCTGTTTTAAAGTTATGTTTTATTATCACATTTTTGTATTGCATTAGATTGTTATAAGATGCACATTTTTTGTTTCTTCAGCTTGTAAACCGTCTTGAGTATTGTAAGATAGAAAGGCGGTATACAAATTAAAAATGATGAAATGATGATGATGCTGATGAAAATATTTCAAGGTGAACTTTCTCATTTGCCGGAGGGTTGTTAATTTGGCAAGCAAACCCAACTGCAATGATGTGGCTTCTTAGACACCCAGACCCTTGTGGAACTTATGGGAAATGTTTGTTTTGCTTTTCCTGCTAGCAAATTGCCCAAAGTCTAAAAGATGAAGAGAGAAAGTTGCCTGCAGATCCTTCATTTTCAGATTTGAAGCTGGAAGATTCGGAGAACTGCAGTGTGGTAAAAAATGGTATGTGGTTATTTGAAGTAATTTGTACTTGTAAAAACATGCTAATAATGACAGCTGTATTTGCTTATGGCTTTTCAGTATTTGGAGAGCTCTCTAGAGAGAAGCAAACATAAAATGAAGTATTTTATATTTTAACAAGGACTAGCTTATGGGTATTTTAAATATCATTCTTGAACCTGTAGTTGTAATTACTTTTGGCTGTTATATTCTGAAAATTTTTTTGGTCATGATTCCTATTACAAAGGGGTTGCAAAGAGGCATGACAAGATAGATTTCTTGGTTTCTGCCTAGCTGTGGAATCATGAAGATATTATCCAGTAGTCCTGGGGCAGTCTTTACTTCCTGGGGGTACCTTTTTTTTACACAACACAACACAACAAAACAAAAGATGCACGTTAAGTCCCTTGACTCACTTACACCCCCTTCCCCCTCAAAGCTTCCTGGTTCCCACTTGGAACCCACAAAGTGATTATCCATTTAGTGCAGATTAGTGCGATGGATCAAGTATGAATAAAAAAATTGAACTGGTTCCATCAGTACTGGGTTAATAAATAAATACATAAATAAGAACTTGGCAGAAACACTCCTCACATTGCTGGCACCCAAGCAGGGGGAGATCTATTGTCACACATCCCCAAAATTGCTGTATTAGGTCTGAGGAGACTGACTTGCCTGCTTTTCGTGTTGGGACAGTCTCCCTATCCATCTTAAGATAGCAAGGGAAGCAGGTAAAGGTAAAGGGACCCCTGACCATCAGGTCCAGTCGTGACCGACTCTGGGCTTTATTGGCCGAGGGAGCCAGCGTACAGCTTCCAGGTCATGTGGCCAGCATGACTAAGCTGCTTCTGGCGAACCAGAGCAGCGCACGGAATGCCGTTTACCTTCCCACCGGAGTGGTACCTATTTATCTACTTGCATTTTGATGTGCTTTCAAACTGCTAGGTTGGCAGGAGCTGGGACCGAACAATGGGAGCTCACCCCATCATATGGATTTGAACCGCCGACCGACCTTCAGATCGGCAAGTCCTAGGCTCTGTTGTTTAACCCACAGCGCCACCCGCGTCCCTAAGGGAAGCAGGAGTCAGTGCAAATAGTATTCTTGGATGTCTGAATTATCAGCATCCAATTTAGACATTCCGAGTCCAGTGGAATCGCCTAATGGTTCTTTTCTCTCTTTTTAGTGCTTTTGTACTAATTAATGTTTTTCCTTGTGTTTTCATATCTTGCTTTTCACTTGCCTAAAACGGCCTACCATGTTCCAGACCCAGTCTGGGACCTGAGAGGAAATTTCTTCCCTTGGTGGTTTTGCTGGAAGCCTTACTTGTCAACCCAAGGGAGACACTTCCCGATAGTATACTTTCTGATACTGTATTATGTTCTCTGATGCTGTATTGGATATCAAGGCTGCCAACCACAGGTGCAAACTCTTAAAATACAAAGTGCAAATGTGTCAACCTAAAGATACCCCTTTTTGATAATGGGGGGGGGGGAGCATGTCTGTAATTGATTACTATAAAGTTTATCATTGCATATTAAGTTCTGTAGTAGCAAGCCTTGAATATGATCTTTGTGTTACAGATGCATTGGAATCCTGCCATCCGAGACTTCATGCTACAATTTCACCCGCAGATCTGCATGGGATGTGGTACCCTACTGTGAGAAGAACGCTTGTGTGCCTCTCCAAGCTTTACAGATGTATTGATGTAGGTATAGAATTATGTCTAGCCTGGAAAATAAGGCCGCCAGTGGCTGCTAACCAAGATGGCTTTGTTTTACCTCCACGGCTGGAGACCTTGTTTCAAATCCTGATTAAGCAAGACCCATAGAAAACTCCAAAGAAACCCTATACAAAAGAAACTCTATAACCTTAGCAGTCAATAGCAGTAAAGATCATAACGCACAATTGAAATTTGTGCTCCAGAAGTGAGGGGTTGGGGTGGAGAAGATGCACAGTCTCTCTCCTGTTGGTTTTAACCATGATTAACTAGTCATATGTGGGCTTTGGTCATATGTGCCGCTGTTGGAGGAATTCACACTTTTCTTAATATTCGACCAGTGCAAGCATTTTTCCTTCCTCTGTGCTCTGTTCTGAGCATTCTCCTGACCCTCCAGAGCAGATTGTGGGAGGTGTGGGGGCACACAGGGAGAGGAGAGGGGCAGAAATCCTGTTTCGCTACTGGAAACGCTTGCATTGGTTTCTTCTAGCTTGCCTGGTTAGTTGAATCCTGGCCCAGTATCTTTGAATTGGCCTATCCAGCTTTGTTTTAAGACATAATATATACCTGTTTACTCTTCCAGTAACATTGTACCTGAAATGTTGTGGAAGCTTGCGATTAAAACAGCCTTGTTTGGGATGCTGGAAGGTCTTTCAGAATGGCTGCAGTGAATAGACAAAATAGCATTAAATCGTTGGCTCTCCCAGATCACCCAAATTTGCAACACCCCTGTTCACAAACAAGATCAGACACATTCTGTGACTTCCTTTGAGAATAAACGATGAGCATGACTCGATTTGTGTTAAATGCCTCTTTCTGTGGCTGCATCCAGTGCTTTGGCGGGGAGGCTAAACATTTTGTGAATCAAAGTTTGGCCTCATTGAGGGGCAGTATTTCAATATGAATGGGAAAATGAGAGTACTCCTAAACATTTTTTTTTAGAAAAAAAGCTCTGGATGCACCCATGCAATAAATTCTGAAGTTCTCAATACCTTCTTGGAGTCACTGTTTGTTTCACACATTGCATAAATTGTGGCCATAGTATATATTACCGTATTTTTCGCCCCATAGGATGCACCGGCCCATAGGACGCACCAAGTTTTTTGGGGGGGAAATAAAGAAAAAAAAATTATTTCCCCCCCCAAGCGCTTGTGGGGCCGGCAGTGGGGAGAAGCGCTCTTCTCCCCGCCGCCCGCCTGCAGACCAGGTCTGGGGACAGCGGGAAGACTCGCTGCGCCTCCCAGCTGTCCCCAGAACTTGCGGGGCCGGCAGCGGGGAGAAGCGCTCTTCTCCCCGCCGCCCGCCTGCAGACCAGGTCCGGGGACAGCGGGGAGACGCGCTGCGCCTCCCCGCTGTCCCCGGAGCTTGCGGGGCTGGCGGCGGGGAGAAGCACGCGTCTCCCCGCCGTCAGCCTCCAAACCACATCGGGAGACAGCGGGATGGCGGCGTTCCGCCTCCCCGCTGTCCCCGACCTTGTGGGGCTGGCGCTGCAGCTCTCCTGAAGCCTGGAGAGCGAGAGGGGTCGGTGCGCACCGACCCCTCTCTCCAGTCTTCAGCAAAAGCCTGCATTCGCCCCATAGGACGCACACACATTTCCCCTTCATTTTTGGAGGGGGAAAAGTGTGTCCTATAGGGCGAAAAATACGGTATTTTTTCTAAATCCGGTGTCTTGAGGAACTGAGGGGAAATACAAATGAAGCATGGGGTGATAGTGCTTAAATTTGCAAATTGAAGGTGCCAGCTTTAGACGACCTTTCTCAAGGATAAAGGCCTGACCTTTATGAACATTTGCATTCTTTTTCCTCTCCAGAGGGCTGTCTTCCAGGGATTATCGCAGGAGGCCTTATCTGCCTGCATACAGTCTTTGCTAGCAGCTGCAGATTCCATTTCTAAAAACAAGGTTGGGTAATGTTCTTTTGTGTTGGAGGGATGTAATAAATGCAGGTTTTCATATTGCTAATGTGTAATATTTTCATATAAAGAGGGTCTCTATAAACTTTTCCTAGGAGTGCACTGCACCAAATTTGAGACTGTTTTGAAAAATAGTTGAAGTCCATGTACTTCTGTTTTTCCTTAGGAGATCTGAATTCTGTATGCCTATGGGAAGGTGCATAAGTCTAGCCTAGCCGCTATTTCATTCAAATGGGGAAAGAACAGTGATGAGATTTTCCTTTTCAAAAAAACAAAGACGGGTGGAGATGTGGGATATTTCTGGTGGTGATTGAGATTGGCAAGAAAGGATATGAGCAGGGTAACTGTGAAAGAGTGGGGAAGCTGAAGAAAAAGCATATTTGATAGCATGGCGATGTTTTCCATTCAGCAGTATAAATTAGCTGAAATGGCTTAAAAGCTAAAGGTAAAGGGACCCCTGATCACTAGGTCCAGTCGTGACCGACTCTGGGGTTGCGGCGCTCATCTTGCTTTACTGGCCGAGGGAGCCGGCGTACAGCTTCCGGGTCATGTGGCCAGCATGACTAAGCCGCTTCTGACGAACCAGAGCAGCACACGGAAACACCATTTACCTTCCCACCAGAGCAGTACCTATTTACTTGGACTTTGATGTGCTTTCAAACTGCTAGGTGGGCAAGAGCAGAGACCGAGCAACGGGAGCTCACCCCGTCGCGGGGATTCGAACCACCGACTTTCTCATTGGCAAGTCCTAGGCTCTGTGGTTTAACCCACAGCGCCACCCACGTCCCTTCAGACTTAAAATGTAGGTGCTTACAAATTTGTATGTGACGATTCAAAAACAGAACAATTCAATGGCAAAAGAATCCAAGCATTTCTAATGCTGTTAAGGACCCCACCTACTTTTGCAGCGATCTCTCTGCCCTCTTTTAAGCAGTAGTGCATAGCACGAATATGAATTGCTGCCTCTCTGTAGCGTGTTTGTAAGAGATGTGCATATGGTTTAATGAGAAGTAGGTAGGTATCCTAGGATACATAGGGGATGAAATTGCTTTTTAATAAGTGGACAACCGGTTGACCAGTGTCTATCCCTTTTCTCTTTATTTTTTACATTAATTTTATGTTTTCAATTTAGACCCAGGTTGACGGACAGCTTTTCTTAATCAAACATCTTTTGATTCTTCGTGAACAAATTGCTCCTTTCCACACTGAATTCACCATTAAGGAAATTTCCCTGGACCTTAAGAAAACTAGAGGTACTGCATTGTGGTGACTGGTCAGTCCGAGTGGGTTTGCCCCTCCTCTGATGTGCCAGCCACGAGGGTTGAGGGCCAAGCTACATGTTGCATTGGAGAGCCGTTACCAGGTTTCCCAATATCTTTTTCTTTCTTTAAAAGCAACCACAGGCACCCCTCAAATTGGATCAGGGCAGCGACATTTGGAGGAAGGGGGGTTTACTTCTTGCACCGTATCCCTGATCAAAATCGACCCATTCCGAAAGTTGCTATTATCTTTTTGGTGGAGATTTCTTTGCTTTTCTTACTCATTCATACTTTTCAGGTTTATACATTTCAGTGATTTTACAATCATTTTGACATTTCAAAAACTTGACTTCCATCCCCCTCTTTCTGTGGTTCCTTAAATTTGTTTTTAATATCTTCTGCATATCCAAATTAACTTAATTTGCTCATTTATTCATCTTCTTTCAATATATACTCTTACAAAACTGCAGGTTGTTACAATAATCCTGCCAATGTTTCTATCTGTTTATAATTTATAGTTTGTAATTTATCTTTTTGGTGGCGATTTCAATCAGGGAAGTGGTGCAGGAAGAAAAGACTCGAAACCTCCCAATGCTACTGGCCTGAAGCAATTCAGGGTGGAGAAAGGCGTGGTTGATTTTATGTAAAAGAAAAAGTGTGGGAGGTCCCAAGAGCGGCTTTTCCATGCAGCCTGTTGTTTGTCCCTCTGTTTGTTTATGTTCACCTGCAATCGCCTGCATGCTGTTGTGCATTCTCTTGCATTGAACTAACTCGAACTCAGCCTTTCTTTTGAGGGCCGGATGGGAAAGTTCCCGGAAAGCCTTTAGTATTCCTTCACATCAGTTCTGGTGGTTTTCTCTTTTTTTAAAAACTAAACTCAAATCCTCCTAACTCTTATCTGTTAAAAATGGTACCTGGATATCCTGCTTTCCATTCACACAGTGTTTTTTCTATGCTAGCGTGCTCCACCAAGGGACAGAATCAACAGGCAGGTGCCAATATAAGGGGAGGGTTGCTGCTGGCTGGTGGTTGCTATAGCTTCCTGCTCTAACCCTTCTTTGCAGCTGGTAGCATTCTGTGCCATCTTGACCTCTTCTGAAAGCAGAGGAATTGGTGTGGTGTAGTGGTTAAGAGCAGTAGTCTCGTAATCTGGAGAACCGGGTTCGAGTCTCCGCTCCTCCGCATGCAGCTGCTGGGTGACCTTGGGCCAGTCACACTTCTCTGAAGTCTCTCAGCCCCACTCACCTCACAGAGTGTTTGTTGTGGGGGAGGAAGGGAAAGGAGAATGTTAGCCGCTTTGAGACTCCTTAAAGGGAGTGAAAGGCGGGATATCAAATCCAAACTCTTCTTCTTCTTCTCTTCTTTAGCAGACTTGGTGCAGGACTATCAGGTGTGGTCCCTGCTATGTCCAGAGGCTTTAGAAATAAATAGGTTTTTAGAAAAGCTAAGTATCTAGTAAGCTTCGTACTGTACAGTCTCTTCTCTGATGGTGGAGGAGGGTACCCAGAGTGAGTTATTGCCTTGCGCCTGCAAATTAAGCATCCTATTCTCCTCTTTTGTGGAGGAACCACCTCTTCACTTTTTTAATCCTCCCTCTTTTGAGATGGTGGAGTTTCTCCCAGCTTCAGCTTTCAGGCTATTTTGGACCTTTCCCTTCTTCCTTATTTCCCCAGCACTTAGCGATGGTGGGAAAGAGAGTCTTTCATTCCTGTGTTGTTGTTGTTTTTAAAAAAGCTTGGTTGAAAGGGGACTTTCCTCAAGCTGGGTGAGGGGGACTCTGCTGCCAGCATCTACAGTTCTTCAATTCTGTGGCACTCTGGGTACCCTCTTAACTTAGCTTGGAGGTTTTTAAGCAGAGCTTGTATGGCCATCTGCCTTGCATGCTTTCTGCATTGCAGAGGGTTGGACTAGATGACTCTCAGGGTCCTTTCCAACTGTACAATTCTGTGATTCTGTGAGTCTATCCACTGATGAGAAATAAAATTTACGGTAAATTTGAGTTTTCCATTCCATGTCCTTCTGCAGATGAGCTTTGCTTTGTTTGTTTAATGATTGAAGCTTAAAACGCACAAAAATCACTTGCCTAGAACAAATTAGGAAGCTCTTTTTTTTTTTTCCACTTAGAAAATTGGCTGCCAAAGCTATTTGCATTGTATAATTAAAACAAATGTGCTTATCAAATGTCACTTGGACAAAATATACAAAGAAAAGAATACGCCGAGGTGTGTATTATTCTTGCAAATACATTTTAAAGCAAGTGGAAAAATGGAGGCGAGGTAAGAAAAGGAAGGAATACTTGAAGCCTCAAAATGTTATTGCCTATGAGTCAGTGAATGGGGATTAGAAATACCTTCTATCTGTTCTGTCTCAGTAGTTTGAAGCAGTTACGTTGCTTGTCTGCTAATATACTACTATCTTGCTTTGAACAAACTTGCTCTTATAACTAACAATTCTACTCATTGCAGCTGAACATGGATGAGACCTCTGTTGTGTTAAGTAGTTTCTAGTTAACAAGCAAAGGGGTAAATATGTCCTGCTGGTGACCTATGCTGGCTGATATATAATTTTATTCTGAGCATTTATTAGATGAATAAAAATTTTATACCAGCCAGTTAATAATGGAAGGTGGTAAGTAACCGAAATGCATTCCTGTCTCTCCCTCCCCCAAGCTGAAAATGCATGAGAGTATGGCAAATACAGTTATAGTGAGAGATTGTTGGTCACGAGAAAGCATTATTCTGCATGTTCTTGGAGACCAGGCAGAGGAGAGCTTGTCTCAGCAGGAGAGGGAGACTCCCTGGATTCTTCAGTAGGCTCCTGACCACCTCTTCTGCTTCAGCCTCTGAGTCTGAACTGCTCCCTGCCACAGGCTCTTCCTGCTCACTAAAGCCCGTTGCCCTTTCAGCATCCAGCCCCTCCTCCCGATCTTCTCCCTCTGACTTCCCAGCATCCCACCACCAACCCCCTGGCTCAGAGCCTTCCTCCTCTGGAGTTTCCCTGGCTATTGCCTCCCACCGCTCCTCTTCACCCAGCCAGTTCCTGACATCAGCTACACCCAGACTTGGGGGAAGGAGAGAAGGCAAAGCGGGAGGGAAGGAGGCTGGAGTTGTCAAGGGCAGTGAACCCGAGGGAACTTGCTGAAAAGGGTTTTCCCCCGTGGGAAAAAAGGGGGTGGAGATCTTCTAAGAAAGGGGGCACCAGAAGCTGAGCAGGTGTGTTTGGTGCTAGGCTGAAGGCTACCAAAGTGTTCCAGTCTGCTAGTGCAGTCAGTTGATTTGCAGAGTGCTGCCTTGGCTTTAGTGGGTATAAGAGTTTCAGAGTCTGGGGGGTTAGGGTGCTCTCTTCTCCCTTTCGGTGGAGAATGGAGGCCAGTGCTGACAGTCTAGCATCCTCGTATTTGATTGCTAGCTTTTGCCAGCACGGCAGCCGTAGACAGACAAGATGGGAATTAAGCGATAGGAATGGCTGCATTCTGGCAATATGCTCATATACCATGGGCTTAACCCCAGCTGCCATATGTTGTACTGTGAATTAAACCCATTTCCCATGGGAAGGTTTTTTTTGTTTATCATGGGCAGAATTGCATTTAAGAGAGAGAGAGAGAGAGCCAGAGAGAATTCGTTACTTGCTAACGAAAACCTGCTTTGTATATATCCGCAGCTTAGAAAAATCAGACGACGTTTGCATAACCAAACTATATCTTTTTATATTAGACCGTATTTGTATTCCGTTTTGTTCTGGATTATTATTGTAGGATATTTATTAGCTGATCAATTTTGAAACAGAAATGTTCTTCAGGAGATCTGCAAAAGATCTAGTATTCAGACAACAAATAATATGGATTTGTTTTTTTTTTAGCAAAATCCAAATAAATTTAGCTCCAGTAAAAATATAAGTGAAAGCGCTAGTCTCATTTTTTAAGGAAGTTTCAATTATTATTTTTGCCCATTTTTATTAGTTTTCATCAATAAAATTACATTTGAAGCAGGTTTATACAGCAAAATCAGACCTTTAAAACATCCTTGAGCACATTTACTCTATAAAGTTTTTCTACTGCCTTCCTTGAAGCCTCTGCAACTGCTTTTAGCTCTCAGAACTCTTGATGGAGGTTCTAGGGGAATTGTGATCTGAAAAGACTCCCTTCTTGTTGTTGCCATCTTGTCACAGTGGGCACAGGTAAATAGTCGTCGTTCCCCCCGGAAGTGTGTCGCCCAAAAACCAGACCTGGGTAATATGGTAAGTCTGTGTCCAAAAAGCAAGTGGGGCTTCTCAGCTGTGTAGATGGTGTCAAAGTCAATATATTGACAAGATTTTAAAAATAATCAGCTTTCCTACGTAACCAATAGCAAATCACAGTATATAAAATGCCTTACCTTAATATCAGTGGAAGCAGAGACTGGCCAGTTTAAAACTTCTCAAAAGATGAATGTATGATTTTATGTAATAATGCAAAATTGGCAAACTACAGTGGTGCCCCACAAGACGAACGCCTCGCAAGACGGAAAACCCGCTAGACGAAAGGGTTTTCCGTTTTTGAGGCGCTTCGCTAAACGAATTTCTCTATGGGGTTGCTTCGCAAGACGAAAAAATCTTACGAGTTCCCGCGTTTTTTTTTTGCTTTTTCCCTGCTTTTCCTAAGCTGCTAAGCCGCTTAACAGCTGATCCGCTGATAAGCTGCTTCTCAGCTGATCGCTAAAAGCCGCTAGACCGCTAATAGCGCTAATCCGCTAAGCTGTCAATGGGCTTGCTTCGCAAGACGAAAAAACCGCTATACGAAGAGAATTGCGGAACGGATTCTTTTCGTCTTGCGAGGCACCACTGTACTTTGTTCTCGTGAAACCAATATATAGATGAGCGGATGTGCTAAGAATGTAGTCCTCAACAATATATTGCTAATTATAATATACATAAATCTGTATTCATCAGGTTCAAATAAATCTCTTTGTGTTTTAAACGCACAGCAATTACAATTTGTAGACTTCCTATTTGCGTATTCAAAGTACACATTCTAGACAGGTGAAGGAAAGTACTTCCATGGGATAATTTTTGAGGTGTCATAGAAAACTCTACACAGTTTTCATATTCTTGGGTCAAGGGAGAACAAGGGCCGAAGCAGAACACTCCTTAAAATAATGTGAACTTCATGCAAGCGGTTTTGTTTCCACAGATGCTGCCTTTAAAATCCTGAACCCTATGACCGTTCCACATTTCTTTAGGCTTAGTAGCAACAATGCACTGATACAGTTCCTGCTGGAGGTAAAGAGCATTTGTTAACGGTGCATTTGAAAAAAGGTCTATTTTTTTGAAGTGTAGCCATTTCCGAAGAGTTGAGAAAGGGAGAAACTACTGTGTCTGTGTTGCAGGGCACTCCCGAAATCAGAGAACACTATATTGACTCGAAGAAGGATGTGGATCGGCACTTGAAATTTGCCTGTGAGCAGTTCATTCAGCAACAGACCAAGCAGTTTGTGGAGCCTCTGGAGGAATTCCTGGCGAAGGTGTGCGAGATCCTACAGTAGCACCATTGGTATCTTAAACGGCTGTGTTTGGTATATTTATGTTGGTTGGATTGTTGACAGAAAGGAACAACACTTTCGTTTTTTGTCTATTCAAAACCTGCTACTCGACCAAATATATCAATTAGTTCTAATACTCTTTTAGTACTAGTGTCTGGCTGTTGCAAAGTCAATACCAGATCGTCTGCAAATGCTCTTAATTTGTAATGTCTAACTCCGACCTGAACTCCTTTAACCAACTGGTCCTTTCTGATCATGTTTAACAAAACTGGTCCTTTCTGATCATGTTTAACCAACTGGTCCTTTCTGATCATGTTTACCACACTTGAATCGGCGCCTGAATGAGCTTCTCCATAGCCGTACAGTCTACAGCACGGAGGCGACTTTTGCCTGTAGCCCACAAATTCTCAATGGGATTTATGTCCGGGGAATTCCCTGGCCAATCAAGTACCTGTATTTTGCTGCTCTGTCATGAATTTCTTCACCACTTTCAATGTGTGACAGGGGGCTAGGTCCTGCTGCAATATCCCAGTATACCTCTTTTCCAGCTCTGGAATAACTCTCTTTCATAGAACCTCAATATATTGTGGTGAGCGCATCATTCCTTCTGTTGGCTGCAGGCTTCCGACACCATAATGATCAACTGATTTTTCATGTTTGTTTTGAGTACAGGATTATGAGTAAGATAGAAAACATGCTTTGTTCAATTAATTTGCATGAGGGTGTAGGTTGCCTTATATGAATACATTGGTATATTTAACTGAAAGGAGAATAACCTGTGGCCCTCCCAGTGTTCAGGGATTATGGGAGCTAGAGCCATGGGCTTAGCAACCTCAATGCCATTCAATATGTTATCAACACAAGCAGTCCGAGTCAGTTGTACTGAGATGCCTTTCGGCAACACTCACACCTAGAAAAAGAGGTGCCAGAACTGGCAAGGAACACCTCCCTTGTTCTCTTATACAGTCGTACCTCAGAAGTTGAATGGAATCCATTCTGGAAGTCTGTTTGACTTCCAAAATGCTTGGAAACCAAAGAGTGGCTTCTGATTGGCTGCAGGAAGCTCTTGCAGCCCATCGGATGTTCGGCTTCCAAAAACAGTTCGCAAAACGCAACACTCACTTCTGGGTTTGCGGCGTTCGGGAGCCAAAACGTTCAAGAACTAAGCTGTTTGAAAACCAAGGCATCCACCTGAGAGGTGCCGGAACTGAGTCCCGGCGAGTTCTGGTTGAAAAAAAGCCCTGTAAGTGATAATGGGGTATAAGGATAAACCAAAGGCTTGTTTTGCTGTGACATTACTACTTCCATAGGCAGGGACACGGGTGGCGCAGTGGGTTAAACCACAGAACCTAGGACTTGCCGATCAGAAGGTCGGCGGTTCGAATCCCCGCGATGGGGTGAGCTCCCGTTGCTCGGTCCCTGCTCCTGCCAACCTAGCAGTTCGAAAGCACACCCAAAAGTGCAAGTAGATAAATACGTACCACTCCGACGGGAAGGTAAACAGCATTTCCGTGCATTGCTCTGGTTCGCCAGAAGCGGCTTAGTCATGCTGGCCACATGACCTGGAAGCTGTACGCCGGCTCCCTCGGCCAATAAAGCGAGATGAGCGCCGCAACCCCAGAGTCGGCCACGACTGGACTTAATGGTCAGGGGTCCCTTTACCTTTACATTACTACTTCTATTCCTGTATAAACTGGACATGTAAAGTCCTAATTGAAATTCCTCCAGCCTCATGAGAGTGCCAGCTAGCTCATCTCTCACCCCAGTAGCTCTTCTCATTTTGAGCCCTAAAGGGAAGGAGGGGATAAAGAAACAAGTCTCAATTTAGCCTTTGAAAAATTGTGTTTTCCTCACTGCATTCTCTTCCAGTTTCTGACTGGATATGACTTTGGGAGAGGCGTTCAAAGAAAGCCCAAACAGTTGCCTTTTATAACCTGCTTCCTTTGGAAGGGTTCCTGGGCGCTCTTTCGTAACTACCAAAAAGCATTGTGAAATTGCCACTTCTTCTAGTTTTAATAGCTGCAAGCCTAATAGCTAGATTTTCTTGGCAAGTGGCTCCTGAGATCTGGTTCAGTCTAGTAGTTTTCTGTGAAGCAGCAAGTTTGAATCTTAGCCTCTGTTGAGAATTACTTCGGTAGCCTTCGCATAACTCAGCCCAGATGCAATATGGGAATAATAATTCTGGCCTTTCTTATGTGGTTGTTATAGGTATTGCTGGGGTGGTGCATATGAAGACCTTTAAACACTTTACAATACCAACGGGACTGCTAAGCATTGCTCGTTTTCCATCTCATTACTTTAGGTCTCTGCTCTGAAAGCAATGGCTACTCAAGGCGGTCCTAAATACAGCCTTTTGCAGCAACCTTGGGCTCAACCAGGTAATCTCTTTAGGTGCAATCTCACAGCCCTTTGTACATGCTTACCTTTCTTTTCTGCCTCCTGCGAGATGAAGCTCGTTTGGCTTGCAGACTTCGCCATTCCAGACCTTTTTATTTTATTTTAAACGTTAATTTGTAAAAGTTTAATTCAGGGGAGTAACTATTCAAAGGGTTGACCGTTACCCATCTTTAACGAACCTCACTTAACCCCTTTTGCTTGTCTAGTCAGTTACTGGATGGAAGGCCATCTCCTTTACACCTTAGTATTCTCCCAGGAGGAAAGGCAGGATATAAATGCAATTTATATGTATTGCTTTGATGTTCATCCCATCATTTCCAGAAGGATTAGGGTTGCTTGCAAATATATATTTTACAGAAACCGACACAGCAGTTTTAGATATCTGCAGTGTATGGAAAGAAATGTATGCATTGCTTTAATGGAAATAAGATTAAAAATATGTTAAGACATTTATATGATAGAAAATAGAGAAAGGTGGAAAGGAATTGCTGAAACAATTAATGGAAGTGGAATACAAAGAGGGAAGTGAGAGGAGGTCAATGATACAAGGGAATGAAAGATAGAATATGGAAAAGGTATGATGTATGTTTTTAAATTGTTTTTCTTTTGTTTGGTTTAGTTTAATGTGTGAAGGTTGTGTTTTGTATCGTTTATGTATTGTATTGTTTTTTCTCTTTCGCCCTATAGGGCGCACCGGCCCATAGGGCGCACCTAGGGTTTTTTTTTTGGGGGGGGGATAAAGAAATTTTTCCTCCGACCCCAGCCCCCAGAACAGGCTGCTATCCGCAAGCCTAGGGAGCCCGGCGGGAACTCTTCAGATATCTGCCCGAAGCCCGGGGCGCGCTTCAGGATGCAGGCTGCTACCCGCAAGCCTGGGGAGCCGGGCAGGAACTCCCGTGGGCTCCCCAGGCTTGCTGATAGCTTCCTGAAGCCTGGAGAGCGAGAGGGATCTGTGCACACCGACCCCTCTCGCTCTCCAGGCTATAATTTTTTTAAAAAGAAAGAAATGTATGCATTGCAGGGAGCTGGGCTTGGGGGTCCCTTTCCAGCTCTGCATTTCTGTGATTCTGTGACAAGCATATAGCAGGGCAGGTTTTTGCTTTGTATAAGAGACAGCCAATAAACCATGACTGGATTTCAAAAGGACAAGTTCTCTGCCACTAATATGTCTTTGAATTCTGTTTCGCAGCAAAGATTGCCGACTTGGTGTCTTCGACATACAGGACCATCAAAACAAAACTGCCCTCGACATTGCAGAGCATGTCGCTGTATTTATCCAACAAGGACACAGAGTTCATCTTGTTCAAGCCCGTTAGGGTTAGTATTTCGGTAGCATTTCCTCTTTTTTTATATATTAATATGAGAACCAAAGTTTTATAGGTTTTTCACTTTACATACTTGAATGCATACTTTAATAGTAGCTTATTCGTATTTGCAAACTGTTACAACGTGTTATAAGTCAAGTGATCCTGTTTTGCCTCAAACTAAGCAACCTCTGTAGCTCATCCCTTTGGTGATTCTGTGGAAGTTTGTACCTTTTCTTGGACAAACGTATTGTACTATATTCTGGTAACGGTAAAGGGACCCCTGACCATTAGGTCCAGTCGTGGCCGACTCTGGGGTTGCGGTGCTCATCTCACTTTACTGGCCGAGGGAGCCGGCATACAGCTTCCGGGTCATGTGGCCAGCATGACTAAGCCGCTTCTGGCTAACCAGAGCAGTGCATGGAAACACTGTTTACCTTCCTGCCGGAGCGGTACCTATTTACCTACTTGCACTTTGACGTGCTTTCGAACTGCTAGGTTGGCAGGAGCAGGAGCAGGGACCGAGCAATGGGAGCTCACCCCGTTGTGGGGATTCAAACTGCCGACCTTTTGATCGGCAAGTCCTAGGCTCTGTGGTTTAACCCACAGCGCCACCCACGTCCCCTATATACTGGAGTGGCCTGCAAAATCATCCTGTAGCTAATGCCAGGTCTTTGGTTGTCCTCACTTCTTACACCACAGTTCCTGCTGCATCCTGGCTCCTCTTCTTCTTCTCTAGTCTACCTATAGTTCTCTGCTCTGCTGCCCTTGTAGGGCCAGGGATATCTGCAAGTGACCAGGAAAGATGATTTTGTGGATGAGGAGCAAACGCCTGCAGCTGAGTTCATGACAGAATTTGTCCTCTTAATCTTCTTTTCGTTTACTTCCTGAAGCTGCCTATAGGCCATATGTGGCTTGTAGAGCCAGTTTTGGCACAGAAAAGGAAAATCAAAATGATCAGAGAGCTGTGGCGACTCCTGTATGATGAAGAGTTGCAGCGTTTGGGGTTTTTTGCTTCAGGGGCGGGAAAGTTAAGGATGGAACATGATAAAGATGTGTAAAATTATTCACGGTGTGGAAAGCAGTTTCCCCCCCTTTCTCTTTCATAGTACAGTGGTACCTCGGTTTACGAACAGTCCTGTTTATGAACTATTAGGTTTACGAACTCCGCAAAAACGGAAGTAGTGTTTGCGAACTTTACCTTGGTCTACGAACGGAAGACGAACAGTGGAAGGGCACCGGCAGCGGGAGGCTTCATTAGGGAAAGCACGCCTCGGTTTGAGAATGGATTTGGTTTAAGAACAGACTTCAGGAACGGATTAATTGGTACCACTGTACTAGAATCTGGGGTCACCTAGCGAAGCTGATTCTTCATGCAACATGTAGCAAGACTATGAAATTTGGCTTTCCAGGATGTTTCCAGGATGCCTCCACCTTTGGCTGCAAAGGGGAATTAGCCTATCGGCAACTGATATTCATGATGGGTATACGCTACTGTCAGGGAACTGACATCGGAGAGAGAGGTGGAGGCAAGGCTCCAAAGCGATGCAGGAGAGGGGACCAGCAGGGGGGAAGGAATTCAACGTAACACCAGTAGAGAAGGGAGGGAGATGGAGGATTTGGAGAGGGGTCTCCAAGACTCTTCACCCGAGACCAGTGGAGAGAGCACGGGCACGCCTCTGCCCACTCCTTCTTTGCGCAGAAGAGTTTCGCGCAGGGAGAGTGGGCGGAGACTTGGCGTCAAACAGCTTCTATGCTGGAAGAGGTTCAAGAAACGCCCACTGACGGATTCTGCAAGCGACTGAACAGCCACGGAGTGAGGGCTGTCAGCCGAGGCATGGTTAGCCAGGCAATCTAGCCAAAAGTAACGGCAACTTACGCACAAGTAACCCCTTATAACCATTACAGCTACCTTTGGGGTCAGAGACCCCATGCCTCTGAATACCAGTTGCTGGAAAACAACAGTATCACTCAAGGCCTGGTTGTAGGTTTCCTGCAGGCATCTAGTTAACAAGATGCTGGATTAGACCAGGTGCATCCAGCAAGGCTGCTATTATGTTCTGTCACTCCTGTATCCTTCCAGTAGGCAGTGCCTTTACAGATAAATGCTGCATAAGGGGCCTTATTCATCTTAGGAGCTTATGTAAACCGCCTGTATGCATTCATATTTGAAGGCTGGTCTTAGGGTGAGGAAAGTTTTAAATATTTTATTTAAAAATATTTGATTTATGTATGGATATTGTGATGACAAAGAAAATGGAAAATGTAATAAAAAGTATTATTATTTTTTTTTTTTAAAAAGGAAGGTTTTAAATATTTTCTTCCTTTCCTCAGAACAATATTCAGCAAGTGTTCCAGAAGCTGCATGCGCTACTAAAAGAAGAATTTAGCAAAGAAGATCTCCAGATTGTAGCCTGCCCTTCAATGGAACAGGTATGTAAGAAAACTCTTATTTTAAAAATCCATTCTGTGTGAACTGCATTTTGGGTGAAATTCGGTCAGATCAATATATTCTTTTAGCTAAATGTTCTGAGCACGGGAAGTTTGGCCCTGAATATATTTTGGAGATGGCTTTAAGACAAAAGCAGCACAAATGTTTGCTTTTGGGTTACGTTGACAGGCTAGCAGAGCATCCAGAAGCAAGGCTACAGGATGTCTCAGATCTAGGCATGAGCCAGCTGTTGTAACTGGTACAAGGGCCTTGCTCAAAACTTTGCTTATAGGCTATGCCAAACTAAGGGCCATGGGCCGGATCAGGCCCAATTGCCTTCTGGATCCAGCCTGTGGACGGTCCGGGAATCACCATGTGGATCTGTTTGGGCTGCGCCATTTCCCCTCCCACCATGGCGGCCCCTCCTCCCTCCTGGCTTCTCCGTGCCCTGCGGAGGTAGGGGGCTGGGCTTTGATTGGTGCCAGCCATTTCGAAGTCTCGCCACCTGCATGCCCAGACCCGCCACCCACCCTGTCTGTCCATGGGCGCGCCTGGCACCCAGGAAAGCTGGCCCAGAAAGGAGAGGTGGCTGCGCTGCTGCCGGCTCCCAATCGCAGGCAGAGCAGTGGAGAAGGTAGGAAATCAGAGGGAGGGGAGGGGCTGGGGGGAGAGAGAAGCCCCCCTCTGCTGGGATCCGTGCTGCCCAGGGCTGAGGTCAATCCCCGATTGCATCTCCTTTCAGTCTCCAGATATATATATACAGTGGTACCTTGGGTTACATACACTTCAGGTTACATACGCTTCAGGTTACAGACTCCGCTAACCCAGAAATACTACCTCAGGTTAAGAACTTTGCTTCAGGATGAGAACAGAAATTGTGCTGTGGCGGTGTGGCGGCAGCAGGAGGCCCCATTTGCTAAAGTGGTGCTTCAGGTTAAGAACAGTTTCAGGTTAAGAACGGACCTCCGGAACGAATTAAGTACCGTATTTTTCGCCCTATAGGACGCACTTTTTCCCCTCCAAAAATGAAGGGGAAATGTGTGTGTGTCCTATGGGGCGAATGCAGGCTTTTGCTGAAGCCTGGAGAGCGAGAGGGGTCGGTGCGCAGAGACCCCTCTCACTCTCCAGGCTTCAGGAAGCTATCAGCAAGCCTGGGGAGCCCGCGGGAGTTCCTGCCCGGCTCCCCAGGCTTGCGGATAGCAGCCTGAATCCTGAAGCGCGCCCCGGGCTTCGGGCAGATATCTGAAGAGTTCCCGCCGGGCTCCTTAGGCTTGCGGATAGCAGCCTGTTCTGGGGGCTGGGGTCGGAGGAAAAATTTCTTTATCCCCTCCCCCCCAAAAAAAACTAGGTGCGCCCTATGGGCCGGTGCGCCCTATAGGGCGAAAAATACGGTATGTAACCCAAGGTACCACTGTATGTGTGTGTAATCCGGCCCACCACAAGGTCTGAGGCACGGTGAACCGGCCCCCTGCTAAAAACGTTTGCTGACCCTTGGGCTATGCAGTCTGGGATTTTTGTGGTATGGTGTGCAGAAGCGATTAGGAAGCCACAAACTCTTCCTCTGTGTGTGTCTGTACGAGAGGGAAGCCCCCACCCCTGCCCAACGCACAGGAAAGAGATTGTGCTCCCATTGAACAAGCCTCTTTTCCTCCTCTGGTTCCTTGCGGCAACGGAAGCGCTGCTCTGGGCAGCAGCCCTATGTATTGCCCTCAAATAGTTTCAGATCTCCATATCCAGGACCTTCCCTGTGCAAACCCCCACCCCCAAATTTTACTGCTTTTGTAAAACAGGCATTACAAATTCCACAGTAGTGAAACCCCCTTGCCATTTTCCTTCCAGGTAAATCTCCTTTTGTCAACGGCAAAGTAGTCCCTCTTTGAGAAGCCTCTTCAAATTGTCTGTCAGGCAGTGAAATGGACATTTATCTGAAGCAGACTCGAGGTGTGCCATCCTACCTGCTTTTAGCATCATCTATCCGAAGGTCAGGTGAACAAGAAGAGGATGAACCCCAGTATGTTATAACTTTTTTTAAAAAAAAATAAAGCAGAAATACTGCTTTATTCAGAACAATGGTCAGCTTTTTTTGTTTGTTAGCATCTACCTACCTTGACTGAAAACATGTTGGGGTTAAATTCTATTTGCTCCCCTACCCAATTTTGTTAATATGTGTTTGTTTCTTTTCCAAGGGATGTGCTGAAAATAAATTGGAGAAGGCAGGGACCCAAGAATCTCTTTAATAGAAGGCATAAGTGTATGTACACACCTTCCCACACTATCTCAATAATACCCTCCAAATTGCACATTCACAAGTCATCACGGCATCACAGTCATTGAGCGGTGAAGAGAGTATTTGTGGAAAAGTTTTCATTTGCCCTCCGGCAATAAGTCTCAGTTGAAGCTGATCAACTGTATATCAAATGGTTTAGCTGCACGTGTAAATGAAGCACATTGTGAAATTTTCTCCAGTATTTGACTGGTGTACTGACACTCACCAATTCTTAATAACTCTAAAAAGAAATTTGCCGCAGTAAAATTGTGTGCATAGGATGTGCAGAGAAAGCTATGCAATTGAGGAATTGCCATAGAGAAATGCCTTCGAAGTTTGAATTACTGATATGTGAAATAATTCGTTTTATAAAAATGAAGCTGCATTAGAACTTCTGTTTTTTACAAATAACAGCAGCAACTAAAAACCTTAATTGGAGTGGAGATGGTGCCTTCTTGCTTGTGGGAACTTTATCTCATGCTTTTTGGTTTACGTTAAACCAGAATTTCCTAACCTGCCACCCTCCCTGTCTCTAGCCAGCTGGAGAGTCACAGAGTCTCTTTTTCCCAGCCCTGCTTTAAACATTTCTCTTTTCAAGATCCGCTGGATGCTAAAATGACTGTAAAATCAGGAGGCTAGCATGAACGAGGAACAAAAGGCAGCACTAGTTATGGAGAGAAGGAACTAAAACTTAAGTTCCAACAAACGTATATGACATTAAGGTAATTCCCAAATAATAATTTGAGGGGAAAGCCATCTTCGTGGTTGAGGTGGAATTAATAAGAAAGCTTTTATAGTTACGAGTTCAAATTTGTAGAAATAAAACTCCCATTACCGCTTTCCTTTTATTCATAAATTGGTGGTGGGGGGGCGGTTCTGCATATTAGTGGTGTGTTTTTAAAGCAGCTTCAAGCTGTTTGCCTGCCACCCATTTGACAAGGCAATTGGCACCCGTTGAAAGCTGTTACTGCAAAGCAGATTTGTTGTAAAATAACGTCCTGTGGACTTCGTATCATGTTTTTCAAGTAAATTATGGCATGATTGCTGTATATGAAATCATAGTGTATTTTAATCAAATTTTCTAAGCATCCGAATCAGTTGACCAAATCCTTTTGTTTCTAAAGCAGAATGCCTTTATCCCACCCACCCTATGTCATCCTGTTCTAGCAAACTTGTATAAAGCTATAGCTTCAGATATTTACGTATAAAAATAGTGTACATAATTTAAAACGTTATCAAAGATTATATTATTTGTCTAATGTTCCTCTTTGTTTCCCCCCCTTTTAAATAAAAGTTCTGGTTTCTTACTTCGAGATAGTTTCGTTTTGTCTACGCTGGGCTAGTTGCATGTGATTTCGAAAAAGGAATGGCTGCTTCAGGAAAAGTCCTCCCCGGTATTTTCTGAAGGCAAGTTCCTTTTATATTTATTTATTAAGAAACTATTTGAGCTGTTGCCACCTCTTGAGACATACAACACACAGATTGCTTTAGCTATGCTTCCTTTCAGCCCTGGTTTTTGTATCCTGTGTTGCGGATAATTATCGTCATGATAATTTGGTTGTTCCTTTGTGGAATGGAAGGTGTGCACTCTGTTCCTGTTGCTTTTCCATCCGAAAGTATATTTTTGCAAGCCTCTCGGAACTCCAGGCACTCCTGAAGGGTAATCATTGTACACCCCCCCCCCAAAATGTGAGGGGAAGTGTGCATTCGGTCCTCTATTCCATCATGTTAAACCCATATGCAGGAGTACCATATTGGCCTGTATATAAGCCGCACCTTTAAAATTCAAGGGGGAAAAAGACAATACCCGAATATAAGCCACTCCCTTAAAATTCTGCAGGAATTCACACCTGCAAATGGCAAACGTGGAAGAAAATCCTACAGCAATATCGTAAAACCCAATTTTTGTAAGGTCACGAATTTAAGCCGCACCTTAACTTTTCACGGTCGGAATTTGGGGAAAAAGTGTGGCTTATATTTGGGCCGATATGGTATTTGTGCAGGACTGGGGGAGCTCAGGCCAGGATTGGCCACCTTTGCATATTCTTCATTTGTACTGCCTTGGCAATTTCTCATTCCAAATGTTCCCGCAAATTTAAAGAGACAGCTTTAAAAGAGGATCAGACAACTTCTTGGAAAATAAGGTGATCAGTGGCTACTAGTTGCAGAGAATCACAATTGAGGAGAGCGCTGGTGTGCTCAGGTCCTGGGTGCAAGCTTTTCCCCCAGGCATCCCTCCGGTCTTGGAGAGCCCCAGGATCCTAAATCAGCAAGGGATTTTCTTACATTTTTGCGAATAACAGGCACCACCAACCAGAGGCTGGGCTTGATAGTTACTAAATCACTTCTATAAAGGAACACACTTTTAATTCAATCTTTCCATTTATTGTCAAATAATAATCCACTGCAATGAGGAAACAAAACGCAAAAAAAGTGACTTCTTGATGGGTAATGGGTGAGCACGGAACACGCAAGTGTATTATTAAAACTAAAAATGGCATCGAGATGGTTACATACGGCCAATATGGTTAAGCTCATGATTTGCACGTATCCAATCCTTTTTCAATTTTAATGCCACGTCTAAACGCTGCTGCAGATAAAAATGCAAATAAAAAAACATTAGAAACCCATTAAAATACGTTAGGGAAGCCGTTCTCTGGGACCCTCTCGTGTGCAAGAGCTGCAGGAGACTGTAAATCATTTCAATGGGACTCAAGCGGTAACAATCCTTCATTATGAAATGTTAGCTCTCCAAATGGATGGAAGCAGCATTTTGTGGCTTAGTTGTAACTGAGCTATAATTTTGCTAACCCCTCGTATTTAATGTGATCGTACATGGAATAATTACTTAATATAAATAAAAATGGAAAAGTCTTCTTCTTTACTGCCCTTTTTAAAAAGCTTTCAATGAATTTAATTTTCTTCAATATAAGTTATTTGTAAGTCTATACAAAGGCAAATATACATATATACAGTCATAATATTAAAGCACTTCAATTGACTTTTTTTTTTGGCTGATCTTGTGGTGGGGTGGTGGGGAAGAGTCAGCAAAAGATAAATCCTGCTATTTTGGAGCATGGCTATTAATACAACGAACTGCAAACATGCTGACCGTGAGTTAGTTGCTGTTACTATGAATAAACTGTATAAAAGCACCAGCAGAAAAATAGGATTTTTTATATTTAATAAATACAGCTTATGACAAAATCGCAATCTAAATCTTTGCTAGTTGTACTTGTCCATGACCCCTTTTTCTTTTTAAACAAAATGACTATGAAAAAAACAACGGGTTCGTTTTGCACGGAAGTGCAAAATTTGGGAAATTGGCACTGGAATTCTATGCATGCTTACTCAGAATTAAATTCCATTGAACACAATGGGGCTTACTCCCTGGTAAGTGTGCAAAGGATTGCAGTCAGAGAAGTGTATAATTCAAGGAGATCCAAAACAAAGTGGCTTTGGAAATCGAGACGTGCAGGTTGCTTGTACTTTTCTGTGTTTCTTTTCGAAAAGACGGGCAGAAAAATCACATTTGCCACCAATTCTAGAATGCCAAATTCAGGAATATTTTGCCAGAATATATCCACAACTGAGAAGGATGCCTTGATAGAGTCTGGCTGCTTGCTCTCTAAGGTAGAGAGTTGTGAATGAATGGATCACTTTTTCTTACCTTACCAATCGTCTGGTGTGCAATTTGGGCTGGTAGGAGTCCACTTAGGAAATCAGGTGACCTGAAATCACTGCAACTGACTTCCAGATATATCCTCCGGCAGGAGCTATTCCAGCTAAGAGGACGAGGAAGCATTAGTGGCAACAGTTATGCTTTAAAATGCACACGATTGGCGTGGGTGTTTTTTTTAACGCAGTGTTCCTCCAAAGCACACTCAAAAAGAATGCATTAAATTCTCATAAAGGCACAAACCACTGGAAATGACTTCAGCACAAGCGCCGCTGGCAGAAATGTAGCTTTAGGAAGCTTGTGCAGATGACATTCTGAGTAGATCTGGCCCAGAACATGCAGTGGGCAGAACTTGCAGGATATGTGTGGAAAAGCTGGGTCAAAATGCCTAGAATGTGGCTGGATAATGTCAAGCAGAATAGAATGCAACATTTTATCGGCCGGTAACGCCAAATCATAATGACCGATCAAAGATCCAGGCTCAGTTCTTTTTGTCTGCCTCAAGGCACAGTGTCAAGACCGCTGCCTTACTTGCTGTTTCAGTTAAGTGCAGTAAAAGTAGGTTTCTGACAGCCAACCTCAATAAAAGGGAGGAATAGCAAACACAGAAAAGCCTGCTTAAATCTGGTGTAGTGAATTAAAAGATAATGATCTTGGCAATGTGCCCTTCTATATAAAATGGGTCTCCGTAAATTCCTTTCCCCTTCATATGTGTTAAGGTGCACATTCCAAAGGAAGGGAACAAGAGCTGCATGAGGTTTTTAGCAGGATGAGGCACCAACATCACCCTCTGCCAGCCGGACTGCAGTCACAGATTCTGCAACCAAAATGCATTCACTGTTCTCCTGTTCTCTTCCCCTCCCCACCCTGCTCACATTATTTCACAATCCCATCTCATTGCTTTCCCCCAGTTTCACACCGCGGAGAGCAATACTCAATACTGAACAAAAGCGAAGTCTTATCTTGCCACCCCTGAAGGATAAAAGCAGACACAAAGGCAGCATTGTAAGCGGCTCGGTACTTTGCTCTGGACAACCTTTAAAGGAGGCAAGGGCTTCGAGTCAGTCCAACACTTTACCACATTCACATCCGCGTCTCCTCGCTTGTCGGCTACATTCATGAAATAAGTCTTGTTTCAAACCCAGGTCCTTCTCTTTGTCTGTCTCTCTCTCTCTCCTGGTGAAATCACCAACGGGCTAGCAATGGCTTTTATGAAGATACAAGTTTCACGTAGTTGCCTGGGAAAGTACCAAACTGTTGTGTTCTCCGGGATGTGCCTGTTGAGAAAGAAAACAAGAACAAATGTGGGCGTGGCGGCCCAAAAAGCAGGCTGGTGGTAACACGCAACTTGATCCTGTGAAAGGATCCTCCACTTATTTGGTTACTGCATGGGGTTAAACCACAGAGCCTAGGACTTGCCGATTAGAAGGTCGGCGGTTCAAATCCCCGTGACGGGGTGAGCTCCCGTTGCTCGGTCCCTGCTCCTGCCCACCTATCAGTTCGAAAGCACGTCAAAGTGCAAGTAGATAAATAGGTACCACTCTGGCGGGAAGGTCAATGGCATTTCCGTTCGCTGCTCTGGTTCGCCAGAAGTGGCTTAGTCATGCTGGCCACATGACCCGGAAGCTGTACGCCGGCTCCCTCGCCAGTAAAGCGAGATGAGCGCCGCAACCCCAGAGTCGTCCGCGACTGGACCTAATGGTCAGGGGTCCCTTTACCTCTACCTATCCCCAGGTAAAGCTGAAACCCTGCCTAAAATCGTGGAGAGCTGCTGCCAGTCTGTAGACAACACTGAGCTACGTGGACCAATGGCCTGTTCCTGTGTCTTCCAAGAATGCTGAAACACATGGGACAGAGATCTGATCTGATGCCCCTTCTCCTTGGAAGTCCATACCAGAAGAGCTCCCTCTTTTTCTTCAAGTTTCACCTCAAAAAAAAAATTTTCAGCGGAGCCTGGCTTCATCCTAAGACCATGTACTGATAACTCTACATCTTTTATCCCTTTGCTTCCCCACCCTTTTGTCTTCTGCCGCATCAAAATTCAGTTTGTAAGATTCCTTGGGCAAGATACGTTTTTTAATATCGCTCGAAAGCGTCGTGCACGCTGATCGCTCCAATTTGAAATGATTAGCTGGAGGGAGGCCCCGTTTCGAAATAGAAGCATTGGTCTCAAGTCACAGAGTCAGTGAGTGGGTGTCAGTCTGGCAATGTTTGAAGAACAGGGAAGGAAGAGCTGGAAACTGGAGCCAAGCGGAGGGTATTTGGCTTGTGAATGCACAGCACCAGATTCAAGGGCTTGGCTTGAGCTGAAAAGACTAAAATAGTCTGAAACGGGGTTTTTTAAAAAAATCTATTGGTATGAAACAGGTCTTTACGACCTATTGCATGAGTGATTGGCTTATCCATAACTACAATAAAAGCACCGTATTTTTCGCCCTATAAGACGCACTTTTTCCCCTCCAAAAATGAAGGGGAAATGTGTGTGCATCCTACGGGGCGAATGCAGGCTCCTTGGCTTCAGCGATAGCAACGCGAAGCCTCCGAAGCCTGTGCTCCGGAGGCTTCGCATTGCTTCCGCTGAAGCCAGGAGAGCCTGCTCTTTGAGGCTGGCGGTGGGGGAAAGCAGCGCTTCCCCCATCACCAGCCCCAGAGGATAGGGGGCAGCGGGGAGGCGCACGACGCCTTCCCGCTACTCTCCAACCCGGCTTTGAGGCTGGCGGTGGGGGAAAGCAGCGCTTCCCCCATCGCCAGCCCCAGAGGATGTGGGGGCGCAATCTGGGTCGAAAAGCCCGTAGGAGCCACGCTCTTTAAAGAGCCCGCCGCTCTTGGGGGCTTTTCCCGAAGGAGGGAGAAGGGACTGACTGGCCGAGTCCGTCCCTTCTCCCTCCTGTGGGCTTTCGCAGGAGATGGGGGAATTCCCCCACCTCCCACAGAAGCCCGCAGAAGCCGTGCGCTCTTTGAAGGGGCTGCGCGGCTTCTGCTGGCTTTTCTACGAGGTTAATAATAATTGCCAATATTAGACAATAGTTGGATCAATTAAACAGCCTCTTGCAACAGTTGAAGGTTTTAGAGCAGTCTACGTATGCCGTAATTATCCGGAATTCCAATGGGGGTCAACAGTAAATTTAGTGTTTTGGAAAGAGTATAAAGTAAGGTGTTGCAAAATCTATTTGGGGTACCAAAATGCATGGCCAATGGTGTTCTATGTTTGGAGGTCGGTTTCCCAATGGCTGAAAACTCAGAGTGAATATCCTCTCTAAACTAATGGCTATATTTACTTTGTCTACATCCACAAAGCATGTTACACATGCACTACCAGCATGTGTGTTCTTGTCTTGAACACCTAGCAATCAAAATTGGTTACCGTTTCTAAGGAATTAATGGCTATTTTGAGGCATTCTACAGTTAAAACATGCTTGAGGAAAGTAAGTTTATATCTAAACATAACCAGGAAATGTTGTTTTTCCTCTATACATGCTGTGAAGGAAGGGAATGGATCATATTTACTAAATGTGGTGGCTCAGATAAGCCTTTCTGCTTAATGAGATTTAATGCTATACAGTTGTTTAACTGGTGGGTCATATGGCAGTGTTGGGGTCTGAGGAAGCAGAAACTGATTCATGCATCTTCCCCATCCCAGTGCTGTTTCTCCAGTAGCTTGTGTGAAACATATATAGGCCTGCTGCTTGAATCTTGCCCAGGAAGGTTTTTAGGTTGTCAAGACAATTTTCTATTGGGGGGGGGGGGTCACAGGGAAAAACATTAAGATTTGTAGCTGCTGCTGTTACTGCTAAAATGCATAGCAAACTCACAGCGTATTACGCAATCACTCCTAGTCAAGCAAATTATCTGAATTTTAGCATGAATGCTGTTCTGGCTAACTGTAGATTTTGTGTAAGTAGGTCTGTGAATCAAATGGATGATATTAATGTTTCTGTTAATGTTTTAAAAACAATTTGATATGACAGATGTCATGCTCACCAACAAACCAGCCGTCATCACACTTCTCCATGACATCTATGATATCTCCATCTCTTAACTCCAGCTCATCTTCATTCTGCGGGACATAGCTGTACAATGCTTGGTAGCTAAGCCTGAAAACGCACAGAAACAGTGGAGGGGGGGGGGTAGAATTAAGGGAAGAGATTGTCAGCCACTATTAACAGTATCCCTCTTGTAACTAACTTTCTTGAAATACAGATCCAATGACGATGATTCACGTTTGTATACCACCCTATACCCACAGGTCTCAGGGCAGTTACAAGATAAAAGTCACAATATAAAAAGACAAAATGCATAATAAAACCAAAAAACAATCCAATAATCCCCCCTCCCCAACACATTTAAAATAGCATTGCATGTCTTTAAGGCCTGGTTAAAGAGGAACATTTTTGCCTGGCACCTAAAGGTGTATAATGAAGGTACCATGCTTCCCTGGGGAGAGCATTCCACAAACACGAGATCTGCTGTGATAGGAGTCTAAATTTCCTCTGCCCTCTCAACTTTATCCCACAATATTCTGACCGTATTCAGTTCCCATCAGCTCCCTTGTATCCTATTCTGCACCACAGCCAGCCCCTAAATACCGCATTTTTCGCTCTATAAGACGCACCAGACCACAAGACGCACCTAGTTTTTGGAGGAGGAAAACAAGAAAAAAAATATCCTGAATCTCAGAAGCCAGAACAGCAAGAGGGATCACTGCGCAGTGAAAGCAGCAATCCCTCTTGCTGTTCTGGCTTCTGTGATAGCTACGCAGCCTGTATTCGCGCCATAAGATGCACACACATTTCCCCTTACTTTTTAGGAGGGAAAAAGTCTTATAGAGCAAAAAATACGGTAAATCTTGAAGCCACGGGACCCGATCAGGTGGCAAGGAGTGGCACGTAGAACTTCATCCAGTGGCCCTGTGGCACTCTTGATGGCAAAAGTGTCTACAGGACCTCACCGGGGAGATTATGAGCTGCCACTGCCCTTCTGAAGTCTTCCAACTAGCAGGAAGTTCCAAAATTCCACACCAATGTTCCATGCATCCATCTCCAGACCTCTGATCCATGATATTTTAAAAAATGAAGACGAGTCTGGTAGGATCAATAGGGCACAATTTCCTCTGGTGATCTCAGCCAAGACCACAAGACCAAAATACTGGTGGTCCCTTGTGTTAAATAAGAAAAGCCATCAAACTAAAAATTGTGCTGTCTCCTGCATTCCATCCATCAAATGTACGACAGCTGCTGAAATGAGGTGACGAATGCGTTCCCTTTCGGACCAACTTACAGATCTTGTGGTGCGTGGTTCCTGTCGAGGCTTGTTCCCAGCGGCAGGACTTGCGGTTGCTGAGAAATGATGAAAGATGATTTATTGTCACTATGGGTTCCCTTGTGGCAAGAGACAAGAGGCTGAGAAATTGTGCTGCAGTAATGAACGGACTTTTCCGCAATGTTTAAGATCTCATTGCAAACGGTTTCCTGGGCGGTAGAGACAGTGCAGGGTTGACATCCACGGAGGGGGGGAAACACGTCAGAGGACAGTGAACAGGGGAAAGTGGGGAGGAGGGAGGGATAGTCAGTAAGAGATGGGGAAATCCAGTTGTAGCAATCCAGTAAGACAAGACAGTGGTAGATCCAGCCAGTGAAGAGTAGAGGAATCCAGGTTGAAAGCATGGAAAAACAGAGGCAAGATACAGAAGAGTTTGCTATTTAGTTTTAGATATAGATTGACATATTTGTAAAAAAGCAGTAGCAGCAAAAGATACTGGAATTAGCGAGGACCTCAAATTCACATCTTCCAGCTTTGAGTACGTCATTTCAAAACACATCACATGCATGCAACCGAAGTTCTCCCCCCAATGCTACAGATATTTAATGCCTGCGTTTCCTTTGTCTACAGTAGCCTTTGTTTCAGAAAATTTCAGCTGCTGTTCCAATGGCCTAACTGCGCACCAAAACTCCACATAGAAGCCAGGTGTTTGCGATGGCAGCTGGTTCAGCTTGCTCTGTGCCAGAGCCTCCATCTTGTGTACTTGGGACAGTGGTGGCAAAAGAATTAGGGTTGAGAGTAAAAAAAAAAAATATCATTGTGCACTGTTGACATAACCAAACCCGCTCTGCCCAGCTCTGGCATTTGGGGCTCCTTTCCCCCCAAAATACTGCCACGTCTAGACTACGATGTCAAGAAGCAGGTAACAGATGGTTTATGAGTGCAGCACTGCACCAAAATGTTGCAGGCTGAGATACTTCTGGTTCAGGGATACGGTCACTCTGGTTTTTGCTCTCTCCTTCCACAAGTCAGGCCTCATTTTGGGTCAAGTGACTGGCCTGGGGCTTGTTCCATGCCCTCCAACATTTCTCCAATATAAATAAGAGTATGTCCCCTGCGATGTTTCTCTGATGAAAATAGGGACATCCTATTCCATACCCTCCAACATTTCTCCAGTGAAAATAGGGACATCCTATTCCATACCGTCCAACATTTCTCCAATGAAAACAGGGACGTCCTAAGGGGGAAAATGGACATTTCAGGATGCAATCAGAAACCAGGACAGCTTCTGAAAATCTGGAACTGTCCCTGGAAAATAGGGACACTTGGAGGGTCTCCTGATTTCCTCCTTCCATTTTTGTGTTTGTTTTGAATGAAGACACAGTTCTTCTCAATCCCTACTATATAACAATCTTTGGACTTCTACCTCCAGAAACATTTAAAATAACTTCTCAGGGTGAATTAGGAAATGACCTGTCCAGAAAATGGGATGGTTTATTCAACCTCATGTCAACATCTATGTATCTCTTCCTCCCCACTTTTCAGCCATTCCATTCCCTCTCCCAGGTGGTTCTCGCAACCCCACCCAACCTCAGTCAGACAACGTTTCATGCCACTGAGTTCCTATGAAAATGGTTAGGGGGTGTTTGCTCCCTTTAGGGTTCCTTTCTAAAGATTTTTTTTAAAAAAGCACCTGCAAACCTCAGGATTACTGCGAGTCTGCTGGTACCTCTTGTGTACGGTATTGTTTTGCTTACACCTCCAGAAGTATGAAATGGAAATAAGAGAGAATGGCGCTTGTATGAACAATGCTAAAATGGAGCTGCAGATATGAATCTCAGGCGATCTTACCACATAGCTCTTTTCAGATTCTGTGAGATCTGGTCCTGGCCTCAATGAATGATGAGAAGGCTGTGTGATCACCAAAGCACATGGTAAAGAAGACATTTTAGCAAATGCACTAGCAAGTCAAATTCAAATTATAGGAAGAAAGCAAAACAAAAATAAACAAGGGAAATTTGACATAAATGACAGTCGCCGCTGGATATTATTAAACAGCTGTGCCGTAGAGCACATTGTGACTCTGGCAAGAAGGATTAGAAGAAGAGCTAGAAGATGAAATGATGGGTTAGCAAAACAAAGACCGATGTTCAAAAAAATATTATGGCACAGTTCCTCTGGGAGGACACAAAAGAGCACAACCTCTAGACTCCGTGATTTAAAGGGGAATTACCAGGGGAGGAAACGGAAACATGCAGAATACCTATGAGCACTGCTTTTAGCAAGAAGATGTGCTTTGGAGCCCCTGATGATAGGATTTGCCAGACAATGAGATGAATTAACCTAGAATTTTCTTATTCTTTTGTCCTCAACATTCTGTAACTCCAGACGGTCACGGGGGGGGGGGGGGGGGCTTTTTATATATAGAAGCACATGCAAGCATCAAGCATGTTAACTTTTTCTTTTAATTTACTCATTTATATTTACACACCTATGGAGGTCCTTAGGTATGTTCTTTACTTTTCATGTGGGACCATTTTGCTTCCAAACAGGTAGGCATTTGATCATCCATGTTTCCTATTAAGGGGATTTTTGGTAAATGAATAAACTACAGCCGTACCTTGGATCTCGAACGACTTGCAAGATGAACGGTTTGGGTCCTGAACGCCACAAACCCGGAAATGAGTGTTCTGGAGCTTCCTGCAGCCAATCGGAAGCCAAGCCTTGGTTTTCGAACATTTTCGGAAGTCGAATGGACTTGCGGAACGGATTCCATTTGACTTCCAAGGTACCACTGTTTTATGAAACTGGGATGCACCCAAGTTTGAAAGCAAATGGGCCCACAAAGGAAACAACTGTGTGAAATGGCTGAAATATAACTGACCAGGAAATGCAATTAGGTGACCTAGATTAATCAAGATTATGCTATTTTTTTAATTAATTAGCTCACCAGTTTGTGAGCTAGGGTGTTTATGTTGCTTTAATGCAATTGTCATGGTTTGTGGTTTATTATTATTTAAGGATTACAGTGGTGCCTCGCAAGACGAAATTAATTCGTTCCGCGAGTTTTTTCATCTTGCGATTTTTTCGTCTTGCGAAGCACAGACTTTGGAAAAGCTTCAAAAATCACCAAAGTCTTCAAAAACCTCAAAAAAGGCTACCACACCGTGTGCTATGAGTTGCTCCTTGAAGTGAATGCACGGTTTTAAGAAAAAGGAAACAAACTTGCAAGACAAAGGAAACAAACTTGCAAGACGTTTTCGTCTTGCGAAGCAAGCCCATAGGGAAATCCGTCTTGCGAAGCAACTCAAAAAATGAAAAACTCTTTTGTTTTGCGAGTTTTTCGTCTTTCGAGGCATTCGTCTTGCGAGGTACCACTTTATGTTACTTATTTATTATTAGATTATATTATTCTTATGCTTTAGGCATTTCTGTACCTGCGGCCCTCTTCATCCCTCCCCTTAAACATGTGCATTTATTATTTTATTTCACAAAATTTATAAACTGGGGTGGGGGGTGGCAAACCCACGTCAACACGGTTTTACAAAGTGGTATGTGCGCCTGCCAATTTAAGATTGTACTCCAGCCACAAAAGCTCAGGCCAGAATATATATTTTTTTGCCTTTAAGCTGCTACGAGCACAGCTGCCGCTCTTGGGGGGGAAAGAACAAATTGGAGTCCTTTCTGGGCATATGAGAAGCAGGCACAAGTGATGCAGAAAAGAAGGCTTCCAAGTTTACACTAGTCTCGACTCATTTCCCTTTTCTGTATCTCTCTCCCTCCCTTTTATATACCGTTTTTTTCGCTCCATAGGGCGCACCGGACCATAGGGCACACCTAGTTTTTAGGGGGGGAAATAAAGAAAAAAAAATCAATCCCGCTGGCTGTCTTGGCTTCCTCTTTAGCCACGCACAACCTCTCCAGCTGGGAGAGGCTGCTCGCGGCTTTGTTTTTAGCCGTGGGGCTGGGTGGGGGAAGCCCGAGCTTCCCCCGACCCCAGAACAGGTCCGGGAGCGGAGGCAAGGTTGTGCAGCCTTGCCGCCGCTCCCGGAGCTTGTGGGCTGGGGGAGCGCTCTGAAGGTTTGCGGATAACTGCCTGAAGCCCGGGGAGCGCAGTGGGAGTTGGCACTGCGCTCCCCGGGCTGCAGGCTGCTATCCGCAAGCCTTTGGAGCGCGGCGGGAGTTCCCGCCGGGCTCCGAAGGCTTGCGGATAGCTGCCAAAGCCCGGGGTGCGCAGCGCTGCATTCCCCGGGCTTCGGGCTGCAGGCTGAAATCCGCAAGCCTTGTGAGCCTGCGGGAACTCCCACCGGGCTCCAAAGGCTTGCGGATAGCTTCGTGAAGCCTGGAGAGCGAGGGGGTCGGTGCGCACCGACCCCTCTCGCTCTCCAGGCTTCAGCGAAAGCCTGCATTCACTCCATAGGACGCACACACATTTCCCCTTCATTTTTGGAGGGGAAAAAGTGCGTCCTATAGAGTGAAAAATACGGTAACTGGGAATGTCTACTGTGGCAATTTTCCACTTAGATGGAAGGAGAGTACATTCAAGTTACTGGGCACAAGCCGTCACAATTCACAGACATAAATGTCAGCTGCAGAAGAATGCCTTTGGGCTCAGGCACACAAGTCAGATTCATTTTTTACGGCGCTTATTCATTCACATACAAAAATCTCTCGATGGATGCTGTTTCAATTCCCATTTCAAAGAACCCAACACAGCAGTGACATCCATTTAAGCAAGAGATAACCTCAGGAGACTTTAACCAGTCTCCTGAAACTCTCAAGACAGAATCTGGGGGGAACAAATTGGGTAAAGTGGTCTTTCGCATCGTTGAAATTATGATACGTAACCTCTCCCTTACGATTTCTATGATTCGGCTTCATAACAGGCGAAAAAGGTCCTTTCAGCTGTATTGTTAGCAAAGAGCACCTCTGTTCTCTCTACTTAGCTCCCAACTTGTCTCTCAGTTTGCAAGGGCTGTTCTAGCTTGTCAAGACATTGTGTGTTGCAGGGCAAATCGCTGCATCATCTATTGGCTTGGAAGACAACACCTTGTGCCTTGCATCCTAATGCAATTAGAGGTTTTTTTTTGGATTTGATACCCCGCCTTTCACTCCCTTTAAGGAGTCTCAAAGCGGCTAACATTCTCCTTTCCCTTCCTCCCCCACAACAAACACTCTGTGAGGTGCGTGGGGCTGAGAGACTTCAGAGAAGTATGACTAGCCCAAGGCCACCCAGCAGCTGCAGGTGGAGGAGCGAGGAAGCGAACCCGGTTCCCCAGATTACAAGACTACCGCTCTTAACCACTACACCACACTGGCTCTCTAATTAGCGCAACACCTTGCCACTCACTAATTAGCTGTTGATCTTCCAGCTAGGAGCATGACATACACACAAACACATCCAGTGTTTAGTGCCGTCCGTTCAGAAAAGGACAGACAACTGATCACACCTTTGTGTTTTCCTTTTTTTTAAAAAAAAACACACACACACCTCTTTGTCACTTTGGTTTTTCTTTTCTAAGACTATTGTTATGAGTTTGGGGGAAGGTTCCAAACCTGTGACCCTGTGTTTGGGGGGCTGCAATCTAGCAGTGTTTCTCAAACTTGGGACTACAACTCCCATAATCCCTGACCATGGGACCTGCTAACTAGGGATGATGGGAGTTGTAGTCCAACAGCAGCTGGGGACCCAAATTTGAGAAACACTGAGATAGGATTATAGCGAGGTTGGAGAGCTAAAAAGAATGGCAATATATTTCACATCTGGCAACCAGCGAGCCCCTTTGGTTTCAGATAGTACATGGGTAGACGAGTCTAAAAATCCTGGGACACAAATTTTCATGGCCCTCTAGCGGTTATGCAGCTCGTTTACTAGATGTAATGTATTCAGCATTAACTTTGGAAGTGTATACTCTGACCAAACTACGCCTCGCCAACCAAGTGCGCCACATAATCCCGTATATCCTAGAAGATGAGATGAAACAATAGGCACATGTGAAGATAGGCACAATCGAAAACACCCCCGCCACGGCATACTCATTCTTCCAAAGCAAACTAAGGAAAATCCCCGCGACACTAAACAGGTCCACACAGTCCATGTTTAAAGCATGGAAGGAAAAAGTAGGCAAACTGTCTCCAACCCCATCCCAACTAATCCCCCTGGGCCCACAACCCACAACTCCATCACACAGCCCCAAACTTCCAAGTAAAAACTTGGCAAGCCAAAGCCTTACACCACCTAACAGATATCTACAAACCCATACCAACATAAGAAATACAAGACAAACTCGGGGATACCCAAATACCCTGGCTAACACCCTACCAGCTCCATGCCTTCTTAAACATCCCAGCAGTAAAAACAGCAGCCATTAGGCCTTTGACCGCCTTCAAAAAACTTCTGACAGCAGAGGGACATGGCAAAAGGATGGTACACACAAATAACAAAATACTGCTCCAGAATCCCACAAACTTCCTCATCTCAATCAAAAAACAATGGGAGTGTGACTTACGTTATGAAATAAACCCCACCCAATGGACTAAACTGTGGTCAAAACCATCCTTTAATATCAGCCCCCCAAAAAGGAAACTCGCCCAGAAACTTGTACCTAACACCACATAAGTTGGTGCTGATATACCCAGAAACTTCACAAAAATGCTGGAGAGGTTACCCCTCTACAGACACTTGCCTCCATATATGGTGGAATTGCCCCAAAATCAAACACTTTTGGACATCAGTCCTACTAGAAATATGCAAAAGAACAAAGCAGGTATTAGTAGACACCCCAGAACTGGCCTTACTGAATATGTTCTAAGACGATAATGAACACTCACGCTACAAAAAAACCCTTAAGCCAGCTACTCTCAGCAGCCAGGAGCGTCATAACTAGACACTGGCGGGACCTGTTCCAGTTCCAGTTAAACTTTTTATAGCACTAGCCATAGGCCGTGGCATTCAGAAGGAGAGCAAAAAGAAAGACAGCAATAACCATAAAAATAATCAGGCACCACACATACAATAAAACCACGGCCGCGGCTACTAAAATTATTTGTTGCATTAAATAGAATAGCAGAAGATTCTTAGGTAAGATGTGCCAAATTAAATATCTGAATCCCCTTTGCAGTTGACCTCTATTTTTTCTAGTTCTTTCCTCCTGATCTTCTTAGCTGTCAACGGATAGAGTGCTACTTTATAAGTAACAAAGTTGTCAGTGTCAGCAGCAATTTCATCCTTTCCACCCTATTCAGATGTGTTCCATTCATAAACGGGTTTTATAAATTGGCCTCTTGGGTCTATATATAACGGAAACTGCAATAAATGGTAGCACAGGACCCCCACACAGGGTTGTCCACACAGACAAAGTCTCTTTGTAATGTACCGTATTTTTCGCTCTATAAGACGCACCAGACCACAAGACGCACCTAGTTTTTGGAGGAAGAAAACAAGAAAAAAAATATTCTGAATCTCAGAAGCCAGAACAGCAAGAGGGATCGCTACGCAGTGAAAGCAGCAATCCCCTCTTGCTGTTCTGGCTTCTGGGATAGCTGCGCAGCCTGCATTCGCTCCATAAGACGCACACAACATTTCCCCTTACTTTTTAGGAGGGGAAAAGTGAGTCTTACAGAGCAAAAAATATGGTACTTTGCCGTACTGGACCTGTTAGGAGTGAACATGGACCACTGGTACCAAACCATATGGGAAACAGCCCTCTCAGAAAAGCTAACGGAAGAAACTGAAACTAGCACAGTGAAAAATAAAAGAGGACACCTTCACCCCGGTGTAGCTCCCCCCCCTTTATTACACACACAGCCCAACAAGGCAACAGCAAGAACCCACTGATAGCATAGGTAAGTTGACCTAACAACCCCTCTCTAACACAAGCAAACAGAACTCATTGCAGACCACCATCCATGCCCTGGGCCCCCCCATCCTCTCTCACTGCCAATGAAAGCTTAACAAATAGCAAGAGAACCTACCCATGTGATTCTGACACAAAAACCTTGCCTTGCCAAAAAGTTATGCACAGTTTATATGAGGATAGTAACATGGAATCCTGGCTGTGATTAATAGGGCCTGTGCTAATTTAGCACATTAGCTAAAAGCACCTTATTCATCACTGTGAACATAGAAAAATGATTTACATTGAGTCAGATCTTGGCCCATCTAGGCCACTATTACCTATTAATTAACACCAGATAACAGCTTTTTCCACGTCACTCGAAATGAAAATGTTTCCCACCCCACAGGGTTAGTTCAAGCATTTGAACTAACCACTTGTGAAGCTAACGACCTTAAACCTGACCAATTAATATTCCCAATGAAGACAGGATCCAAATTATACGGCTGAAAAAGGAAGATCTTGAGAGGCTGCTAGCAGTCAGAATAACAGTCAGAAAAATAAAACACAGGCAAAAATATCAAAACAGTACTAAAAAGACATCATGGTATAAAATAGTATGAAGGACCTATAAAATGGCTGATATGTTTTATTTAAAGTCTCCTTGTGGGGAACAAGGAATCCCGTTTTCCTGTTAAGACAATACATTAATTAAGACATGCTATTGCCTTAATTGGAACTGTATTGTGACCCTGAAGAAGGTTTTGAACTGAAATGGGTTGAGCGTTTCCTAAGGCCTTTCTGCTATTTTATAAAATTCAAGTACTGTTTTAAAGTTTCCTCCCTCACACCTTTTGTGCTTGGTGCTGTACATTTCTTATACTTTTGCTAGTCAGAGCAGACAATTGGCTCTTAGATCAGTCATAGGCAAACTCCAGCCCTCCAGATGTTTGGGACTACAATTCCCATCATCCCTAGCTAACAGGACCAGTGGTCAGGGATGATGGAAGACTGGAGTTTACCTATGCCTGTCTTAGATGGTCTCTGGCTCAGATTAAGGCAACAACAATGTACCACATTTTTCGCTCTATAAGACGCACCAGACCACAAGACGCACCTAATTTTTGGAGGAGGAAAACAAGAAAAAAAAAATTCTGAATCTCAGAAGCCAGAACAGCAAGAGGGATCGCTGCGCAGTGAAAGCAGCAATCCCTCTTGCTGTTCTGGCTTCTGGGATAGCTGCGCAGCCTGCATTCGCTCCATAAGACGCACACTACATTTCCCCTTTTTAGGAGGGAAAAAGTGAGTCTTATAGAGCAAAAAATACGGTATTTATCAGTCCAACCTAATCTAATACACATAGCAATTTACTAAATATAAAAGATGTACTTGACCTCTGAAATTCACATGTTGATAAGCAACAGCAGTGAGCATGAAATATCAATCGATGACATTCCCCCCAGCTCCCAAACTCCCGTGATTACCTGTGGGACGTTGACTGTGCGTGAGAGTCTGGGAGGTACTTGTGTTCTAACCGCAAAGGAAGAAATTGCAGAGGGAGACAGAAGAGTAGATGGAGAGAATGGTTTTGCGTTGACAGACTTTTAAAAGGAAGGAAAAGTTGGTCAGCAAAGAAGGGAAATGACCCGTCGACACATCATTGCAGCAATGATGCTCTTACAAACAAGAAAACGTCTTCTGAACTCGGTGCAAATATCGTCAACAAGTCCATGCAAAAAAACAGGCATGCCTTTTCAAAGTTGCCGGGACCCATATTAGTATCGCAAGCTTAATGCGCTTTGAATGAATGTTGTTAGGTCAATGACATGACTCCCCTGAAAACATTGAGACAAGAATTAGTGCGCGCCTGGAAATATATTTACTTACAAATTCTATCCCTTTCCGGTTGTTCCTCCACAGGTCTCAAGGGGTTAGGCACACACCATGCATTTTAAAAGTACATTTTAAAGCTGAGAGGTGTAGTTTGTAAGGGGTCTGGGAACTGTAGCTCTGCAAGGGCAAACTACACTTTCAGGGATTCTTTGGGGCAGGAGAGAGGCAAATTTCATGTATTGTGTGTACGCAGCCTTATGCCAAAACCAATGTATGAGATCCGGTGTTGTGTACTGAGTTGAATAGGATCCAAAATGCAGCAGTCTGATTGGTCCTAGAACAATAGGATTCAGAATACAGCAGTCTGATTGGTCCTAGAACAATGCAGCAGTATGATTGGTCTGCAGGAGCCATCCAATCCAGCTCCAGATGGAAGTGAATCCACAACCTGATTGGCCTACAGGAGAATTCCGGAATTAGCCAATCACGTGCAGCCCATTGTGTAAATAACGTATATAAAGCAGATACTTTGTGGAAACATTCATTCCTCCTCACCACTATGAGCTGAATGAAGAGCATGAAATCCACTCTCGACTCCGAGTATATTTCATCCAGCTGAAATAAACACCTTTGGTGCTTCTAAGAGTTTTCCCAGCCTGCATGTTACTAGTCCAGGTCTACAACTCGTTGGCGAGTACTATCATCTCCCCTCCTGAGATGGACGCACAATAATGAATTCCTCTCCAGTTTTGCACACCCCATCCCTACTAAAACAGCCCCACAGCAACCATTTTTTTTTGTCCTCCTATGCAAAAGACCCAGCCTTGCAGCCAACTACCTACCGTATTTACTCAAAGCTAATGCTCACCGTTTGGGGGCCAAATTACGTTGTGAAAATTAAGGTGCGCATTGGATTCAACAGCACGTTTACATTCGCCGGCAAACGCTCTCTTTTTTCGTTTCAAGGTTCTGAAAACTGAGGTTAGATTTGACGGCGCATTCAACTCGAGTAAATACGGTACTTTCACGGTCTGCCTGATAGTACCATAGGTTTGCGTTCTGCTGAGGTTCAAACGCTCAATTAAATTGGGTGGCTGGAAAAGCAATAGATACCATATTTTTTGCTCTATAAGACGCACCAGACCACAAGACGCACCTAGTTTTTGGAGGAGGAAAACAAGAAAAAAAATATTCTGAATCTCAGAAGCCAGAACAGCAATAGGGATCGCTGTGCAATGAAAGCAGCAATCCCTCTTGCTGTTCTGGCTTCTGGGATAGCTGCGCAGCCTGCATTCGCTCCATAAGACGCACACACATTTCCCCTTACTTTTTAGGAGGGAAAAAGTGAGTTGTAGAGCAAAAAAACCGGTATATGCTGGAGGCAGAGGAAGGCAATGAGAAGCCCTTTCCCTGGAGGACCAGAGAAGAAGCTTTTCCACTGCACTCCTCCACCCCCACCCCTCAAGATTACCATTAGCAGTTGTCTGGGTGAGTGTATCAGTTTTGCTAAATGGCACCATAGCTTAAAGAGTGTTTTCCATTTGGGATACCTGATCAGGGTCCTAACATCTTGCGGGAATGCGGACTACAGCTACTTTGCCTACAGCATTCCTTGGATCATGAAAGCAAAGCTGCTCTCAAGACACAACCTTTGAGAGCCACCGTCCAACAGACTAGGCCAGAGCTTTCCAAACTTTTCATGTCGGCGATGCCCTTTTTAGACGGGCATCCTTTCAGGACACAGCAATTCAGCTTTACTAGCAAAGTGAAGGTCAAACTAACCCCTTTCCAGGAGCGTTCGCACGACACAGCTGCACACTGCAGCCGACACACTAACGTGTCACGACACACAGTTTGGAAAGCTCGGTGTTATGTACTGAAGTTCTCACCCTGGGCCAGCAGGGGGATACTGTAGATAGTTATGCAAATAAGGGATCGAAAGTGACGTTCAGTGATTTCCCTCGGTGTTTCAGCTCAGTGATTCAGCTCTGCTCAGAGGGCGGCTGCAACCGGCTGTGCTCTGCTGTCCATCCATCCCACCTTCGTCACCAGTGTTAAGTTGTGGGTGAATATATCAGACGACACAGCAATTTTCCAAACAGCTCTTATTTATTCACAGGCCAGGACAGAACTGAACTGAAGGGTTCAGTCAGCCTGCTTATATAGAGCTCCAGTACAACGTTACTGTAACAACTTTCTAAAACTATCCAATCACTGAACGTTACTTTCGATCCCTTATTTGCATAGCTGTCTACAGTATCCCCCTGCTGGCCCAGGGTGAGAACTTCAGTGCATAACACCCTGGACTAGGCTATATATGAGAACCACTTCTCAACCTGGGACCCATAATGATCTTCACTCTGTTGACTCTTTTCCAACACGACCGGCTCAGGGGACAAAGTTTTGCTGTTAGTTACCATCAAGCTAGAAGGAATATACCAGCTAGGACAGTGTTTCCCATACTTAGGTCTCCAGCTGTGTTTGGACTACAGTTCCCATCATCCCTGACCACTGGCCCTGCTAGCAAGGGATGTAGTCCCCAAAAAACAAAACAGCTAGAGACGCAAGTCTGGGAAACACTGACCTAGTGAGAGCTGCAACCCGGGTCAGTAGCACACACAGGCAACACTCAAAACGTACAGCAATGTTAACCTCTGGACACTCATGCAGAAGAAATACCTTGAAGGGCCTGCTTTGATTTTCCCTCTGTTCAGCTTGCTTATAATTGCACATGGGGCTACCTCCCTGCTCCTGATACAGCGTGCTCTCCTCAATGGTGTGAAGAGATTTGTTTTGTGAGCTAACGGCCTTCTCCGGCTCTGACAGGCCCCTTGCCCTACAGATCTCAGGGATGCCACCGCAGCTTCTGTTGGCCGTAATGCAATCCTCCCTCTCCATTCTCTGGCTTGGCCCTCGGCTCTTCTGCAACTTGCCTTGGCGTTCAGTGGCATCGCTGAGCTCTGAGAGGAAGCTGTCGGGGCTGCAAGGCGAATCGCAGTAGCTCATTTGCGGGGAAGGGGAGCTAGCAAACTTCTCTTCGCTCTGCCGGGCCACCAGGCTGAGGTTTTGGGCTGGCAACTGTGGCTCGTAAGGGGAGGGAGGCAGTGGGGAGACGAAAGAGGTCGGGGTCGAGGAACTGGACATGTTAGAGGGATGGAGGCTGATGGAAGGCGAGGGGCTGGCCACCGCCGAAGGGGTGAGATAGTCGACGTTGCAGAGGGAAGCGTCGGGAAGAGGTGGTAATGGAGGGGTGACGGGTGGAGCGTGGCCACGGGGCGCCCCCAAGGTCAGGGAAATCCACTCGGAGGTGACAGCCTGCAACTCGGGAGACAGGGCTGGGCGCATGGGGGCCAAAGGTGGAGGAGTTGGTGTGAAAAGCAGCTCAGAACTGGGAGACTTGACAAAAAAGAAAACGAGAAAGGAAGAAAGAGAAAGAGAAGAAGAGAGAAAGAAAGAAAGAAAGAAAGAAAGAAAGAAAGAAAGAAAGAAAGAAAGAAAGAAAGAAAAGGTTATTAAAAATAATAATATAAAATGAAGCATGTACAGCAAAAGAATGGAGGAAAGTGGAAAAGCCAGTACATGGCTGAGCACTGACAATTTAGGGTGTTTCAAAGGTTCAGAAATAGAGGAATGGAAACAAGAGCATACAGGCACTACTGACAGCGGGCGTCAAGTTCTACAGATACATGAAGGTAGATATATGCAGGTTTCAGTATATGGTTCAATACGGGTGCCATGAAGACATGATTCTAGGAGGGACGCAAGCTGGCTGCAGCAAATTCCCTAAAAAGCTGGGAGTGGGGGATTTAAAAATCCAGTATGGGTGGGGTGGGAGGAAGGCGAAATCCTCTTGCTGCTCATGATCCCTGAAATTGCGTTAATTTAGCTATGCCAGATGTTACTGCTGGTACTGGGGCGCCACCATGAGAAAAATAGCTAAAGATACTGATTTTTGGGGGAGGAAAGACACGTAGGCGGTAGTGGTAAGATTCAGCACGTCTTGCCCTATATCAAAATTTAACATTTCTTTCACATGAAGTTTATAACGGTTTCTGTTCGTTTAACAGAATTACACAGCCTACATTCAGACATCGTGTTTATATTGTATTATTTTTTTACTGGTTATAATGCCAGTGCCCTTTTCCTGATTTCTCGTGTTCTTTTCGTATTGCATTACGGAACTGCGGCTTGTTGGCTGAGGAAAGCTTTGGGGTAATTCTTGGATATTTACAAGCCAAAAGATGGGGGTGGGGTGGGGGGAGGAAATGTAGTCTGGTTAGAGGTCTGGCCTGAGCAACATAGTCTCATGGGAGATTTCATGAGATGGGAAGGTGGCTATCAAAATCCCTTGGTCCAGTATACGTGAAGGAGCATCTTCACCCGCATCGTTCTACCCTGACACTGAGGTCCAGCACCGAGGGCCTTCTGGCGGTTCCCTCACTGCAAGAAGCCAAGTTACAGGGAAGCAGGCAGAGGGCCTTCTCAGTAGTGGCGCCCTCCGTGTGGAATGCCCTCCCACCAGATGTCAAAGAGAACAACAACTACCAGACTTTTAGAAGACATCTGAAGGCAATCTGTTTAGGGAAGCTTTTAATGTTTGATGTATTAATATTTTTTGGAAGCTGCCCAGAGTGGCTGGGGAAACCCAGCCAGATGGAACAAAATAAAAAAATTCCTTCCAGTAGCACCTTAAAGACCAACTAAGTTAGTTCTTAGTTTTCGGGCGAGGAAAGACACGTAGGCGGTAGTGGTAAGATTCAGCACGTCTTGCCCTATATCAAAATTTAATATTTCTTTCACATGAAGTTTATAACGGTTTCTGTTCGTTTAACAGAATTACACAGCCTACCTTCAGACATCGTGTTTATATTGTAGTTGGTCTTTAAGGTGCTACTGGAAGGAATTTTTTTATTTTGTTCTGACTATGGCAGACCAACACGGCTACCTATCTGTAACCAGCCAGATGGGCGGGGTATAAATAATAAATTTATTTATTTATTTATTTATTTATTTGGTCATTCCCCTTTATAGCTGTCTTTAGTACCTTTTAAGAATTATATTCCTGAGTTTAGTTTTCACTACATTTTGGTTTTTTTAAAAAAAAAATATGGTGTGGTGTCCCTGGAGAGGGATTTTAAATTCAGAATGCTTTTGGCAGAGTAAACAGCCATCTGCGCTCCTACTTTGCCTCCATCTGTCCTCCTGTTCTTCCTTTTCGATGTGAGGAAGTGTAAAGTGATACATGTTGGGACGGATATTGCAGCTTCACATCTATACCGATGATGACTAGGAACAAGTTTTGGGGTGGCGAAAAATGTTACATCTGTGTACTGCAGCAATAGATAGCTAGGACCCACTCTGGTTGCGATTGCAATTGGTTTGAACTATTTTCTATGTTGTATTTTACATTGTTGTAACCCACCCCTGGGACCTTGCGGAGAAGGGAGAGTAATTAATATAATAATGAATGTCAAATGCCACGGGATATAACATGGCCAGGATTCTAATGCCTTCCTGGTGTAGTGACATTTGGAACAGTACTGGTCACCCCACCTAGAAAAATGGTAAGAGCTTGGATGCACAAAAATCCAGAAAAAATGACCAGGGTCAGCCTTCCCAAGAAAAAACTGAGAGCATTTGGGGTCTTATAGATGCAGGTGAGTAAAAGGAGGGACAGGGATGCGGGTGGCGCTGTGGGTTAAACCACAGAGCCTAGGACTTGCTGATCGGAAGGTCGGTGGTTCGAATCCCCACGACGGGGTGAGCTCCCGTTGCTTGGTCCCTGCTCCTGCCAACCTAGCAGTTCAAAAGCACGTCAAAGTGCAAGTAGATAAATAGGTACCGCTCTGGAGGGAAGGTAAACGGCGTTTCCGTGTGCTGCTCTGGTTTGCCAGAAGCGGCTTAGTCATGCTGGCCACATAACTTGGAAGTGTACGCCAGCTCCCTCGGCCAATAAAGCGAGATGAGCACCGCAACCCCAGAGTCGGCCATGACTGGACCTGGTGGTCACGGGTCCCTTTACCTTTACTAAAAGGAGGGACATGATAAGAGATTTATAACAGTGTGGAGAAAGGGCACTGAAAGAATTCGTTCTACCTCCGTGAAAATCCTAGACTCTATGCAAAGACTAAATTGAGTAAGAATAGATGCAGGAAAGAGAAAATGAAACACTTATTTACACGTAATCTCTGGAATCTGCCATCACAAGACGTGGTAGTGAAAGAGGATTTAGATAGCAAGCCTGACAACAGTTCCTTGCTCTGCTGCGGTGAGATCAGCCATGAACCCGGGCCTTCTCCAAACTACAAGTGGTAAACCAAGAACAATTCTTGGTTGTGGCTCGTGGTTTGTCTGGAGCAAGGCACAAAAACAAGCCTGAGTTTCGGCTGGCAGGCTTAGCTCGCAGCGGCAGAACAGAGGAGGAAGGCCACCATAACCTTCTCTCTGGGAACCGCTAGGTTGAGTGGTGCTAGGCTACTGACTGGCGGTTTCTGGGAGAGCAAGAGATGGCTAATGCCTTTATGGCTTCTGTGCTTCCCGTGGGATGCAGGACGTGGAACAACAGGGAACTTTACACCTGTGCTATTCTTAAAGTACTTAAAGACAGGGGTGCCAATGAGGCCCACGCCTTCCTTTTTCCACCATGTCTGAATGTCTGCCGTATAGAAACTCTTAAGTTATAATCAGAGTAGGCCCACTGAAATCAATGGTCCTCGGTTAATTGTGTCCATTACCTTCAAGAGGCCTAATCTTGAATAGGACTAACATTTGATACAACTCTAAATTCTTGTTTTGCGTGAATTTGGCTTTGTTCAATAGACAGGGGACTTATTCACCAAATATGTCTGTTGACATAATAAATGCAACAAACTATATGACCCCTATTTTAATCTGAAGCTGACTCAGTTTCAATTCCCCCCCCCCCCAATCCTTCCGGTTTTTCCAACTGCGCACATGTATATATCTATAATCTGAAAAGGCGAACGAATGTGAAAATCCCAAGGTCGGAACATCTCCAGAGGCTTTGCATATGTCACAGGACAAAGGGTGATGCAGCTTGCCCAACACTGCCCCATGAGCCAGCCCTGAGAGCTGTAACCAGCAGGTTACATTTGATACAAAGGCATTTTTCTGGGTCTGTAGGTCTTGATGCTACAGAAGCATCATTTGTAATCAGACCTGACGCTCATGAAAATCAGTGGGGAACCGAAGGTGAACTGTTCTGCAAGCTCTGCTTATGCCATTTTGGTAGTCAAGATAAACCCCACAGTTAATTGGTAGTAGTTGTAGCAATAAGCTCATATGGGTTAATATTCATTTGCTTTGATATCGTCTAATTGGCCTTCTCTGTGGGCTTGGGGTGCTGAGTTCTGAGTCCAAAAAAGGGGAGCTATCTGTAAGACATGGGTATTTGCCACCTGTGCAGAGGAAGTGATGGGGTAAAAGGTAAAGGTAAAGGGACCCCTGACCATTAGGTCCAGTTGCGGACGACCCTGGGGTTGTGGAGCTCATCTTGCTTTACTGGCTGAGGGAGCCGGCGTACAGCTTCTGGGTCATGTGGCCAGCATGACTAAGCCGCTTCTGGTGAACCAGAGCAGCGCACAGAAACACTGTTTACCTTCCTGCCAGAGTGGTACCTATTTATCTACTTGCGCTTTGATGTGCTTTCAAACTGCTAGGTTGGCAGGAGCTGGGACCGAGTAACGGGAGCTCACCCCGTCACAGGGATTCGAACCGCCAACCTTCTGATCAGCAAGTCCTAGGCTCTGTGGTTTAACCCACAGCGCCACCCATGTCCCTTAAGTGATGGGGAGTCCTAGATAATATATGCTGCTTTGTGTATATACAGAATGTATGTTTGGGTGCAGTGTCTGTCCAACAAAGCTAGGAGACCCAACAGGCTGCTTTGCTGTAAGTCTACACCCTTCTTTAATAAAAGCACTAGAACAGATCACTCTGGCGCTGTTGATACCTGTGAACCCAACTCCTAAGAGCCCTCCTTTGGGCCAGTGGTACAGGACAATGAACTGCAGTGACAATCAGTTGCTCATTTCAGGACTAGTTTGACCCAGTCGGTCCTGCCCATCTAAAGCTGCAGTCCTACCGGTTAGGCGGAATCCATCTCGTGGTCTTCAGAAAGACTAAAGCTGCCTAACTGCATTCATGATTGTCATCTAAATGTTTGGCAGGCAAAATATTTTCATAGGAACGGAAGCCTCCCCCTTATCACACATGTGCTTGTTTCCTTTTTTTGTTCCTCAACCACTGCCAAACTGCTTTCCAGGAGATTTTCTGTAGCGGCTCGGGAAGCGTCTCTTAAAATCCCAAACATAACACAACACCCTTCTAGGAACAAAGTCAGCATTGCTCTAGTAGATACTGAGCAGCTGGAACAGGAGGGGAAAATGTATAATTACTTTCTACCCGTGCTTATGCTGTTTAGGAACTATTTTAAAAATATGTCCGTGTGATTCATTAAGAAGTGGGTGCTTCCCAATTTTACCACATGGCTGCTTATTTTTTTTAAAAAGTATAAGGCTATCCTCTGGGCTTTGCCATTTCTAAAACTATTTTCTAAAACGGTGCTTGCCTCTGAGCAATGTACACACTCTGCCGCACTAGAATTATTGGTGCAAAGTTCCAATTCCTGCTCAAAGTTAAGGAGGAATGCATAGGCAAAGTCCTTTAAGCTACAATTGTATGACCCTGTTCATTTCACTCTTGCCGAAATCTCTTTGGCTTAGAGTTACATGCAAACTGAGCCAAACTATGGCTTAATGCAAATGAATGGGCGTGCAGGCTCCTCAAGAGCTTGTGGCTACCTTGCTCCTCTGCTCCCGATGCTCCTTTGCTGCTTTAAGAACAGCCGTGATTTAACTCAGGGCATCATCTGAACCTGGGCTCATGGTTTGCCTTCCCCAAACGACAAGTTGTAAACCAAGAACAATTCTTGGGTTATGGGTCATGGTTTGTCTGGAACAAGGCAAACACACAAACCTGGGCTATGCCAACATGCTTAGCTTGCAGCAGCAGAACCGAGAAAGGCCACCACAATCTCCTCTCTCAGAGCAAGGCCTGATTTAGTGTCGTGTGTGAAACAGGTCGTTTGAACTTTCCTAAACGGTGAGTTTATTGTCAACACTTTCCACAACTGCCACTCCATACGGGCGATGCAAAAGATGTATCTTTTGAATATACCGCTGGTAAATGTGTTCTCCTTACTACCCAAGAGTTATTAGCAGGGGAAGGGACTCTCTAGCAAAAAACAGCAACGCCTTACGGTTTCGCAAGGCTGGATTCAGAGCCGGTACCTGCGGGGATGTTGTCAGACTGCGGTTTGGGGAGTGGCAGAACGACAAGCTGCCGTAGTCTAGTGTGTTCTTCAGCACAGGCTGCTTCAAAATGTCCACGTAGGTGACCGGGAAGATGCCTTGGCGGTGAGTGCTGGGGATTTTTCCTTCATACCAGTTTTCGTCCACTTGTCGAATCAGTGTGATCCTCTCGCCCTGCGGAGAAAGTATGAATGGGCAGATCAAGCTCCTGATCTGCTGCTCAGGTAGAAAAGCTGAATTTGCACATCCGCCTATGCTTTTGGTTTGCACGGAAATGCTAAAAGCATAGCTGTCAACCGTCCCTTATTTGGCAGGAAAGTCCCTTATCCCAGCGCTGTGTCCCGCTGCTGTCCCTTATTGATGATGTGCCTTAAATCTCCTGGGTTTCAAAGGAAGCAGCTCCTCTCCCCCCCTCCCTGCCAGCCAGGGAGGAGGGAGGCTCCAACTGTGTTGCTTGGCTGCGTTGCTCACCCAATAAAGAGTCTAAGAACGACTGGGGGGTGGAGCTTGCATGCCTTGTGCCGATCAAACTGGCCGCGTTGCCTGGGGACTCGCCTTTGCTCAGCGTTTCCCAGCGGAGAGGTGACGGTGGTTTCCCTTGCTGCATCCCTTCTGCTGGGTTGCTGCGCTGTGGGAACCACCGCTTGAGGCTTCGTTTGGCTGCTTTCTGGGCTTTCTGCCTTTGGCTCGGAGGGGCTCAGAAGTTGAACATACCTGTGCCTGGAAAATCCCTTATTTTGGCTGCTGATCCCTTATTTTCGAGGCTGCTGGCCCCTTATTTTCAAATCTGTGTTGACAGCTATGGCTAAAAGGGATTCAACACATGATCCCAATTTGAAATCAGATTTGCAGACCCTCTAGTTTGCTTTCAGGGGGCAACAGAGAGCATGACTGCGGCTACCCAACTCCTGGACCAGTGGCCAAACTTCAATGGAACATACTGGGGAGGGGAACAAGAGGGAAGGATTCCAGGAATAGCCACAAAGCTATTGTCAGACGTTGGTACTTGCTGAATTCCAGTCTGAGACCCAACAATGAAGCAGAACACAAGGTGAAAAAGGCAACCATTGTATGCGCAAGATCACTGCCCTGGCTCTCGCCCAAGAACAATGACAAGGTGCGCTTTTTTCTAAATTAAGTAGCCAAGCTTTTCTCCAGCAGACTGACCATGCAAACTCTGCAACAGGAGAAGAGCAGGAATTAATCCAGATGCCCGTGGGTGCCAGCAGTGTAGCAAGGATCAAGCCAACTTAGGAGAGGAGCTTCAAGGTTCCCTAAACACAGCTCAGGGACAAGGCTTTCAGGATCAGGGAACCGGGATCTGAGACTGCACAGGAACATGTGGTGCATGCTCTGGTTATCTCCCCCTTGGACTACTGCAATGCGCTCTATGTGGGGCTACCTTTGAAGGTGACAGAATGCAGCAGCTAGACTGGTGACTGGGAGCGGCCGCCGAGACCACATAACACTGGTCTTGAAAGACCTACATTGGCTCCCAGTACGTTTACGAGCACAATTCAAAGTGTTGGTGTTGACCTTTAAAGCCCTCAACGGCCTCGGCCAAGTATACCTGAAGGAGCGTCTCCACCCCCATCGTTCTGCCCGGACACTGAGGTCCAGCGCCAAGGGCCTTCTGGCGGTTCCCTCATTGCGAGAAGCAAAGCTACAGGGAACCAGGCAGAGGGCCTTCTCGGTAGTGGCGCCCGCCCTGTGGAACGCCCTCCCATCAGATGTCAAAGAGATAAACAACTACCTGACATTCAGAAGTCATCTTAAGGCAGCCCTGTGCAGGGAAGCTTTTAATGTATGACATATTAGTGTATTTTTGGTCTTTGTGGAAGCCGCCCAGAGTGGCTGGGGAAACCCAGCCAGATGGGCGGGGTACAAATAATAAATTATTATTATTATTATAACATGAAGTTGTGCAAACAATCCTGCCTACCCGCCACACTTCTGAACAGAGGCAGCAAAGTCCACCTGCTCACAAGAATGCTTATCCCATCAAGAGCTCCTGGCTTCAGGCCTGGTGCTCCTTCTTGGGAGCCGGGTCTCCTCCTGCCACTCGATGTGGCGTCCCAGCCTTGGAGAAAACACATAGCTTCGCAGCATGTGTTAACCCTAACCACGGTTTGCCAACAAACCAAACTCTAAAGCCTGGTTTCTTTCAATTATGGCTTGGCACTACATGTGAATCCAGCAGCCTTGCTTAACCATGGGTACCGTATTTTTCGCTCTATAAGACGCACCAGACCATAAGACGCGCCTAGCTTTTGGAGGAGGAAAACAAGAAAAAAAATATTCTGAATCTCAGAAGCCAGAACAGCAAGAGGGATTGCTGTGCAGTGAAAGAAGCAATCCCTCTTGCTGTTCTGGCTTCTGGGATAGCTGTGCATCCTGCATTCGCTCGATAAGACGCACACAACATTTCCCCTTACTTTTTAGGAGGGAGAAAGTGAGTCTTATAGAGCAAAAAATACTGTAAGTGTCACCGTAGAGTACAAGCTACAAAGGAGCGAGACAAGGGCACCCGGGAAACAAAATAGAAAGCCTCCTTTGAAAGAAATGGGGGAAAAACCTTTCTCGCTGATTTTCATGATCCAAAGACACCTGTACCTTTCTGAAGGACATTTCCACTTGAGTGTCACCATTGAAATTGAACTTGGCAATAGCATCTCCATATTCCAGGACTTGTATTGGTGATGTTTTCTTAGGCTGAGCTTTTTCTGTGGGAGGGAGTAGCTATAAAAAAACACACACACACCAAAAGGCAGATATGAGGACCCCAGTCATTGGATTCCAATACCAGGTTAGATGTGGATGTGCAAGATAGGTAAAGGTAAAGGGACCCCTGACCATTAGGTCCAGTTGTGACTGACTCTGGGGTTGTGGCGCTCATCTCGCTTTATTGGCTGAGGGAGCCAGCGTACAGCTTCCGGGTCATGTAGCCAGCATGACTAAGCCGCTTCTGGCGAACCAGAGCAGCGCGCGGAAACGCTGTTTACCTTCCCGCGGGAGCGGTACCTATTTATCTACTTGCACTTTGACGTGCTTTCGAACTGCTAGGTTGGCAGGAGCAGGGACCGAGCAACGGACGGGAGCTCACCCCGTCATGGGGATTCGAACTGCCGACCTTGTGATCAGCAAGCCCTAGGCTCTGTGGTTTAACCCACAGTCCCACCCGCGTCCCATGGATGTGCAAGATAGCTTGACCGTATTTCTGACTGGCTCGGTTGAGATGCAATGTCTAAACCATGGTTTGGCAATTGGAAACCATCCCTTTGGAATGTTGGGGGGGGGGGATGAGGAAAGGATGAATTATGTAAGTCCCAAGAAACACCCAGTGGTGGTTTATCATTGCATCTGAATCAAAACTTCTGTGTTACACACTGGAACAAATCTGAAGCATAATTCTAGTAAGGGGTGACTGTAAAGCAGTTTTAATGGTTCAAGCATCTTGGGTACGTTTTAAGCAATGAATGTGGCCGCAAAATATTTCTCACCAATGTTCCACCTTGTGGCTTATTTGAAATTGCTCCTTTGGGAAGATGGGCGAGATATAAATTGAATGAAACAAACCAAGTCTCACCACTTTGACTCATTGTATCTGCACAACAAAAACAAGTACCTCTATGTATGATTGTGGGAAAATTCCAACTCTGCCATGGTGTTCGCCTTCAAACCAATTCTGATCAATTTGCTTATAAATGTAAACAACATCCCCTTTCTTCAGTGGGAGTTCCCTGTTAAAAACATACAGGTTATGTGTTAATGCGCAATTAGCATCTCTTGTAAATATTAATTCAAGTAGCATATGCATGCCCTTATCTGAAGGCACTATTGGAGATTTCCCATATCCAAATTCTTGCAGAGCAGAAAGAGGCACATCTGGACCTAGAGAACCTTCCTCAATAATTCCTCCCTCCAGTCAACTTGTTTTTCCACAATTAGATGGAATTAACATGGAGATTATGCATAAGCATTTAACAAAACGCTTTATTATTATTCAGCATCACTTTCCCTGATATTCAAGACCCTTCCACTCCAGAGTTTTTTCACCATTAAAAAATGAAAATAATTAGATTAAGCTAGCTGAATCAGAAACTGGCATGAAGGTTTTCCATCACTAAGCCCCGCCCGCTATTTTTAAGAAGCAATAAATTGGACTGAATCTGCAAACAGAAAATGCTTGAGGGCAAAGGAGCCCATAAGAGCCTCTTGGACTAGCTAATCTAGGATGGCTGGTGCTACAATTGCATTTTGTAACCCCAAAAAATCACCATAAATTGGGTCTAGAAAAACCTGCAGGAAGATAATGTGCGAAACCGTGGAATGCAATGGGCTGGCAAACAAGCTGTCTGGCTACTTGGTAAAAAGTGAGTGGAGAAAAGATTAAAATTCCAGAGGGAAGAACTAGCTTGGAAGCAACCTCACTCACATAGCTTTTAAAGCAGAGCATTACAGAGCCTCCAAGTGTCCCTATTTTCCAGGGACGGTCCCGGATTTACAGAAACCATCCCTGTTTCTGATTTGATCCCGGAATGTCCCGCTTTTCCTTAGGATGTCCCTTGTTTTCATCAGAGAAATGCTGGAGGGTATGGAGTTACGCAACTCCGAGCCGAGGAGATAAGTGACTATACCACCTTTAGAAGACATCTGAAGGCTGGGGAAGTTTTTTTAATGTTTAATGTTTTGCTTTTATATATGTTGGAAGCTGCCCAGAGTGGCTGGGGCAACCCAAGTCAGATGGGCAGGGTAGAAATGATGAAAGTATTATCAATTATAAAGTTGTTGTTGTCGCTGTTACTGAATAAAGGTAAAGGTAAAGGGACCCCTGACCATTAGGTCCAGTCGTGGCCGACTCTGGGGTTGCGGTGCTCATCTCACTTTATTGGCCGAGGGAGCTGGCGTACACTTCCAAGTCATGTGGCCAGCATGATTAAGCCGCTTCTGGTGAACCAGAGCAGCGCACGGAAACGCCGTTTACCTTCCCCCCGGAGCGGTACCTATTTATCTACTTGCACTGGCATGCTTTCAAACTCCTAGGTTGGCAGGAGCAGGGACTGAACAATGGGAGCTCACTCTGTCATGGGGATTCGAACCGCCAACCTTCTGATCGGCAAGTCCTAGGCTCTGTGGTTTAACCCACAGCGCCACCCGCACCCCCTGTTACTGAATAGGACCTCCCTATTTTCATAGCAGAAATGTTGGAGGGTATCGCTTTACAGATGAAACTACCTAGAGTTGTACATGAAGGGCACATTCTAAGCAGTGGAGGAAGAGAAACTCTTCAATTTAATGTTAAACAAGGAGACTGTTACCCTGTACTAGCTTTTCCCAACCTGAACTCCTCCGTATGTTATGCCATTTAAAAACCTAAACACACCCCTAAATGTCATAAGGAAGATAAAGAGCAATACTCTTCTGTTTGTTAACAATCACTGGAAGTGAGCACAGAAATTGGCTGGAGCTCAGGGAAGCATTTTGTTGGTTTAATAACCAGAGTCTATCGTTGGGGAGGGAAGCAAGCAGCCATACATGTATACTTACTTGAGCGTCTGGGCTTTAAAGTCAAACTTCGCTCTGGCAGCTCTCATCTAAGGGTTAAAAACAACACATTTAAAGCAATTGCCAGCTCCTTGGGACAGGGCCTTAAATAGTATGGAAATCCCAGCCACAGAAATGCTAAGGTCAGGTGTGGGATGGGGGCAAAAATACTATGAAGGGTTCGTTCAGATGTTTTGCTATCTTAAATGACTGGGGAGTCCTCGGATCGGATCGGATCGGATGTTAAGGGTCTAGCTGGGGAGGGGAAAATCCCAATCTCTCAACAGCCAGTGGCAAAATCTCAGTTTCTACTCTAAATGAAAAGCAAAAGGTGTGAATAATGGGAGGGGGCTTACTTTTCAGCTTTTCTGCAAAACCAGTCTGATTGGAGACCATGCACAAAAATGAACGTCAGTACCATGGGCAATAAGTCTCAGAAAAACCATTTCCAGCCAGTTTGGGAAGGAAACACAAAGCAGATTTGTGTAGGCCAGTGATAGGGGTTTGCTAAACAGGCTACCATCCACTCTGCATAGCAGAGATGCATTGCATCTGAAAAAAACATGGCTCCAGGGACCCACAGAATTTAGGGTGACATCCCCTTCTGATATGCATATCAGCAAGCTTGGTGGAGCTAGACGACAAGGAGCCCCTCTTGACACGGCACTCTGGATATTTACCAAGGAAGCATCTCCTGGCAGCTACCTGTTCACCTGAACTGCGCTCATGAATTGTCAGTTTGATCGGCAGGAAAGAGACAAAAGGGAGAAGCCAATGGAGAAAAAACTGAGGTTTTAATTGAAATAACTTCTATAGTTCTGAGGGAATAATATCTATAACGGTAAAGGTAAAGGACCCCTGGAGTCCAGTCAAAGGCGACTATGGGGTTGCGGCGCTCATCTCGCTTTCAGGCTGAGGGAGCCAGCGTTTGTCCACAGACAGCTTTCTGGGTCATGTGGCCAGCAGGACTAAACCGCTTCTGGTGCAACAGGACACCCTGACAGAAACCAGAGCGCATGGAAATGCCGTTTACCTTTCTGCCGCAGCGGTACCTATTTATCTACTTGCACTGGCGTGCTTTTGAACTGCTAGGCTACCAGAAGCTGGGACCGAGCAACTGCCGACTTTCCGATCAGCAAGCCCAAGAGGCTCAGTGGTTTAGACCACAGAACCACCCGCGTCCCTATAATAATATATAATATTTTAATCCAGAGAAGAGAGGAGGGGTGTTGGCAATTTTAAACTGCCTTTGGGCTGCATACACACATTCCTCCAGATTTATACCAGCACTCATACCCATTCTAAATCAAAGTGTAAGATGAGCGTAGTAGAACGTTTCAGGGTTCTTTTACCGGCTAATTGAAACGTTGCAGAACTGCTTTTTAACACTCCTTGTGAAATTCTGCTAGCAATAAATACTACACAGTCGGCATCTTAAGCAAAGGCAATGCTTTTTGTATTGAAGGGTCACTATTTTTATTTTTATTATTTTTTAAAAAGCCAATTCCCAGCATTCGTCACATATAAGCTAAGGGGTAAATGACCACTGATTGCAATACAACATTGCTCTGGCAAAAAGGCTACATGCAGGTGGCGTCGCTCCTGTCAAATATGACTCATTGAAAAACCATTTCCCCCTTTTGTCTCTTTTTGCTGTTTGTAAATGAAACGTGCCGAGATATTCTGGGGGGGGTTGTCATTTTTTGGTTTTCCTGACCGGAAGAATATTAACGAAAGGAGAGGAGAGAAAGAACATCGCCATCTAGTGTTTAATCCACTACAAGACAATCACATGGTCAGGATCAACAAGACAATGGAAGTTCTAAGCATAAGGCAGAGACGAGGAGAGAATGTAGCATTACGTGATGCAAAGGATGAAGCAAATGCCCTCTGATTTTTGCCATAAAACTAACGGATATTTCAAAGGCATGCATCACAAGTTGTGCACTAGCAGTCCTCAGCAGTCATGCTTTTTTAACACGTACATACAGCTTTTGGTACAGAGCTATTAATTCGTTTTAACAAAGTCGAAAAAAAAGCAGTTTCTAAGTCAAGCGCGGATGGGGAAAATAAAAAGTAGCACACTTCTTGGATAGCTAATGTTGGCCTAAAAGCACAACGCTATGAGAGGCAAATATGAATCGGGTCAAGCAGCAGACTGAGGCAACCACAACAGACCTCTGACCCAGATCTCCTTTTTGCGGTATCGTCTACAATTAGGAGGTCCCCAAACCGCTCATTAGTGATAAATTGATGGTGCGTAGGAATGACCCCTGTGTGCCTTCTAGCTGCAATGTCAGCCTCCTCTTGCTCACGTCTGAGCCGTCTCTGGTCCTCTAAAAGTTTCTGCCATGAAATTGCATAAAATGGGCAGTAAATCATCTAGTTTATGGCATTTCAAAATTTGCCAGCAAATTATTATTATTGTTTGTTTGTTCTTTGATTTTTTTTTTAAAAAAACACCTCTCTCCAATGCAGACTAACAAACATAACAGAAAGTCGTCCCCCCCCCCCCAACCCCAATAACAGTACATCATTAAATGCTGCACACTGGACATTATCCTAAGAACTCTGGTCTGGAGAGCAAGATCACAAGACAACTGAATCCTTGTGGCAATGGCCACAAAAGCTTAGAAAGGATGGAGAACTCATGGAGGATATACCGTATTTTTTGCTCTATAAGACTCACTTTTTCCCTCCTAAAAAGTAAGGGGAAATGTGTGTGCGTCTTATGGAGCGAATGCAGGCTGCGCAGCTATCCCAGAAGCCAGAACAGCAAGAGGGATTGCTGCTTTCACTGCGCAGCGATCCCTCTTGCTGTTCTAGCTTCTGAGATTCAGAATTTTTTTTCTTCTTGTTTTCCTCCTCCAAAAACTAGGTGCGTCTTGTGGTCTGGTGCGTCTTATAGAGCGAAAAATACGGTAATTCCGTGATCACCAGGAATACCTTCCCTTCTATTTTTGAGGCCGAGGCTAAGACAGCCATTGATTATGCAGCCAAAATGGCGCCACCAATGAACAAGAGGGAAGTATCGACAGATCTGGGGGAGCCTCGAGGTTTTGCAAAAATACTAAAAAAAAATCAGAATCCCCATCCATATAAATGTATGAAAAGCCCAGTGAGGACTGAATGTGCTTGGTGGCCACAAACAGGTGACTGTTGGGGTTGGGTGGGTTGTTAGGAAGGAAGGGGAAACCAGGGTTGGGGGTGGGACAGAGTGGCTGGAATTGAGAATGGCAGCATTCCACACAGTAACAACCACCATATATACATTCTACTAAAAAGCTAACTCATTCCCCAGGTGTGGACCCTCCTGTAGCCAAAATAGCCACACCCACACAAAAGAGGGAGGTGTCAGAAGGACTGGGGGAACCACAAGGCTTGCACAAGAATAATATATATATATTTTTAATGGTATATATTCAATAAGGTAAAGGTAAAAGACCCTTGGACGGTTAAGTCCAGTCAAAGGCGACTATGGGGTTGCGGTGCTCATCTCGCTTTCAGGCTGAGGGAGCCAGCGTTTGTCCACAGACAGCTTTCCGGGTCATGTGGCCAGCATGACTGAACCGCTTCTGGCGCAATGGGACAACCAGAGCGCATGGAAATGCTGTTTACCTTCCCGCCGCAGTGGTACCTATTTATCTACTTGCACTGGTGTGCTTTCGAACTGCTAGGTTGGCAGGAGCTGGGACAGAGCAATGGTAGCTCACTCCATCGTGCAGATTCGAACCGCTGACCTTCTGATTGGCAAGCTCAAGAGGCTCAGTGGTTTAGACCACAGCGCCACCCGCATCGCCTTTGACTGGACTTAACCATCCAGGGGTCCTTTACCTTTATATTCAATAAGATTGCATGTTCTTCAGAAATGTACTTTGCTTACAAATGCTATCCAGATTTTGTTTTAGGAAAGCGATCCCAAAATTTATGGGCCTTAACGTGGATTGTGAGCCCATTGTGACTCCTTTAGTTCCCTCTTTCTCCTTTTTGGATTTTCAAAGCACAGGGAATCCCCGGATTCAGGGAAGAAAAAGCATTTGAGGTAGCAGCAGTCGAAGCCGCAAAAGCATGCGGACTCTATTGCTGCAGTTGCGTGGTAATCCCCACCACCTCCAATGTACCGGTAGCTTGGCTACAGAGGGCCAAATTGGCAAAACAAAAACCTCCAGTGGCCAAGGTCCCTGGAAAAGGGCATGTCTAGTTGGCTGGTGCTCTACACAGGAGCACTTCACGCTGCAACATTTTATTGCAGGGCCCCATTCATTTATTTAGAAAGCAATTTATCAACCGGTTTTAGCAGAGATAGCTAAGTTAAATCTCAGTGTTCAGAGAGAATATATCTCTGCAGACCAGATGCTGGGGACTGGTAAGAGAAGAACTGTTGTCTTCAAGCCTTGCTTCCCAGAGGCACCTGGCGTCTGCTGTTAAAAACAGGTGGTTTGAGAAAACAGTCCAATCGACCTTTGGTCTGATCTTGCAAGGTAATTCTTACGTTCTTAGGCTGTTATCCAGCCACTCCCAAAAGCAACAGGTGTGCCCAGCAAATGAATAATGTGATTCAACTCTGGTTGAGCTTGGCAGAATGACCACCAGTGCTTGAAAAACACATTGCGGGTCTAAACACAATCGCAATCGCCAGTGTTTTAAACGCCACATGGTAAGAAAACCAAGACCAGCAAATCCAAGGTGATCTTAATGCTGGAAAGTGCAAACAGAAATTGATTCACCTTTTCCTCTAAGCGTTCCGAAATGTGCAGCAAAAATTGAAGAGGCTTTTCACATTTGTTGCAGGTGCCCACTTTTGCAGAACCATTAAAGCGAGGCACGTAATGGCAAAACTACCTGTTTGCCGTCTTTTTAACAAGCCTGCGAGGCAGAGTTAAAAAGAACTTCTGAAAACTGGGTGGGTGGGGTAGGAGACTGTTTTTACCTTTCAAAACTGCATTCAAGAATGTATTATTTGGAGAAAATCACACTAAAACGCTGAAGAATTTTCATGATAATATTTTTTTTTCTTTTAATTGCAAATTGCCTCACAAATCTGGATGACTGAATATGAGTTTTGGGGGGGGGGACGAGAAACTTGAGAGAACAGAAATTCACAGGTCCTTCCATCCCTACTCCTAAGCAGGTGCTTTTACCTGAAAACAAGTCCCATTGAACATAATGGAACTTACATCCAAGTAGACATGCACTGGATTGCAGGAATAGGAAAGGGCAAAGCAAAATCTGTAGTGACCCCCTTTTCGTCTGGTACTCTGTACTTATACATTCCTGTCCACTTTCACCAACGTTGTCATTTAACTTCAAATTGATAGTCTCCGCTCTAATTCATTTTATTCTTTAGATATTTATAACCCTGCAACCATCAAAAATAAAATTCCAGGGCAGCGAATAACAATTCTACCCAGAAGTCCCCTCTTAAGGGCATATTGCTTAAGGTCTCATTTTGGGGAGGGGGAGGGGGAGAGGGGGAGGGGAAGAGAAGAATTACTAGATCTTTTAGGAAAAATTACCTCTTTATCACTGTGGCGCCTGTGGGAAAATTCTTCAGGACTCTCCATGTAATCAAGTGGTGCAAAATGCCTTGGTGATTCTGAATCTACTTTAAGACAACAAAAGGCAATTTAAAAAACCCAACTGATTCAAATCTAGAAAAAGGGGGAAGGAGAATAAAAAATAAAGAAAGAAAAGGCTTCAAATCTGCTGATCAATTTGCAATCAAGTGCTGGTTAACATTTTGGATTGTTTTCCCCCCCCCTTTTTGTGCTCCAAAAGTTGGGAGTAAAATAATAACGCAGAAATAAGAAACGACAAAATCAAACCCAGGCCCACAAGAGGGCATAAACAACATATTTGCTGTTCACAAAATATGATTGAATGTAGTTCCGTTGAAGAAAGTTGCATCACAGCATGCAAAGATACAGATGCACGCACACACACCTCGCACACGCAAAGACACACACACACACACACACCACACCAAGAACCTGAAAAACTGCCCCTAAAAATAAATTAGGTTTTGTTATTTAATTCTCCAAGGATGCAAATTATGTGGGATTTAAGCTGTCTCCCCTAAATAATTCACATCCTAAATTTTGACTTTTGAGACAACCTGCTCTGATTGGTGATTAGAAAGGCAGTAGGAATTAATTTCTCAGTTCAGTCAAGTCCTGAAATGCAAGGAGGACGGTAAAAGGGACGCACAGGAAAAGATGAAATGCAGGGGAAGGGTTTTTTTTTTTTAAAAAAAAACAACACAGAGGAGAAGCAGAGTGGGGTACAGATGAAGCAACACCAGTAAAATACTCAAAAATGCCACCTCCAAAGTACGTCCTGTGCTGGTTGTTGTTTGTGTCCAGGTTGTGGTATAATGCATATGGAACATTCCCATTATTAAAGGCATCTGGGATGTCCATTAGGGAGCTATTTTGGCATGTCTCCATATCGAGGAAGTGGCTAAACCTTTTGAGGACGTCATAGGAAGAGAGGCGTTTGGGGGCCGGAGGTTTCTGTCGGATATACAGCTCGTGGAAGAGGGAGCTGTCCACCCTGTCCACCAGGCTCCCCCTTGACCGAGCCAGATTATTCTGGATATCACAGCTGGATGCCAACAGGTCTCCTGGGATCTGCAGAGGCGGAGTCTTCCTGGAGCTGTGCTGCACGGGTTTTCTCAGTCTGAAGGGAAGAGGGCTCATGAGATAGACATTTCTGGGAAGCAGCTGCTTATCTTCTTGGGGTTCCCCTCTGCCGGACTGTTGCTGTTCGTGCCTCCGAATGGTTGTAAACCTGGTGTAAGAAGCAGGGCAGGATCCTTTGCACTGCTTAGCTTTGTATCTGGAGGGCCCACTGGTGATGCTGTCGCCGCCACTGTCATTGGATACGTTGGAGAACAGATCTATCTCGTCGGTGCAAGCCGAGAGCGTTTCCACAGGTGCCAGGTCACTGACTTCCGAGGTCAGGTCCTCCGTATTGCTGCATGAATAGGAGGACGTATCGGCAAGGTTGGCAGGTCCCAGGTCCGGCTTGGCATAATCCAACAGGTATTCGGCCGAACGAGCTGAAGCTAGGCAGCTGTTAGAGAGGCTCGGAGCGGGAGATTTGACCTGGAAGCTGGAGAAGTTGAGAGCAGGCATGGAGAGGGATCTCTGGATCAGCAACTCAAAGGCAGTGATGCGAGAGGAGACCGTGTGCTTGGGGATCTGCTCCAGGTTTTCCCGACTGGGGTTGGGCTCCCTCTTGTCCTTTGGCTCGTTTTCAAACAGGGAAGCAATTTCCTTCACGCTGCAGGACGAAATGCTACCCAGCTGGATCCCAGAGCGGTTGATATGGTGCATGTCTTTATACAACATGGTGAACTCCTTTTCGTTCTTCCGAGAGCCCTTCCTGGAGCTGGAAGATCCATACTCTTGCAAGCTCTGTGTGCTGATGGATTTGACAGCAAACTCTCGCTTGGACTTCATCAGCAAGTTCTCGAAATCCTTCCTGCTATCAAAGGAGGCAAAAGAGCTGCGGAGGTTTTCGCAGCTCTGCGTTTTCTCGTGAGGCAAGAGATCCTTTCTGTCCTGCCCAGAAATAGGTGGAGCAGCCAGCCTGGGTTTGAATTTGGACGGAAGAATTTCAGCAATGCAGACTTTTGCAGCAGATAAGGGTTTCTTATGTTTACATGGGCGACCTACTGGGCCAGCATTATTAGAGTTAAGGGTTCGGCTATTAACTGAAGAGGGTGCAATCGTATGAACATTCCCACCTTTACGATCCACTGGAAAGCATGCAGAATAAAATAAATACAACCTGTTAGCTTAAGTGTGGCAAAGCTGTGGAGAAAGAGGGGAGGGGCGGGAAGGGAAATGACATGCTTTTTGAGGCTTCACTCAATGCAATCTTGAGACAGGCAATGTTAAAAAGGAATGCAGGAGAGCAATGGAAGAGCCAAGCTGTGCTGCCGAGGTAACACAGGACTGTTCGTGTTCAGGGAGGTAAATCCTGCGACGTTAGAGGAGCTTCTAAACTAGGGGCGGCAGAGATCAAGCAAGTTCTCTACAAGTCAGTGCCTCTGTTTAAGGAATCTGGAGAAACAGGGTATATTACCGTATTTTTCGCTCTATAGGGCACACTTTCCCCCCTCCAAAAATGAAGGGGAAATGTGTGTGCGTCCTATGGAGCGAATGCAGGCTCCTGCGAAGGAGAGGCGCTGCGCAGAGAGAGAGAAGGCGCAGCGCCCCTTGAGCGACGCACCTGTCATGCAAAGCCTTCTCCCTCTCTGTGCAGGCTCTTCACAGGAGCCTGCATTCGCTCCATAGGACGCAGAGAGGGAGAACTGCGCAGCGCCCCTTCAGCGACGCGCCTGTCCTGGCTTCTGCCTTAGCCCTGCGCAGCCTCTTTGGGCATGGGGAGCCTTCATCCCACTGCCCTGAAGAGGCTTGGTGCGCTTCTCCCAGAAGCCAGAACAGCCACACGGTATCCCAGAAGCCAGATCCCTCTTGCTGTTCTGGCTTCTGGGATTCAGCATAATTTTTTCTTGTTTTCCTCCTCCCAAAACTAGGTGCGCCTTATGGTCCGGTGCGCCCTATGGAGCGAAAAATACGGTAAGTGCTCATATGAAAACCAGCGAAAGCTTGCAATCTAACTGGCTGTGCCCAGCATGCAAAACGCCTGTGCATAAATCAAGTTGTTGGTTTAAACTGCTATTAGATGAAACAGCACGCAAGCTTTCTGCTTAAGAGCAAAATCTTCTTTGAAGGAAAAATAAAGACATACTCAGCACCCGAAGGCAGCAACACTGCTAATAATTTCAGTCAATACAATGTGACGCTATTTAACACCCCTGTAAATCTATGGAGACACAAGGTAGATTCTTTTGAGATTTTAAAGGCTAAAAATTAACAGCTCTGAACATCCCACGCATCACACTTGGAAGTGACAATGGAAAAGAACAGATTGTCATTTGTGGGCGGGCGCTTTGACGGCACAAATGAGATTTGAGAGTCTCCAAGTCTTCAAGAGAGTGCTGTACTGTTTTGTACTGTATTATATACAATTGGAAGATTTAATAGCCACAAGCTTGTCAAATATAAAAGGTATATTTATTTGAAGATTTATATCCTGTGCTTCAAATGGTGTCCTTGCACATTATAAAAGCCAGGAACTCCTAGTAAAGACACTATTATACGTTTACAGTTAAAAAGGCTTTGCTATTAGATGGCAATCTCCAAGATAAAATTCTTAAAAGTGACTGCAAAGTTGCCCTCTGAAACTCTGAGAATTTGCCCCTTTTCTGCCTGAGGAAAATATAACTGAAAAGCTTCAGACTATTACAGTAAGAAAGGTTGGTTCCACAAAAGACACCTCATTAATTATTTTGTATTTCTTATAGATGTGGGGCCAATGTGAGCGTTCTCTGTACCTCTAAAGGCAAAAGTCTGTGACTCCACTGAGTAACTTGTGAGTTCCTGGGAATTTCAGGGTTTATTGGGTTTTTTTACAACAAATGTGTGGCAAGATTGCAGAGATAACATTCAGAAAAGTAACTGCAAAAATGTAAAAGAAAAACAACCCAGAAGCAAGCTGTCAACATAGAATTAATTGCTTTCAACACCAGTGATTCCTAAGTTTGCATTTCACAGATTGTCAAGGGACGATTCAAGTTCTTTGAAATCAGCAGGGCTTAATGTACAACTTTGACTTGCATTAATTCGCCACAACTATTGTATTAGCCACAGTGCTTGCAGCTCATAATGCGTTTTGCTCTTCTATTACGCTCTTTCGCAACTGCTAGTGTTGTTAGTTCTCTATCAAGTCATCCCAGCCTAGAAAAGCCACACAGGGCACAGCAGTGGAAGAATAAGTAAGGTCAACAGGCAAGGTAATCCCAAATAAATGCCCAGTTTAGGAAGCTAAACTGGCAAGAGGATGGGTGGAAGAGAAGGCTCTACCATGGTTGGGGAAAACTGGCTTGAGTGATGTGGGTCTGTGAGGATGCTCTGAAGACAGAAGTGAGTGAGGGGAAGAGAATACCGTGGCCAGGGAAGGTCAAACCATGAGCAAGATTCAGAGGGTGCATAACCGGACTGTGCTTGGAAGTGAGCAGGGCCGAACATGGCAACTTAAAAAGGATAGATGAGTGATAAGCAAACTCTTTCTAGAGATTTGCTCCCATGAAACCTGGGGTCAAAATACACCGGAAAGAAGAGCAGATACCAGCAGATTAACAAATCTTTTCCTGGGTACTTGGGTTTATAAAACTCCCGGATCTGAAGCCAATCTGATCCCATTGTAGGTTGACTGTGGCCTGGTCTACATGTGCGGCAGAGTAAGAGAAGAGAATTGTGTGATGGCAAAATGGGTTTTACCAACCTAGATGTCATGTGGCTGTTTTACATGCTGCTTTTTATAAAACTCCCTGCAAGTAGAAATCTAACATGCAGGGAACAGGCTAAAATTTTAAAGGTTTTTTTTTTTTTTTTTTTTTTTTTTAAGTGGGGAAGCATTGAAAATGACACACACACCCTGACTGAAGTATGAAATTGTGCAGTCAGATATTACCACCCCAGAAACTATTCCTCACATCTCAAATCCTGACACAAGCACACCATCTCCTGGCACAGATATATCGACACAATCTGTTTTTAAAGTTCTACCAACAACAGCCAGTACACGAAGATGCACGGAAATTGTTGCTCCAGCGACATACCTTTAGTGGAAGCTGAGCTGGAGGGACGTTTGAGACCGCTTAGCCCTTGCAGCGGGATATCGCCACCTTCTAAAACACTTTTGTATATTTGCCTTTCGTTTTCCGGCCCGGTGACATCTCCAAGAGCTGCTTCAAATTCTCTCTTTGCAGAATGGTAGCTGGGGGAATACGGCGAGCTAAAAGTATGCAGGAGGAGGGATAATTAATTTCCTTAGCAATTAAAATAAATAAGTTGCAAAATTGTAGACGGGCCATGCTGACAGGTGTTCCGGCAGCTCAACACACCGCTGCAAAATTGCTAAGAGCAAAAACACCTTGCATTTCTGGATCACATGCCTTTCCAGGAGTTGCATAGATTTTTGTATGCAAAACATACGTCGGCTCCCTGCATTTTACGTGACAGGAATGTAAGAATCAAAAGGAAGTTGAGATGCAGGGCCCTCTTAAGCATATCTGACCTAGCCACTGTGATCCACGCGACGGTCACCTCCATACTGGATTATTGTAACTCGCTCTACGTGGGGCTGCCCTTGAGTCTGACCCAGAAACTCCAGCGGGTGCAGAATGCCACGGCGAGACTCCTTACGGGGTCCTCGCTGCGAGATCACATTCACCCGGTGCTATACCAGCTGCACAGGCTCCCGGTGGAGTATAGGATCAGGTTTAAGGTGCTGGTTTTAACCTTTAAAGCCCTATACAGCCTAGGACCCTCGTACCTACAGGACCGCCTCTCCTGGTATGTCCCACGGAGGACCTTAAGGTCTTCAAATAAAAACATCTTGGAGATCCCGGGGCACAGGGAGGTTAGGCTGGCCTCAACTAGAGCCAGGGCTTTTTCGGCTGTGGCTCCAATCTGGTGGAACGCTCTGTCACAAGAGACCAGGGCCCTGTGGGACTTGACATCTTTCCGCAGGGCCTGCAAGACAGAGCTGTTCCACGAGGCCTTTGGTCAGGGCACAGCCTGACTCCCTCCTTTGGCAATCTTCACAGAACTTTAGCCTAATGGTTGCCATCAATTTGAGTTGAATTAATTTTAATGAAATGATTTTAGAATGTTGTATTATTTTATTGTTGTTAGCCACCCTGAGCACGGCTTCGGCTGGGTGGGTGGGGGGATAAAAATATTATTATTATTATTATCTGGCTCCGTGGTGCAAAGATCCCTCCGCCCCCCCCCCATTTCCCAGAGTTGTTGACCTTTTCCCAATCCTCTGCACGGATCGTTCTCCTCCCGCGGAGGCTTGGGAGGCAAGCTCCACACCCGCCTGCCGTATGGTTGATGGGGCGCAGCTGGCAGGCATGCAGGGAAAGGGGAGGCCGCTGGCAAAGCCTCTCAGCTCCCCCACTTGCTGGGGCGCCCCTGAGAGACTGGCGCCCTGGCGTGACGCACCACTAAGCCCTATGGGAAAGACGGCTCTGGTAGGATGGGAAGAGAAAGGCAGAGCAGCTGTTCCCTCTCTATGTGGTGCTGAAATGCATAAAGGTAAAGGTAAAGGTATCCCTGCCCGTACGGGCCAGTCTTGACAGACTCTGGGGTTGTGCGCCCATCTCACTTAAGAGGCCAGGGGCCAGCGCTGTCCGGAGACACTTCCGGGTCACGTGGCCAGCGTGACATCGCTGCTCTGGCGAGCCAGAGCCGCACACGGAAACGCCGATTACCTTCCCGCTGGTAAGCGGTCCCTATTTATCTACTTGCACCCGGAGGTGCTTTCAAACTGCTAGGTTGGCAGGCGCTGGGACCGAGCAGCGGGAGCGCACCCCGCCGCAGGGATTCGAACCGCCGACCTTTCAATCGGCAAGTCCTAGGCGCTGAGGCTTTAACCCACAGCGCCACCTGCGTCCCCGCTGAAATGCATAGCCAGGAGTAATTCTCTAGCTTCCATCAAAGAAACAACCCGAGCTTATCATGAAGAAAACCAACGGCACCCTCTGGATGGAAAGCCATCAAGGCCCAGGGCATTTCACTCCAACAGGGGTGGAGAAGACTGCCAGCGGTGCAAACTGGCCTATGAGGTCATTCTGGTTATCTCCCGCTTGGACTACTGCAATGCGCTCTACGTGGGGCTACCTTTGAAGGTGACCCGAAAACTACAACTAATCCAGAATGCAGCAGCTAGACTGGTGACTGGGGGCGGCCGCCGAAACCACATAACACCAGTCTTGAAAGACCTACATTGGGTCCTAGTACGTTTCCGACCACAATTCAAAGTGTTGGGTGTTGACCTTTAAAGCCCTAAACGGCCTCGGCCCAGTATACCTGAAGGAGCATCTCCACCCCCATCATTCTACCCGGACGCTGAGGTCCAGCGCCGAGGGTCTTCTGGCGGTTCCCTCATTGCGAGAAACAAAGCTACAGGAAACCACGCAGAGGGCCTTCTCAGTAGTGGCGCCCGCCCTGTGGAACGCCCTCCCATCAGATGTCAAAGAGATAAACAACTACCTGACATTCAGAAGGCATCTTAAGGCAGCCCTGTTCAGGGAAGTTTTTAATGTGTGACATCTTAGTGTATTTTTGGTCTTTGTGGAAGCTGCCCAGAGTGGCTGGGGAAACCCAGCCAGATGGGCGGGGTACAAATAATAAATTATTATTATTATTCTACCCCCCAAATCACACCCAGCTTTCCATCAAGTGAGGTCAGCTGGTGGGCAGGGGTCCATCCTACTTGGTACATCTCACCAGAACCCTCCCTGTGGGCAATGAGCTGGTCAAAGCAGATTCCTGCAAAGAGGGCACAATCCTCTGCTCATCAGCTAGAGAGCAAACAGTTCAACCCGGCTCAGTTGGTTAGAGTGTGGTGTTGCAGGTTCGATTCCCATACGGGATAGTTGCCGGACTAGACGTTTTGTTTCCCACCCCCCTCCACTTTTTATGCTTTATTAAGATTAAAACGAAATAACCAACAAAGAGGTTAACCAGAAGGAAGAATGATAATATTTGTTATGTCATATCACAATGCGTTCTTCTTGGATTTCTAAAGATTTCCCGCCACCCCATCGTGCATCTACCACTTAGTCTATCTAGCACAATATTTATCATTTTCTTTTGTTAATTTCCATCAGTATTATATTCCTTTAGTGTTATCTATCATACCACAGGCATCATTCCACTCCTGCCACTGACGTCATGCTATTACAATAATCCTTTAGATATTTTTTGTACGTGTCCCATTTCCTAATAAATGTTTGATCAGTATGACCTCTCAGTTTTTCTGTCGTTTTTGCCAACTTGGCCAATTCCAGCAGTTTACTTTGCAACTCCAGCTTTGCTGGGGTTTCCTCTACTATCCTATTCATAGCGATTAATATTCTTGCGGCTACTGTGGCATACAATAATATTTGTCTTGCTTTTTAAGGTATGTCTGGGTCTGGTATCCCCAGGAGGAAAGCCTCCGTGTGTGTGTGTGTGTGTGTGTGTGTGTGTGTGTATGAGATACCTTAATCATTCTTTTGAACTCATTATAAATTACACCCCAAAATTCCTTAATTTTCTTACAGGTCCACCACATATGTAACACTGAGCCTTCCGCCTCTCCACATCTCCAACATTTACTTCATGTGTTCTTATACATTTTAGATAGTTTTAGTGGCGTCAAGTACCAGCAGAACTGCATCTTCATAAAATTTTATTTCAAGGTGTAACATGCAGTGAATTTCACCACTGCTGGACTAGATGGTCCTCAGGGTTCTATGATTCTACAAGTACTGTTTTGCCTAGAGAGACACGTGCTGGCAAAGCACACTCCTCACACACCCTGTGGGCCATCTTTGGCAGGTGGGCGGGGCTATGCACCCGCCCTTCACCTGACGTCTTCTGATGACTGACGGGTGGGTTGCCCCGCCCACCTGCTCAAGTTTGTGCACAGGGTGAGGAAAAATATAAGATCTGTCGCACTAGGTCAAAAATATTATCAACCCTTGGGCTACGTTACCTGTGGCAGCACTGCATATGGCGTATTCATTTCAACTCTGATTAGTTTGATTCAGAAAGGCAGAAAGAAAGCCTAAATTTCTACAGAGGAAGATTTTAAGAGAGAACATTTTTAGGTCCCTCCAATAACCTTTTGCCTGTGCTAATTTCAGGGCACACTTAGAACTAGAAATGTCACCCATATACCCTTTGAATCCAGCTTAAAGGTAAAGGTAAAGGGACCCCTGACCGTTAGGTCCAGTCGTGGCCGACTCTGGGGTTGTGGCGCTCATCTCGCTTTACTGGCTGAGGGAGCCGGCGTACAGCTTCCGGGTCATGTGGCCAGCATGACTAAGCCGCTTCTGGCGAACCAGAGCAGTGCATGGAAACGCCGTTTACCTTCCCACCAGAGTGGTACCTATTTATCTACTTGCACTTTGATGTGCTTTCGAACGGCTAGGTTGGCAGGAGCAGGGACTGAGCAACGGGAGCTCACCCAGTCGTGGGGATTCGAACCACCGACCTTCTGATCGGTGAGTCCTAGGCTCTGTGGTTTAACCCACAGCTCCACCCGCGCTTAGACACACATAAAATGCGATGTTGTACATGGGTACAGCTCTTAAAGGACCTGCAGCTACAGCCCCCAACACGATAAATGCTTCAAAACATCAACATCAGAGTGCAGCTTTCAAAACTTACTGAGGCAAATGATCCGAGGAAGTTTCTGGAGGAGAGGAGCCTGTCGTACTCTGCAAGAATCCAGACAAATAAGTCAGTGATATGCACAAGCTTTCATGCAAAGCAAAAGGAGACAGAGAGAGGGGGAGGGACTCCACTGAGCAATTTCTCACCCTAAATTCAAATCCTGGACTTTATACACTGATTCCGATTGGCGTGCATTTGATTGGAGGTTCCTTCACGGAAGTAAAAGATTTTAACTTGGGCCACGCCTTTGCACCGTGATTATTTGTCTGTCAATGCCTTATTTTAAAGAAAGCCTTAAGAAAAGTAAGGGAAATAAACTGCTCAGTGGGCGGCACATATTTATAATTACGGCCTCTGCAACTTCCTTCTGCCCAAGCCAATCACTTTCCAAAAGAAGATTATATTTCTCTAGCGTAGAAGGTAAAATGCATATGCACCAGATCATAAAATGCTTCTTTATTTTTTGTTTGTTTGTTTAAAGAAGCCGGTTTTCTTTTCGAACAATAAAAAGGTTGGGAGTGGATAGTGGATATCACACTTTGCAACTGCTAAGTGCCAAACCAGACATGATGTTCAATGCTTTCTTCCCACTGCGACACTGGATGGGATTTTTCTTGGGATTATGGTGAGGGCAAGGGCCAGTTTCCCCCTTCCTTAACCACCCTAGCCCTGATCCTGCTTGGGACACCCCCCCCCCAAAAAAAATTATTTGCTTTTCTTAGAAACAAAGCTATATATATGCACTTCAAATGCAAAGGCACATTTAGCCTCGTGTCTGGCTTGGCTCTTGCCAACAAAGGTCCATATAGTTAAAGCCATGGTTTTCCCAGTAGTGATGTATGGAAGTGAGAGCTGGACCATAAAGAAGGCTGATCGCCGAAGAATTGATGCCTTTGAATTCTGGTGCTGGAGGAGACTCTTGAGAGTCCCATGGGCTGCAAGAAGATCAAACCTCTCCATTCTAAAGGAAATCAGCCCTGAGTGCTCACTGGAAGGACAGATCCTGAAGCTGAGGCTCCAATACTTTGGCCACCTCATGAGAAGAGAAGACTCCCTGGAAAAGACCCTGATGTTGGGAAAGACGGAGGGCATAAGGAGAAGGGGACAACAGAGGACGAGATGGCTGGATAGTGTTCTCGAAGCTACCAGCATGAGTATGACCAAACTGCGACAATACAGTAATCCATCAGACATTAAAAGCTTCCCTAAACAGGGCTGCCTGTTGTTGTTGTTGTTGTTGTTGTTGTTACCCCACCCCAGACACTTTGGGTGGCTTCCAACAGATATAAAAACATAATAAAACATTAAGCCCCCCTCCCTTTTAACCTTCCCTAGATAGGGCTGACTTCAGATGTCTTCTAAAGGTTGTATAGTTATTTATCTCCTTGGCTCAGCGAGTCGCATAACTCCATACCCTCCCTAACATTTCTCCAATGAGAAACAGGGATGTCCTAAGGCAAAGTGGGACGTTCTGGGATCAAATCAGAAACCAGACGGCTTAGGTAAATTCAGAAATGTCCCAGGAAAATAGGGTCTGTAAAGTGCTCTGACCGCTTTTGAGATACCTTTTCCCCCCAACGCAGTAAGCCCACAATAATTACACACACAAAAATTAAAAGGGGTAAAAATAACCTTGGCAGGCCCACACATTGTTGAACCAAGCGGGTTTTGACTGTAAGCAATTTTGGATTTGGGCGCAATCCCCGGAACGTAAGTTGCGGGTTTACTGTACACCCTATTTTATTGATCACAGTTTAAGGTTTGGACATAATGCTAAACTGTGTGTGGCTGACTGGAAATGGAAACAGAAAAATTTCGATCACCTCACGGCTGCACCAGAAGAGGAGGGGAGCGTACACAAGCTCAAAGCTTGCCCAAACTCCTTCCAGTAACTGTAAACCATGGTTTAGTGTTACATCTGAATGCAGCCTCTGTGTAATACCATTTTCAGCAGCATTGTTTGCTAATTATCCAGCCGCAACCCGATTAGAGCAGAGGGTTTAGGAACAGGGATTAGCAAGCAGCGTGGAATGAAGAAGAAATACCTTCATCTGCTTCTTATCTTTATACATTTTCTCCATTTTTTCTATATCTGCCTCTAACTCAGTCTGATAGAGGTAGATGTCTTTTTCTGGGTCAGTCTGGTTAAAGAAGGAAGAAGAAGGAAGAAACAACACATAAGGGGAGGCAAAACAAAAGCTAATTCTGAAAAAACAGAGCCTTTTGTTTTAAAGTGACAAAGATAGACAAGACGAAAGTCAAATATTTTTCCATACTCAAATCCACAACTGGCTTAGATTCCCTTCTGAATTTGCCATGATCTAGTAGTGTTTCTTGTAAATATTTCTTTTTAAACCACTGAAAAAAATTCATTCGTACCGCACAAAACACTTGTTAGTACAATTATCGCTACAGATCACAAGAGCAAGGAGGCTGCTGTGATCCAACGAGGGTTAAAAGGAACGCTTTAAGGCTTCTTTTCAGCCTGCAACAAGGCATAAGGAATCCAAAATCAATTAAATCCAAACCACCACTTGCACTCACGTAAAATCCAAACATTGCTAGAGACTGAAAGCTGAAGCCACACAAACACACAGAAACCATACTATAGTACAACGTATGTTTGAATTACCTTTCTATCCTCTCTAGTAAGGATAGAGCAATCTCCCGGAGTATAATCCCAAATCTTTTTTGGAGGCTGATGGAAAGCAGAGGAGGAAATGAGGAAATGAAGGTAAGGAAAGACTTCACAAAGAACATGGAAACTGGATTAGAACAGAGGGAGTACATTGGGGGGAAATTGCATCAACACTGGAAATAAAATTGAAGAGGGGAAGGAAAGAAACAGGGGCTCAACCTGTTAAACCACAAACACAGGAGATTATGGGAGAGGGACAGAGGAAGCATGCATTGTGTTGCAGGGCTCGCTTTAGAAATTTGCTTGAAAGCACTTCCAATACAGTTTGCTAAAGAAACCAAACCAGGATAAAAAATAAATAATTGCACATTCTTTCCCCCCTGAAAAAAAGAAGGGGTATAGCCAAGATTTTCAAACAGAGCAAATTGTGGGGTTGCCTTTTTTTTTTCCTTTTAAATATCGATCCCCAGCCCCTTTCGCAGACTTCAAATACATACCATGTTAACAAATGGCTGAAATCCCAGAGGTGGCAGTGTGGGGCAATGAAAATGTAGAGTTATTCATGTCACCGTTTGAGCTACTTGTTGATCTTTTGCAAGGAACAGAAGGTGGAATTAAAAATTTAGTCAAAGGAGTGAATTAAGGACCCAGGTTTGGAAACCAGGTCCCAGGTCCCAACAGATCTGGGTTTGGGAGGTGCTACACAGAGCCCAAGGGGACGCAGGTGGCGCTGTGGGTTAAAGCCTCAGCGCCTAGGGCTTGCCGATCGAAAGGTCGGCGGTTCGAATCCCTGCGGCGGGGTGCGCTCCCGCTGCTCGGTCCCAGCGCCTGCCAACCTAGCAGTTCGAAAGCACCTCCGGGTGCAAGTAGATAAATAGGGACCGCTTACCAGCGGGAAGGTAAACGGCGTTTCCGTGTGCGGCTCTGGCTTGCCAGAGCAGCGATGTCACGCTGGCCACGTGACCCGGAAGTGTCTCCGGACAGCGCTGGCCCCTGGCCTCTTAAGTGAGATGGGCGCACAACCCCAGAGTCTGTCAAGACTGGCCCGTACGGGCAGGGGTACCTTTACCTTTACCTTTTACACAGAGCCCAAAGAACAGAAACTTGTACTGATGGGAATCAAAACCAGCAGCTTCTGCTGCTGGTGTAGCAGAATGAAAAAACCACCAGTGAGAAACAAAGCTGCCTTATCTTATGAAACTAGGAATGGAGATCCACTTCTATAACCTTTCGTTCAGTTTATCAGTCATCCAGCAACAAGAGTTCGCTGAGTGGCAGACAAAGGAAAAACAAACCCAACGTACACTGAAGAAACTAGGCTTGGGGGAGAAATTTAGGAAGTCTACACTATAGAGTCGATTGCCTTTTTTCTGAAGGCACCCACTTGTTTCTGCATTTCAGAATGCGGCCCACTCCAGAATCTGAACCCCGATGATGAATCTGAAAGGATGATCTGATGTCTGCCTTTTACCATTTTTCATTTTACTTTTAAAACTCCCCGCACCCACCTGCAGCTTGAAGCTGTGAAAATCGGCAGCTCTGCCACTCAGGTGGAAATCTCACAGGTGTACGCCATGATGTGCTGTTTCTCCCTGGCACTTAGTACAGAAAAAAAACAATATGGCTGCTCCCATACAGCAATGGGGCAGCCATTTTTGAAATTAAAAAATGGTTGCTGTATTGCTACATGAGGGCAGCCATATACCGTATTTTTCACTCTATAAGATGCACTTTTCCCCTCCTAAAAAGTAAGGGGAAATGTGTATGCGTCTTATGGAGCGCATGCAGGCTGCGCAGCTTTCGCTGAAGCCAGGAGAGCTTGCTCCCTCTTGCTCTCCTGGCTTCACTTCGCTGGAGAGCCGCTGCACAGCTTTCCCTCTCTGTGCAGCGCCCCTTCAGCGATGCGGGAGGAGAAATGGAAGGGGCTCCGCTTCTCCTGCCGCTTTGCTGAAATGACACTGCGCAGAGAGGGAAAGCTGTGCAGCGCCCCTTAAGCGAAGCGGCAGGAGAAATGGAGCCCCTTCCATTTCTCCTCCCACTTTGCGCAGAGAGGGAGAGAACATTTCCCCCCGTTGTTCTCCTCCTCTAAAACTAGGTGCGTCTTATGGTCGGGTGCGTCTTATAGAGAGAAAAAATACGGTACTTTTTCTGTATTAAATGCTGGCGAGGAATGGTACACCATGCCATACCATCCCTCCCAAGGAGATTTCCAACTTTAAAAGATGGTGGTTTCTAATATACCAGAAGCATGGGTGGCGTGACCAGAACAGCAGTACCCATCTAAATCAAGTAAAAACCAGGATTCACAGCAACAGGTTTGAGCTGTTCTGCCTTGAGCCCATGTGCTAACCTTTCATAGAGGAAATAGGAGCTTCCAGCAAAACCAAGACCAGAGTTGTGGAGATAACCACAGAAATGTTGGTCAACAGGCCAGTTGAAGCCAAAACATTGGGGGAAGTAGGTGCCACTGGGACTAACACACCTGGGAGGGCAGGGATGAAAGAAGAGTCATGGGAATCCATCATAGGCCCAGGTGGCAAGGCCAGAGTTGTCTGCACCAGTTGGAGCTAGTGGAAGCGGAAATTGAGGCAGCAGGAGAAACTGATAAAACATGGGCAGTAAGAGCCCATCCTGGACACCATTATTAGCACTTCATAGGCTATTTGAACCAACAGTGGCTCAGGCACTAATGTTGAGCACACAGAGTATATCTGTAGTGATTGTAGTTGAAGGAAATGCATGGTGCAGAAACGGAGATCAAATCAGAACAGGGCAGTCCCTCAAATGTTGGAGGGAATAATAGTCCTAATGTGATGGCCTATGTTTGTTGGCACAAGAAGGCCATAAACCAGGCTTCCTTAACCTCAGCCCTCCAGATGTTTTTGGCCTACAACTCCCATGATCCCTAGCTAGCAGGACCAGTGGTCAGGGATGATGGGAATTGTAGTCTCAAAACATCTGGAGGGCTGAGGTTGAGGAAGCCTGCCATATCTTGAGATATCGTGGTGCAAGGGAGGAGAGATGAGGTTGGCTGTCCCACCAGGGGCAATTGTCCCATTGGACTTAGCTTCAGTCCAGTAGGGGACTAAAACACATACCAATGCACCATGGGCAACGGTTGTCCAGATTTGACTGTGGCCTTGAAAAAAGCCATGTTGTCCCCAAGCTCACTGTCAGAGACCAATGAAAAATGGCGTGAGTCACCTTTAAAAGGGGTCCTCAGGGTGTTCCGACAGAGGTTTCTCTCTCTATCCCAGGCATGGCCAAACGTGGCCCTCCGTATGTTTTGGGACTGCAACTCCCATCATCCCTAGCTAACAGGACCAGTGGTCAGGGATGATGGGAATTGTAGTCTCAAAACATTTGGAGGGCCAAGTTTGGCCATGCCTGCCCTAATCCAAACTGGTACTTCAATATGCTCAAATGAAACACATGCCAAAATAAAGCTTTCGGTCAGAAATCATGTTTCCTAATGGCTTTCAGTTCCAGCTTATTTTGGGGAGCCTGGTATTCAGTACTGGGGAGTCGTGGGTTATTCAGGGGTACAAACCCCCCTAGTTGCTTATTCACAGATATAGTGGAAGCAATGGTCATTATGTTTGAGAGAAGCATCTCATAGAGAACAGTCTCCTTGTAACGGGATATCATTTGGGGGTAATTCACAGATTTCCTTATTCCTAAGTATTAACCTGAGGGCATCACATGTTAAAAAAACAAGCCATCAGGATGACTGGAGTTTTTGCTGGGGAAATGTAAAGAAGCACAGTTTATATATATCTAGGCTGTTCATGCCTTTCTGTGCTGAGTGGGGAACAAGGAAACAGCTTCAAACTCATCTTGGCAAATGTTTCACAGACAAAGGGTTTTGTTTTGTTTTTTATGATTTCACAGCAAAACACTTCTTTCTCTGCTCTTTCAGCTAAAACCTCACCTCCTTCCTGCCCATATTGGCAGATTTTACACTGAAAAAGGACCCTGTTATAAATTCAATGTAGGCCTATTAAAATGGCTATCTCTAATGGAATAATCTGCCCTTCTAATCCCTAGCTTGGTATCCAGATTTCCCACTTAAGAGGATTCCCATGCCTTTAATAGGGATCTTAAAGTGAGAATTTCAACAGTGGAGCTTTCCTTGGCACTGTGGGGGTAAGCAAAGGGGAATTTGCTGAACTTCACTTTGCTGATAGCATTTTGCACTTTTGTAAAAGTGAAAAAAGAAGAAAACTGAATGAATGTTTAGATGGAATCTGATCGCTAACTGGGAATGTAGTCGGAACACTGCAGAGTGCATTTTCACAGTCCTAGAAGCCACAAATTTCATGGCTCTTACAACCAGGGATGTAAGGAGCCCAGATTTCCATTCCACCCTGTATTCATTGATGCTTCTGTTTGCTCCAGTTCATCAACTGCCAAAAACAATGCTATTTGTAATCGCTGTCCACTGTGGCAAAATTACGCAGCTTAATTGATTACATAAATTATATTGTCATCGCATTGTTCCACTCCATTCAATTTAAATGCAGAGGAAACAATGCAATCGAGGGGGAAACAGAACCCATTATCTATCATTTGTAAATTGTCAGAAACAACAGTGTATACCAATTGTATTGTGTGGATTGTTTTCCGTTCTAGACATGGAATTAATAAGAAAACGTTGGCAATTTCTGCTCCTGTTTCACCCCAATTTATACCGTATTTCCCCCTCTATAGGACCACTTTTTCCCCTCCAAAAATGAAGCGGAAATGTGTGTGCGTCCTATGGAGCGAATGCAGGCTCCTTGGCTTCAGCAATAGCAACGCGAAGCCTCCGAAGCGCAGAAGGAGTGCTCCCTCCGCGCTCCTTGGCTTCGCATTGCTTTCGCTGAAGCCTGGAGAGCGAGAGGGGTCGGTCCGCACCGACCCCTCTCACTCTCCAGGCTTCCAAGGTAGCCGCCTGAAGCCTCCAGGAGAGTCTTGCTCTCCTGGCTTCAGCAAAAGGAACCCGAAGCCTGCGGAGCGCAGCAGGAACTTGCACTGCGCTCCGAAGGCTTCAGGGATGGCCGCCTTCGGAGCGCAGAGCGAGTTCCCGCTGCGCTCCGCAGGCTTCGGGTTCAGCAAAAGGAAGCCTGGAGAGCGAGAGGGGTCGGTCCGCACCGACCCCTCTCACTCTCCAGGCTTCCAAGGTAGCCGCCTGAAGCCTTCAGAGCACAGTGGGAACTCCCGCTGCGCTCCGGAGGCTTTGGGTGAACGCACCTTGAACACACAGAATGCACCTTGTTTTAGAGGGGGAGAACAAGAAAATAAAATTCTCCCTCTCTCTGCGCAGCACCCCTTCAGCGAAGCGGCAGGAGAAATGGAAGGGGCTCCATTTCTCCTGCCACTTCGCTGAAGGGGCACAGAGCAGAGAGGGGGAGATTTTTTTTTTCTTATTCTCCCCCTCTAAAACAAGGTGCGTCCTATGGTCCGGTGCGTCCTATAGAGTGAAAAATACAGTAATTTGCTCAAGGGAGTGGTGGTTTTGATCACCTGGCTCTCTTGAATCCCCATAACGTGCAAAAGGAAACCTAGATCTGTTCCACTTCTTACGAAACTGGAGGAATAGGCTCAGGTGGGAATAGTTCGCAATGCTTAACACCCTTCATGGTCAAAGGTGTGGGCTCTTGATCTGGCAGAGACGTTAACCCAGGGACAATTTTTCTGATCAATGGGACCCATTTATTCAACATACAAGAGGAAAAACTCAGGAGGATTTTCTGGGCAGACTTGATGCCAAAGAACCCTCAGTCCTAAGCTTCTGGTGTAAGTTTAGGCCTTGGCTGACACTAATGGGAGGGAGCCGCCTTCCTAATTTATCATGTTAATATACAAAACATGTGCCCCAAATTTAGTTGTTAGGATAGGTTTTTTTAAAAAATTAATTCTGCATTTCATGAGTATAAGGTGTGGAAATCTTAATAAAAATTATTTCAAGAGCAAAAATTGGGTGGATTGCAATTGGTTTCAGAAGTCATCCCATGAAAACTGTGCCCAACCAGAAATGTTCTAAAGTTACGTAAGAATGGATTAACCATCAAAAACTTTCAATTTCTGTTGGATTCTGCATGCAGGACTATCTGTGTGAATGGGGTGCATAATCCGTCCCAGCAGAATTCTTCCACCTGGTTGCCTCTCAAAAATATGAACACGAACATGAAACCACCATAATAATTTAATATTGGTAAAGCACCTACAATATGCTAGGCAGGGTGCATAAATGCAACACGACAATGGAATCAAATTCTCAGTTCGGTTGTTTGTGTTGCAGCATTCTGATATGACACTCCTGCACCTGAAACCCACTGAATAATGTGGAAAAGATTAACACAATGGGTCTGTCCATCAGGACATTTCTGGGATTTTTGCCGTGACTGCAGCTTCCTCAGAGCACCGTGGCTGGGAGAAAAGCAGCGGTACACAGGGAGCGAGGGACAAGGTATGTGTATGGTACAGGATTCATCCTGCTGGCAGGAAGCTGGCCAAAGATTTCAGGAAAGAGTTGGCAAGAGTTGATGAGGGCATCCTGGTTTGAAGTTATTTAGCAAGAAAGAAAATGGCCGTCTATGCTGTTGCTAGCGGAATGGGAAGCACCCACTGGAAAATAAAGGAAATCGCATTTCTCATGAATTGTAGTGGCCTACTAAACTTCAGCATATGACTGGCCACTAGTACTGCTGACACAGGTTTAGTGAATTCCAGATATCATCAAGAGGCTGTACATCTGTGGCTTGATGCGCAAACAGAAATACTTTTTGCTTTTTTTGTTGTTAAAAAACCCCCCAAGGTTGCATTTTTTGTGTGTGTCTTACGGTCATAACTATAATCAGAATGGAGGAGGGAGTGTTGCATGTGTGTTTTGTAAGGCAGGCTGGGTTTTTGTTTTTTTTTAATGGCTGTGACCATCAAAACTTACCGGTTTCCCAAACTCCAATTCCGAAAAGAATTTATACCAAGGCTCATTCTTTAAATCTATCTCTTCTGGGCTTATATCCCGAGTCTAAAGGAGTTGGTGATACAGGAATGGAAGAAAGAGAACGACAACATTATGCAGAGAATAGGAAAGGGCTGTTAAAGATGCAGCGTTCTGCGTCCCCCCACTGCGGCTTATGAGGCATTCAGTTGGCAGCCTACACCCCATTACTTGGCAATGTAAGCTGCGGTCACACACAGCTCCTTGGGAGTAAGTACCATTGAATTCAATAGCACTTGCATCTCAGTAGACAGGCATAGAATTGAACTGATAAGTCACTGGAGAAACTCCATTTCAATATGGAGTGTCAAAGGTGTCAGGGAAGGAAGATGGGTCATTTCTGAACCAGGACAGATAATGGCATTACAGTGGTACCTCGGGTTACATACGCTTCAGGTTACATACGCTTCAGGTTACAGACTCCGCTAAGCCAGAAATATTACCTCAGGTTAAGAACTTTGCTTCAGGATGAGAACAGAAATCGTGCTCCGGCGGCGCAGCAGCAGGAGGCCCCATTAGCTAAAGTGGTGCTTCAGGTTAAGAACAGTTTCAGGTTAAGTACGGACCTCTGGAATGAATTAAGTACTTAACCCGAGGTATCACTGTATTGACAAGCAAATTAAGGAGGAGAACTAGTGAAATCAAATTTCCCCTCAGCTGAAATGCAGACGACATGGTCAGCAACAGCGGGGCGACATATGGAGACACGTGACTTTCCTTTTCACTAAATAGAACATGTGAATAAAGCCTGTTAAGTCCTGCTTAAATTTCCAGAGCAATCCACTCGGAACATCCAATTGCTGAAAAACACCCTTCTGCAAAATTAAGACTTTGGGTCGCAATTTACATTGCGACCCCTCCCGCCTCAGCTACCCTCCCCCCATTTATGTGTCGGTGCAGAACACGGCATCTTTAACAGCACATGAATATGTGAGAAACCCTTTTTCATAAATGGCAAACAGGATGAAGGGTGAAATTCTAAACTAAAGAGGATGCAGTTAGAGAACAAGAAAGCATGTTACTGAGAAGTCTCTAAGGGGAATGGACACACAAGACTCTGTTCTGTTAGACCACCAACATTTAATACAAGGGTAAAAGTTAAGAGTTCAGACAAAACCAACAGAGTAGGGACAGGACAGGACAGGAACAGAATGACTACCAAGAAAGGCTCTCCCTTTTTGTACTTAGATTCTGTTTTAAAGCAACAAGCTGGAGCTCTTAATGATGTAGTTAATTAGAACCACAGTACACTTGAATACCGGAGCACATTTAAACATTGGCTCTTAGTGGAGCAGACCGCTTTGCATCAAATATAAAACAAGTTGAGGTGTACCTGATACTATATTTTTGAAATCTGGGAAATGTGCTGACTCCACCTGGGTTAAAAGGTGATTTAATCATCCCAAACGATAGCTACTGCACAGTGTTTTGGTTCCATTCTCCTTGGATGATGTTAGCACGAGGGACTGAATATAGCAGAAAAATGTTTTGCTTGGCGAGCGCAGATGGACTCCAAACTCAAAATGAAAGTGACATTCCAGCTATACAAAGCGACTAACATTCTTGTTGGTCCCAGGAATACACCTCCCCCCCATTATTTCTGTGCTTTGGGGTCACTTGACTGTAGCAGTGAGATTGTCTGACAAATTACAGAGATGTGTTTTTTTATATATATAGTTTAGGAGGGAGCAAGCAATATTGACATTTGCTTTCTGGCTCATCATAAGTCAATCGCTTTCCCCAATCTTTCCACTGTAAAAAGATGCTATGAGATCCTTAACTGTCAAGGGCGCTAAAGACATTAGCCCTTGGTTGAGATGAGTCATGTTGACTCAGGCCTCCTCTAGCAAAGTCCCAGAAGCCCTTACAGAGTCTGCTAGACACATTGCAGGCCTGATTGGTATTTTTCTAAGTACCCCTTAGCAGCCCAAAGCAAATAAAAATAGTAAGCTCTCGCATTCCACAAAACTCTTTCTGCTAGTTCAACAAGGATTCCAATTAGCAGGAACCAAATACCAGATAACTCTTGTTTTCACTTTCAACACATCTCAAATGTTTAAACTACTTGTGATATTACGCATGCCTGAGTCCTGTGCTCGGAATCGACACAGATATAAAAAACGCTGTGAAAATGCTTTTTTAAAAAAATACATTGAATTTTGCATGGCTCCCTTTCGCCATCTAGTGCCACATTTGCATATTGCACCTTAAAACACAATTAAAGCTTTTTATTTGCAGCTGTATAGCTGAGTCCCTGGTCTCTTTTCCCCACCTCTGAACCAGTTAAGGACTTGGTAAGGGTGCGGAGGAGATTAATCCTTACCACCCTAGCTGCAATTTGCCCCAGAGAAACCTTCCCACACTAGGGTTCTAGAAGAGAGTTTTTAGACAAAACCACTCAAAAGCCTTCTAAAACTTAAAGAAAAAAATTTGCCTTGTAAGGCTGGAAACCTGGACAAACTTTAATTGAGGTAGGAGAAGTTCAGAATTAAACTGCTCTATACCTCTCTGCCTGTGAGACGAGCAAACCTATGACAATGTTGTAACCATATATGTAAGCTGTCGACTGCTAGCCTATGACACTTTCATGTATTTAGTCCCATCATTCCATTCCATTCTTAGATAAATTTGGAATTTCTGGGGTACAGAAGAATCCTTCCAACACACACAGACAACCAAATACATATTTAAATGTTCATTTTCTCTCAAAATATATATTTAAATGTGCATTTTGGTATGTCCAAACTGCACAGCTAATGCTGGATCACGACAGTTGGAAAAGTGTAAGATCTGACGGACAGCTAAGTTCCAATCAGGAAGAGATTCAGGTCCTTTTGTTTAGAAATCTGCAAAGACTTAATTCCTCAAGCATCTCTAGTAGTCTTCTTTGCAAGTATCAGGCTGTAAAAAAGGACAATCACTGTTCTGAGGGCTTTTCTGATACTGGAGGTGAGACAGCCTGGGGAGAAAGTGCTTGAGCTATACAGAGCTTAAGGCTCCCACTTAGATGTGAACAGGTTTCAGATGTGTGAATAATCTGTGCCTGGCCAGAGCATCATTCAGAAGATTTTAAAGCTAGAAGCTGATTTATTTTAATGGCAGAATGGGCCCCCTGAAGGCTATGCATCACAAGTGAGTGGCCACAGGTACAAGAAAAAAACAACACCCACTATGAAAATGAAAACACAAAATGTGTCAGTGTTTGTAACAACTGGTGTAGCTGCTCTGTGAGCCGCCTACTGTGGTCTTCTAGCAGTTCAAACTGTTCCAGTAGCCGACGCTGAGTGCTTTCCTGATCCTCAGATCCTAGCCACTCCAGCGTCGCTGCAGACAGTTACAGCTTGCCACCAACTGCTCCAACGCACAGTCACTGACACCACCAAGACTCATCAGCTCCCTGCTGAGATGCTGTCAGTCGTTTTGCACTCTGCACATGCTCAGAAACACTGGGCCCATAACCTGTCAGTGTTTGTAAAAAACAACAACAACAAAGGAAAGGGTTCTGACCTCCCTTTGTCTCCTCAGCCTGGTCCTCAGACCCTTGTTGGCATAAAAGAGTCCACAAGAATATCCTTGCAGAGTGCTTTCTGCTTTTATTCTTAAAAGTCTTTGTGCAAATGCGACTGACACACAACAACACTACCAGCTTTCACCAACCAACCAACCAACCCTACATTTCTCAAAAATGGGGGAAAGGGCAGGGGGAAAGAATCAGTGGCATAGCCTGGGGGGCGGGCCCCCGAGGCAGTTTCCCTGGGTGCAAAATTTCAACACCCGGTGCTGCCTCAATACAGCTGCATGCTTCCATCGCTGGGCTCCGTTGGAAACGGCTTCTCCATGCGAACCAGGAAGTGACCTCTGCAGATAACAAAACGACTCTTCTTATCTCTGCAGCTGCAATTTCCTGGGTGAGGTGGACGCCATTAGGCATCTGAATGCACAGGCGTCCTCTGTCCATTTCCCTCGCCTCCATCCCTCCACGCAGTCCCGGGCACTGGCAACCCACGCCACAGCACTGGGAAGAAGGGACACACTGAGCCCAATAAATTGCACAGGCCTAGCTCCCTTAGCTGAAAAAACACATGCCAAGTGACCATCCCTTGTGATGGTTTACACCACTGTCAATAGAGAACTGAGCATGAAGACGTGGGGTCAGCCATTTAAAACATTAACACTAGACCTGAAGGGGAGTATGCTGTTACCAAAAACAAAAGACAGCAAAAGCTCTAGCTCTACATTCTGAATGATGTTCCTTGCAAGCATAAGGTGTTCCATGTGTGTGCTTGCCCAGAACTAGTTTGTCTGCTTGGACATCATAGCAAAGAACGGAAAAAATCAAAAGGGCGGCTACACACGAGAGAGGAAAAGTCAGTGGCTTGTTCACAATCCTCCTAAACCACGATCATTTGAACTGAGCCAATTATCGTATTTTTAACGCAGACTTCCTTCTGCCTAATGAGAAACAGCTTCGAAACTTCACAAAGCTCTATACAAACATAAAATGCTGCCTTGTGCAGATCACAGGGAAATAGGAAGCCGCCTTTTATGGACTCAAACCCTTGGGCCATCCACCTCAGAATTGTCTACACTGACAACTACAGTTTCTCTCCAGTGCCTCAGACAGAGGACAGTGGTGGGTTTAGGGGAGCAGAACTTTGGTGGCACCACAACCCACATACAAACAAGTCATGCTGCCATCAACTGAACACAACCAGCCCAACTCTGGACCCCCTAACCTCTCGCAATGTCTGTGAGGTGCAAAAGACCCGCGTTATGCTGACACAACCCCCTATACTAACACTATGCAACAGAATGAAAAAACAACACGCCTTCCCTCTCTTTCCCCCCAAACTGCAGGATGTCTATGACAAAAGTGTCTCTCACTACATCCAGGCATACCCAAAGTCCGTTTCGGGGGCCTAATCCTGGCCCCCATGGCAGTTTATTTCCTGGGATAAAATCCTAAAACAAACCTCAACATCTTCAATCCTAAAAAAAGGTCAGTAACTTTGGTTGGCCCTCAACGCCCTTTACTTCATCAAATATGGCCCTCTTTGGAAAAAGTTTGGACACCACTGTCAACGAACTGTGAAGAAGACTCCATGACAGGCACCTCCAACCTTCAGCCCTCCAGATGTTTTGGACTACAATCCCCATCATTCCTGACCACTGGTTCTGTTAGCTAAGGCTCATGGGAGTTGTAGGCCAAAACATATGGAGGGCTGAAGGTTGGGGATGCCTGCTCTATGAATTGAAAGCGGAGATGGCATGTACCTCCCCCCCATTTGTTTGTTTTGTAACACAAGAAAATCTTTAATTAAAAAACCTATGATGTAGAATGGAAGGCGAGAGGCGGGGTGTGGGTGAGTTGCTGAATTTTGGCCTCACACAGGGTGCTGGAGATACTCTATGGTCCATTTAGCCCATTATTATCTCTGCAAGATGGCACTGACTCTACAGCAGCCTACAAATATAATGATGCTCTCCAGATATTTTGAAACACACCTTCCGTCAGACGCAGCTGAGCTTTCGCCCACAAGTGGAGCTTTTGCCCAGGACACTTGCTGCATGGGGAAGGAGCACAGATGAATTTATGAAACCCAAACTCATTGGTTGGAGCTGCATGCGGAGGTTCGTAGGTTTGATCCCTAACATCTCCATCTGAAACTCTGTAGGGTCATTATGTTCCGAACCTTGGCCACAGGAAGAACCCAAAAGCAAAAGAGAAGAAACAAAGCCTGCTTTCTCTTAACTTAAAAACCTTGTGGAAACTCTCCTGTTCAAAACTCATTGTTGCTTAGATTCCACACTGATTGCACCAATAACACAAGGCCCACCACCCAACAGACTGTGGTGTCCAACATGGATTATTAAGTATTTGGCAAGCGAACCAACCACATTCAACACACTCCAAAGAACTTTTCAACGGTGAAGGGGCCTTGGCCTATTCACCAGCTGTTTTCGAACAGGATGGAGGATTTTTAAGCTGTTAAATATAAGTTTAGACGGAAACTTAAAAAACAAGACTGTAAAACCTAGCCACATGGAAGCATGCCAGCGGTGCAGGAAGAGGGGAAAGCGTATTAGTAAGATAAAATTAACATTACCAATTTTTCATTGTTCAGAACAGAGGACCTTCCTGGCTGATATTCATAAATGCTTTTAGGTTCAGCGCGGTATTTTCTTGTGTCCACCTTCTTGTCCGGAGGTTCCCAATCATTCCTGGGGCGGAATATAGTTTGTTGTTGTTACAGAAACGAAATATTTTCACTGGGCGGTTAATCCTAGTTTAATCACAAAAACGCTTCAATCAAAAGCAGAAATCAGGCTTGGAGCACCGCGCGGTTCAAATTAGGGGCGTGGGGAGTTTCTTCAACTTCCTACACGGATACGCCAAAGCATAATTCTAGTTGTCAAAAATGCGCTGGAGCCCATTAACCAAACTGTAATTACTGCCTTATGTTTGGAACCAGATGCACGCACAAAGTATTCAAGCACCTCTGCTTTCTCACTGCGCCAAACACACTTGGTTTGAACTGAGGGAAAACTCAGAGGCTTGTGGCAAAACAGGTGGCGCAAGTTAAAGCGCTCCTGGTAAGGAGAAACCAAGTTACCTTTCAGTGCTCGGTTTAAGAGAAGAGGTACGAGCTGGTAAAGGCAGAGTGGCAGACCTCTTGACCACCTTCTCCATGTCGATAGTGTCGTTTTCACTCTTGGAACGGGGTACTGAAGTCTGTGCTCTTGCTGAAAAGGGAGCATTAAAAAAACACACAACATGGTTACGTCTGAAAGGGAAACAACAAGATCTCAATGTTCTAAAACGTTAAAGGTTTTGCGTTCTAGAAGCACCACGATTCTCCTGCAGTAATGGGATTCAACAAACAGTCCACCAACACGTTCTCTTCTTTTTTTTTATAATAATATTTATTAAAGTTTCAAAAAAATTACAAAGATGAAAAAAGAAAAAGAAAACAAAAAATACAAAATACAGAAAAAGTAAAAAAGCAATTAAAAACATTTCAATCTTTCCATGTCTTGTCTTTCATTTACTTATTTCCCTGACCTCCTCACACCTCCCTCTTTTGTATTCTAGTTCAATAGTTGTTTCAGCAAGTTGCATTTATCTTGATACTTTATCGTAATATATTATAACTTTACATTTTTACATGTTAACAATCCATTTTTACATACCCCTTAACCACATTATTGCTAAAACCACTTAGCTTCATTCCAACCTCCCTCTAACATTCCTTAATTTTACAGTGTTTCTGTAAATAAACTTTAAATTTCTTCCAATCTTCTTCTACCACCAACACGTTCTCTTTCATAACATTCAAATCTTTAGCGTTTACATGAGTTCACTTCAGATGTCGAAACATCCAGATACTTACTGTCTTTGTAAAAGGAGTACTGAGGCACATAGGAATCGGAATCTTCATCTGGAAAACAAACGATTTACAATCACCACAGGTATTTCATTATGCACCTATGACTTAAAAGAGTTTCGCCTTCTGTCCTTACAGGGTTCCAAGGGCAAATGCAGGTATTGTTTTCAGTGTTCTCATCCCTGTGGGGAACGGCAGCAGGAGAAAATGAGAGAGGGGAGAGAGAGAGAGAGGTCTGCAAGGTTCCTCTCTAACCATGGAAAAGGCAGGTGTTTGAAATACTGCAGGTATTCCTTTCGGCACCAGCTGAAAACCTCTTTGCCTAAACGACCCCACACAGTAGTTTAGAAAGTTTGCATGAGCTTTGATTTGTTTTGTCTGTTCTATTCTGGTTTTAAACTTTCTGGATGTTTTAAACTATGGGAATATCTTTTTCAGTGATAATTTTATTGTTTTAACATTTTTGTAAACCACTTTGAGGTTTGTTCTCTAATCCAGTGGAATATAATTTTTACGAAATACATAAATACACAAGTGTTCCCATGTTTACCTTCCATGCTTGACTACTAGAATGACTGGATGATGATGATTTTATTTATTTGCCGCCCACCTGGCTGGGTTTCCCCAGCCACTCTGGGCGGTTCCCAACAGAATATTAAAAACACAACAAAACATCAAACATTAAAAACTTCCCTTCAGATGCCTTCTAAAAGTCAGTTAGTTGTTTATTTCCTTGACATCTGATGGGAGGGGGTTCCACAGGGTGGGTGCCACTACCAAGAAGGCCCTCCACATCAACTCAGCATCTTATTATGCTCAGTTTTAGCAAACTTGTGTTCAAAATTACATATAAGTACATATGTCTTTCTTCTTCCTCTTCAGAGTAACAGCATTCGTGAAAGAATGTCCATCAATCTAGATATATAGGAATCCTATTTTTCATAGGGACTGCCAAAAATATCCTCATTCCCAACACCTTAGCAGCACTGATTAGCAAAAAAGGAATAAAATAAATAAACGGTGGGTTGGAAAATGTGTGCTGGCATTCCATTCATGCCTAGAAAGACTATCCATTACCTCCTGCCCATTACCCATCAACAGTTCTGAGTCCTTCACATTTGACTGACCAGTTTCTACTATGTTTGTATGAAGATCCAATAATCCTCAAGCAAGGTCACACCTCTATATTCTGAGGACCCCTGGCAGCATTTTAGCTGTTGCAGAATTCTCATGGTACAGAATTGTTTGGGAAGGCTGACCTGGAGGTTTCCACTGCCTTAAAGTGGAAAGAAGAAGCCTTCTGAGTCAGGCAGGCAGATGGACTCAGCCTGTCTGCATGCCAGCCGACACACCTGAACGTCAGCTTGCTCAGAGAGAGATGTCAGGCCCTGATGTTTATTTACAAGGCTACAAGGATTCTCGTTGGCTCCCCTTGCCACCTGATTCCCACTGAGCTGAAAGCTTCACTCCATCATCTGGTCATCTGCACCTGACAGTTTAGGTTGGCTATCAGTTTTCTCAGCTTGAAGGCTGCCACTGTGGCACAGAAGAAAAGCACTTGGGTCCATTGCCCAAGTCCCCAGTTCTCTTGCCTCAAGCAAGAGCAAAAACCTTCTTGAAGCGATGGCAGCCTCCTGCTGCAGAAAGCGTTCCTTCTCTGTAACAATAAAACAGACCCGCAAGCTTTAAAACAAGCTAGAAATCTGCTTTTTCACCACCCAATGCTCCAAAACAGCACGCAGGCTGTCGTCCTAGGCTTGGCATACTCAGCAAGGTTCCTGCGGCAGCAATCTCATTATAAGACGTTGCCACAAATAGTTTGCCATGGTGCTCAACAAGGGCTTAGGAACGTCACTCCCTCCTCCTCCTGCAACATGGCTGAGATGCATCTAGTAATCGCAGTAGGTGACAGAATCACAATTCCACACCAGACGGTTTCAAACCTTAGTGTCCTGGGTCGCTCTGTAGCATCAGACGCAACACTGCTGGTACCTCAAAGGGACTGAAATATTCTAAACATTCATTTGCTGCTAAGTGGCTTCCAAGTCCATGTTGTAAATAACTTTATCACACAGGCATTCCTTGCAATGCATAGCATTTTGTCTGAAGGCCTCAAATGCCCACATAAGATGGAACAGAATCTTGTTATCCGGGATCTCTGACACAGGTTCTTCTGCCACCAGAGATCATTTTTTTAACCCCCAGCGTCAGACGGTGAGCCTGGAGACTCATACATGCAAAACACATGCGTTTCCAAAAGGGTTTTTCTAAAGTCTTGAGCTATGGGCCACTTTTACAGACAGCATGCCAGATTCAGCACATCTAAGAGCTTGTAGTTGTTGCCACTGAGAGTGCACCAACTATGGAAAGGCAGCCCCCAGCAAGCCCCACACCAGCAACACGGGTTACAAATATCTAAGTTTAATTAGAAGTGCAGATAATCCAATGGGGGAGGGGGCTGGAATCAGAGGAGCTTCAACGAGTCTAAACATTTTGAGTCACAGCATAAATGCATGATTATACATATACATATTGATACATATTTAGAACTTTTACGTATCATACATGACACGTAAAATGCTAAGATACGTATAAATATGTGTAAAATTGCACAGTATAAATGCGCCGCTATACACTGACTATGTATAAATTCATATGTTCAAAAATATAGTAAAGTTTCTCTATCTATGCTAGCATGCGATTGATGTTGGAGAGAAATTGAGTTGAGAAACAAGATTAAGGGTACACATTGATATAAGAATGTATTAGATAAAATGTAAAAAAAATATACAATAATAAGAGTACATTCATTTTTTAAAAAAGAATATACAAAGAGATTGATAGGAAGTCCGTAGTGTTGGTACAAATATTATTTTGAAATGGCTTTCTGTCTTTGTTTTTTCTTTTTTTCTTTCTTTAGGTACATAAATTTGGTATATAAACTTTGTATACATGTTGGAAATTATATTATGATATGCCCTGTAATGTAATATGATAATGTATACATTTGTGACATAAGAACGTTAATAATTTTTTTTTTAAAAAAAGAATATGTATAAATTCTGTCTCTGTGTGTTAACTAAATGTCTCTTCAATGGTCATCTCTTTCAATTGATTTTGTTAGTCTTTTTTGTTCTAAGGTGGGGTCTCCCAAAATTGGGTCTCCAGCTGTTTTCTGGACTACAGCTTCCATCGTCCCTGGCCACTGGTCCTGCTAGCTAGGGGTGGTGGGAGTTGTAGTTGGTGGGAGTTGTAGGCGGTTGGAGGATGGATGGCGGCTAACAGATTGAGGTTGAATCCTGACAAGACAGAAGTACTGTTTTGAAGGGACAGGGGGCGGGCGGGTGTGGGGGATTCCCTGGTCCTGAATGGGGTAACTGTGCCCCTGAAGGACCAGGTGCGCAGCCTGGGAGTCATTTTGGACTCACAGCTGTCCATGGAAGCACAGGTCAAATCTGTGTCCAGGGCAGCTGTTTACCAGCTCCATCTGGTACGCAGGCTGAGACCCTACCTGCCTGTGGACTGTCTCGCCAGAATGGTGCATGCTCTGGTTATCGCCCGCTTGGACTACTGCAATGCGCTCTACGTGGGGCTACCTTTGAAGGTGACCCGGAAACTGCAATTAATCCAGAATGCGGCAGCTAGACTGGTGACTGGGAGTGGCCGCCGGGACCACATAACACTGGTTCTGAGAGATCTGCATTGGCTCCCAGTACGTTTCTGAGCACAATTCAAAGTGTTGGTGCTGACCTTTAAAGCCCTAAACGGCCTCGGTCCAGTATACCTGAAGGAGCGTCTCCACCCCCATCGTTCTGCCCGGACACTGAGATCCAGCGCTGAGGGCCTTCTGGTGGTTCCCTCATTGCGAGAAGTGAGGTTACAGGGAACCAGACAGAGGGCCTTCTCGGTAGTGGCGCCCACCCTGTGGAACACCCTCCCTTCAGATGTGAAGGAAATAAGCAGCTATCTTCTTTTTAAAAGACATCTGAAGGCAGCCCTGTTTAGGGAAGTTTTTAATATTTAACGCTGTACTGTTTTTAACACTTGATTGGGAGCCACCCAGAGTGGCTGGGGAAATGCAGCCAGATGGGTGGGGTATAAATAATAAATTATTATTATTATTATTATTATTATTATTATTATTATTATACTCCAAAAACAGCTGGAGACCCAAGCTTAGAAGACCCCGTCTAAGGTAATCTTTAAAAAGTAGTCAGGGGAAGGGAAAAACGCAATACAATATTTTTTAAAAATACACACTTGGTTAAATGCTATTATTTCAGGGCGATCAATCAGCTGGCATCATGAGCCCAATTCACTGGGAATGTTTTCAGCAAAGCCCCCCATGGAATGAATGGGGAATGTGCAACCGAATGGCTCTCTTCTCAGACCAGTCCTGTTCCATCCAATGCAGTTTGCACTTGGTGGATTGGGCTCAGTGTGCCAGGTAAACGACTGCAGATGCGCGGCTTGGTACCTTGGATTGAGCACACAAAAACCAAGCAGATCCAAGTCCCGCAGTGTTAGTCCGGGGACTGTTAGAAAGCAGAGAGAGCAAGGCGAAGCTAAGAAAGATGGTCCGACAGTTAAGGCAAAAAAGTTAACTGGCAGCAGATCATTAGGAAGAAGCAAACTAAGGTGAGGGAAGAAAACTCCGGTTGGAAAGTTAAGGAGGAGGAAGCAGCAGCAGCAGCGCTTGTGCAAAAGGAAACGTTGGCCAACCACGACTATTTACCTTCAGATTTAGGGCTAGGAGTAGACACAGGAAACTGGTAGGTAGGAGAATAAGGATTTTCTTCTGCAGCGGAGAAAAGCAAGGGAGTTGGACAGCAGTGGAGGAAACATCACTCCCCCAATTTCCTATCCCCGTTAAGCTTCTCGCGGCCTCGTTCGACAACAGTGTTACATCACACACTCCAGACAGAGAAGAAAAGGTTAGGAAGTATTTTGCCTCCGCACACATCACACAAGGAAGCAAACTGAGCACCAGCCATGCTGAAAGGACAGGCATTCACACTCTAGTGTGAAAGATTTAAGAGGACGGTTAAAAACCAAACACAGAACAACTGGCTAAGCTTGTGGGTACCTTTGGTTTGGGGCTGGATATCAGGAAGTTCGGGGAATTTGTAGGTAGGGCAATAAGGGTTTTCTTCAGGAGGGTCTGTGCAGAAAGAGCACATTTTGGGGGGAAAGAACAGAGAGGAAAGAAATGAAGGGAGAGATGGACAAATCAGTGTGAATCTCCTCACACGCGAATGTCGAGAATTGTATTTTACGTTGACGCCCCCCGCAAAAAAGTGCAGAAAACACCCATTTAGCATTCTGCTGTACCCTGATGCCAGCTATCTCTGTGCCCTTCTTTCAAGCCCCATCCCTGGGTGGTTCGTGGACTCTCTGAGATGGCGGTTCGCTTCTCCTCGCTCTGCCTCCCACCAAATATCACGTTGTCAAGAGGAGGAGGAACGCAAAGGGGTTCATGCGCAGGAGAGCGGAATTAAAGGGGAAGGGAGTTGGAGAAAGCTGAAACTAATACTGTGGGAAGAGGAAAACAGGGGGTCCAGTTGCCCCACACAGAACGTCTGATAGCACATGAGACGGAAATGCCCCCACAGTTTCTGGGGAAAACACCCCTCATCCAATGGTAATATTATAAAGGTAAAGGTAAAGGTACCCCTGCCCGTACGGGCCAGTCTTGACAGACTCTGGGGTTGTGCGCCCATCTCACTCAAGAGGCCAGGGGCCAGCGCTGTCCGGAGACACTTCCGGGTCACGTGGCCAGCGTGACATCGCTGCTCTGGCGAGCCAGAGTCGCACACGGAAACGCCGTTTACCTTCCCGCTGGTAAGCGGTCCCTATTTATCTACTTGCACCCGGAGGTGCTTTCGAACTGCTAGGTTGGCAGGCGCTGGGACCGAGCAGCAGGAGCGCACCCCGCCGCAGGGATTCGAACCGCCGACCTTTCGATCGGCAAGCCCTAGGCGCTGAGGCTTTAACCCACAGCGCCACCTGCGTCCCTGGTAATATTATAGAGGACTACAAAAGGAGGAGAACAACGCTTCCTTAACCCCATGAAGCCAAACGAAGCCTGTTTCACAGAGGAAAGCTCAGGACCGCAATACCTCTCCCCACATAAACCGTCTCAGACTCCGCTTGCCGTCAGAGGCCCTTCTTCATGTGCCTCCTCCATGAGAGGGTAGCAACATAAAAAAGGGTCTTTTCTGTTGTGCCTCCCTGTTTGTGGGATGCTCTCCCCAGGGAAGTTCGCCTGGTGCCTTCATGATATATTTTTAGGTGCCAGGCGAAAACGCTCCTCTTCGACCAGGCCTTGGGCTGATTAATATTCTTTTAAATGTTTCTGTGGGGAGGAGTGTGTGTGTTATCGCTTTGCTGTTTTGCTTTACTTATTTTCATGTTTTTATCCTGTCTTTTATTCTGTGAGCTGTCCAGAGATCTTATGATGAAGGGCGGTATAGAAATCTAAGAAATAAATAAGGATAAACAAATAGCAGTGTTGCAAGAGGCACCAAGAGAGTCAACACCAGACAAGTGAAGAACACGACACGTATCTGTCATGACTAAGGTCTTTGGGGGCAGAAACTGGAAAGTGCTGGAAGCTTCTGGAAGCTTCTAGCAGGCTCACTTATTGTTTGGACTACCTCAAGGTCACGCTGAGCCAGGAGAGATAAATTCCTGCGCTCAGCGAGCTTCTCTCTCTCTTACTTTGCTTGCACATTGCATGTAACAAAGATTTTGCCTCAGTAAAGTTGTTCCTTTCCTTGTGGGTCTTTTGACTCTGCGTGGTTCTTTTACAGTGGTGCCCCGCAAGACGAATGCCTCGCAAGACGGAAAACTCGCTAGACGAAAGAGTTTTCCGTTTTGGAGGTGCTTCGCAAAACGAATTTCCCTATGGGCTTGCTTCGCAAGACGAAAATGTCTTGCGAGTTCCTGCGGGTTTTTCCCCCCTTTCCCCCCTTTTTCTAAGCTGCTTATCCGCTTATCCACTAAAAGCCGCTAAACCGCTAATAGCGCTAATCCGCTAAGCCGTCAATGGGTTTGCTTCGCAAGACGAAAAAACCGCTAGACGAAGAGACTCGCGGAACGGATTCTTTTCATCTTGCAAGGCACCACTGTATGTACTGCAAGACACTGTCCGTTAGTATCAGGCAGCCAGTCCTTAGAGGGCAGTTGATGCTAAGAAGGCTGTGGGACCTTATCTCAGGCCCTGCCCTGATGGTGTGGGGCTTCTCCTGGCTCTGCCCGTCCCCGCCCCCCAATTCCAGGCATGGACGTTTGTACAGAGAAAGCCTCTGCAGGCAGGCCTCTCTGCACGCAGCCTTCCCAGGGCCCTCAAATCCCACATGCTCCTGGATATGCGAAAGCCTAAAGGCATGGAGGTCCATGTGCAACATGTTCCACACCTCAGACATCCATGCTAACAGGGGGCAGGGGCAGAGGGGGCAGGAGCTGCACATTGCAAAGATATGGAGCCCCTTTCATGCCAGGACTATAGGTAAAGGGACCCCTGAGCATTAGGTCCAGTTGTGGCCGACTCTGGGGTTGCGGCGCTCATCTCGCTTATAATTATAAAGTTGTTGTTGTCGCTGTTACTGAATAAAGGTAAAGGTAAAGGGACTCCTGACCATTAGGTCCAGTTGTGGCTGACTCTGGGGTTGCGGCGCTCATCTCACTTATAATTATAAAGTTGTTGTTGTCGCTGTTACTGAATAAAGGTAAAGGTAAAGGGACTCCTGACCATTAGGTCCAGTCGTGGCCGACTCTGGGGTTGCGGCGCTCATCTCGCCTTACTGGCCGAGGGAGCCGGCGTACAGCTTCTGGGTCATGTGGCCAGCATGACTAAGCCGCTTCTGGCAAACCAGAGCAGCGCACGGAAATGCCGTTTACCTTCCCGCCGGAGCGGTACCTATTTATCTACCTGCACTTTGAAGTGCTTTTGAACTTCTAGGTTGGCAGGAGCTGGAACCGAGCAACGGGAGCTCACCCCGTCGCGGGATTCAAACCACCGACCTTCTGATCAGCAAGCCCTAGGCTCTGTGGTTTAGACCACAGCGCCACCCTTGTCCCGAGCCAGGACTATAAACGTGTATAAAACTTCAGACACACATAGGCACACAGCATCCATGGACCAACGTACAGATGATGCTAAAGATGTGTAAACACAACACACCTCTCCTGTTTTGCTTTTTAAATGACAGTCATGGAGGCGGGCATAGGGTCAGGGTCAGGACCAATCACCTCCCTCCAAGCTGCTGTTAGCCTTGGGGGAGAACTTCCCTTGGCCCCCCACAAACACTTCCATTCTAGACCTAATGGCAGCTTTGGGGAAGGCTGAGTTTTCTTTGAGACTGAGCCATTCCCTGTGTGCCCAGTCCCAATTGAAGCTCCTCCTTTAACTGCTATTTAAAGGACAAAAATTAGGCAAGCTAAATGCTACCACGCATGTAACCTCACGGGTAATTTGGCTCTCTAAGTCCGTTCTCAACCTTTCTCCTGGTGCTCTGGGTACTTTCAACATCCACTAAGGGCTGCCCCATAGATTTGAACTCAGGGCTTCTGGGGGAAACAAAAAGCAGGCAGGCAAACGGTACCTTTTGTCAGCCTGTGGATCTGCTTGAACATCGTCTTGTACCAGTCCTTGGATCGGTCCGTGTTCTGATGGAAAAAGGGACAAAACAAGTCATTGGCGTGAGTTCATTCCGCTGTTCGAAAAACAAAGAAGCTGGCCTCACGGCACGCACTCTGCTCGTTCTCTGCGACAATAACTGCATTGCAAAGGTTTGTCCCTTGCTGCTGCTCTGTCACAGCTTGACCAACAACCTGCAAAAGCTGAGGGAAATTGAGTGGCGCAGCAATAAAAAGATGCTGGCACATTTGCAAAGCTAAGCAGGGTCCGGTGTGGTTTCAAATTGGATGGGATACCGTGCGTTGAGATTCCTGTATTGCAGGGGGCTGCACTCTTGCGGTCCCTTCCAACTCTATGACTTCTGTGAGTAACAGAAGTGAGTGAATAAAAATATAAAACCCAATTTATTTTTTTTACAAAATTAAAAAAAAATAGGATTTTTTAAAATTTAAATCAGATTTTTAAAATAAAATGCTTTTGGAGGAAAAATCTTTCTAAAGATAGTTTTCTATTTAAGTTACATTATAATCCAAAGGCTATTCATCAGGAAATAAGGATTTGTTTTAATTTTTTCATGTGTACTAAAACTTAGTCTAAGTTTTTTTAAAAAACAACAACCTTTTAACCACATCAGTTAACCAACATGGATACATATGCTATAATGTTATTGTTTTAGTTCAATAAATTGCTTAAATTGTTATGAAGGAAATGATTATTTTTCTCCTTCCAATAAAGTACAGCAGAAAAGTTGTCCAAATATAAACAGTTAACTTATTAAACCTCACAATAATTTCACAATTATCTGTCTATGTATTTCTAATAGTATAACCAAATCAGTAATTTTTGATATAACTGTAAAAACTACTCTGAAAATTTATTATTCCAAAAATGAAAACTTCATCTGGTTGTAAATATTCAGATTATACCAGCAAGAATGAGTCTTTCTGTAAAAAAAAAAAATGATTTAAATCAAGTCTTACTGACTAGTGTTTTTTTTAAAATGATATTTATTAAAGTTTTGAATAAACACATATAAACACAAACAACAATAAAAACATACATAAACCAACAAACAAATCGAAAACAAGTATAAATTCAAACCTTTTTTTCTAAACCTAATTTCACCGACCTCCTCACACCTCCCCCTTCTGTATTCTAATCTCATTTATCTTATCAGCAAATCCATTCCCATATTTCCCATAGTTTTTAATAATTCTATTCTTTTCCCTTAATCAACGCCCCTGCAAACCACTAATTTTTAAACCCATATCTTTTTAGCCTTCATTAATTTTATAATGTTTATTAAGACAGTCTTTGAACTTTTTCCAATCTTCTTCCACTGTCTCTTTGTCCTGGTCTCGGATTCTGCCAGTCATCTCTGCCAGTCCCATATAGTCTGTCATCTTCATCTGCCATTCTTCCAGAGTGGGTAGTTCTGGTGTCTTCCAATACTTTGCGATAAGAATCCTTGCTGCTGTAGTAGCATACATAAAAAAAGTTCTGTCCTTCTTTAACACCACATGGCTTACCATACCCAGGAGAAAGGCCTCTGGTTTCTTCAGGAAGGTATATTTAAATACCTTTTTCATTTCATTTCTTACTGACTAGTGATTTAAATCAAGTCTTACTGACTAGTGATTTAAATCGATTTGATTTAAATCAAATCCACCCTGATTAAAGATATTAATTGTGTGTAAAAAGCGCACTGCAATGCACTGCATTTCCGTCTCCTTGATGGGCTACTTTCCAAGGTGGACGAACCCCATCTGCCCCTCACATCCGTCTAAAAGCATGCGCAGAAACTTCCTTCTCAGCCATTAGACTCACTATTGGTCATCTGCTCAACCTGCCAGAGTCTGTCCTAGCATGCAGGGGACGGACAAGTCCCTAACTCACCGAGGGTTTGAGACCCACCGGCTACCTTCACCTGGTTAAGTTGGCCAGTCGAAGCCATTCCCGGATTGTGGCCACTGTTGCACGCTGCCAGCTTCCAGGAGCCACAGGTGAGTGCTGAGTGCAGGGTGGGAGCCAAAGATGAACAAACCACCCCTTCGTCGTCGTTGTCGTCTTCTTTGGCGAACACTCGTAGCTGAGTAAGATTGTCTTCCATAAACACGGTTTTAACAGTGATTCCATAAGTGACTGTGGAGGCCAATTATGGATCCACACGTCCTTCCACAGTGGGGACATTGGTTTCCTGGTGGGAGTTGATCACGGTGTGGATTTGCCAAGCGTGCCTTCCTCTTAGCACGTTTCTCCCTTTCGTCCTGAGTTCGAGCGTCTTCAAAGCCCATGAAACCTTTGGTAAAGGCTGTTCTCCAACTGGAGCACTCGCAGGCCAGTGTTTCCCACTTGTCAGTGTTTATACTACAGTGGTACCTCAGATTACATATGCTTCAGGTTACATACGCTTCAGGTTACAGACTCCGCTAACCCAGAAATATTACCTCAGGTTAAGTACTTTGCTTCAGGATGAGAACAGAAATCGTGCTCTGGCGGCACGGCAGCAGCAGGAGGCCCCATTAGCTAAAGTAGTGCTTCAGGTTAAGAACAGTTTCAGATTAAGTACGGACCTCTGGAACGAATTAAGTACTTAACCTGAGGTACCACTGTACATTTTTTTAGATTTGACACCCCATACAGGTTAGCACAAATGAATTTACATGGAAGGAAAATGGGCCAAATTTCCTTACCCTTAATGGAATGCCTATGTCATCCGGCGAGGAATCGGTCATGTACTGTGGACTCTTAATTACTTTCTTCCTTTCCTCCATTGCTTGTTTCTTACTTTGGCTCATCTTTTCTTGGACAGGCATATAATCTACTTTATCCGCTAGTGGCACATCTATCGCTGGCTCTGTAAACAAAGGAAGCAATGTCCATCACTTTGACTTCCAATACAATCACTGCACAATATCCAATATCAATCACTCCAAAATCCTTGGCGAAACACTGATGAGTCTGACTGTCCCAAGACAGCAAAATAATTTGAAATGTGACCGAATGAGCAAGGGATTTTTACAAGGAGCAGCAGCCCATCCATGTCTGGGATTTGACTCTAGCCACTAATTCACAAACCAGGCTAAACATGGGTTCTCAAAAGCCACTACCTAATTCTAGCAAAAACTGCAGGGCTGGGCAAAGAATGGCTTCCCCCAATTCTCCACGCTATTTGTGGGTGGCAAAACTGTGGTGGTGGGGAGACATTTCCCCCTAATATTCTTTGGGGCAAGGTGGGATTCTCTTACTGTTTGAAGTGGAGGCATTAATGGGAATTCTCAGTGAGGAAATTATGCAAAAACTCACTGAAGCTCACTTAAACTCAAAAGAATTCTATTCTTAGCTCATGCTGGTAGATGAAGGAAGCGCAAAGTTAGGACAGGAAGATGGCAAGAACAGGGGCCAAGCCTGTTGATTCCTTCAACAATAATAAAATATATGGGATCTACAAGGCAAAGGCAAAGGGACCCCTGACCATTAGGTCTAGTTGCGGACAACTCTGGGGTTGCGGCGCTCATCTTGCTTTATTGGCCAAGGGAGCCGGCGTACAGCTTCCGGGTCATGTGGCCAGCATGACTAAGCCGCTTCTGGCGAACCAGAGCAGCGCACGGAAATGCTGTTTACCTTCCCGCCGGAGCAGTACCTATTTATCTACTTGCACTTGGACGTGCTTTCGAACTGCTAGGTTGGCAGGAGCAGGGACCGAACAACGGGAGCTCACTCCATCGTGGGGATTCGAACTGCCGACCTTCTGATCGGCAAGTCCTGCACTCTGTGGTTTAACCCACAGCGCCATCTGCGTCCCATGTATGGGATCTGCAGCTGCACTCAAAATCTTCCCCGCTTGTAATGTTGGTGGAGAAGTTGAGAGGGCCATTTGGTTGATTTCCCCAGCCAGCTTGAAGGTAGTGGGACGAGAGACACACCAAAAGAGGAAACTCTGATAATGTTCTTTTCTGAGAAATTTGGCTCGGCCCTCGTACCTTGACGTTTGGTTGTATAACAAAGTGCTACAATGGGGAATCCTTCAAGTCCCACCTCTGAGGAAATTCCCGTGAAGGATTTCAGGGGTGAAAAGGACACAGGACATTACAACTTCCCTCATCAAAAGTTTGCCAAGTTGCAGGAACTCTGATATCACTGCGTAGCATGCACTGGAGAAAGACCAGATACTAAAATCATGCACCCAGCTGTAGTACCCAAAGCCAACCAGAGCTGTATGGTTCAGAATGGGATATTGAAATAGTGCAGGACAAGGCTCATGCAGAGAGAGCCAGCTTCAGTCATTGAGTACCCTTAGCAAATCTTGTATAGAGCCACTTGTTCTAATACTCTTAATTTTTTTTAATATTGTCAATTAACCTGTGTAAATTGCTCCTGAATCAGTTTGTTGCAGGGTGGCATACATGTTTTGAATAAATGAGAATACTGATTGTTGATCTAGGTTTTGAATGAGGGCTCTGCTCTTAAATCTAGCACAGGATTGACAAGCGAAGGAAAGGTCTCAAAATCACTGAAAATTCAGCATGCTAATCCTCTAAATTCACTACAAAGGGCAGTTAACCTAATCCAGGAAGCACAATGGGTTTGCTAAGAAAAAGTTGTTGTTTTATGGAAAGCAAACCAGAGAAAGACCACCAGGTTTTAGAAGTGGGAAATTTAAACTGAGTTCTGGGGCCATAGATATCTAGACCTATAGTAACATTAAAAATGTAATTGTCCCTGATTGAGCACATACTACGAGTAAAAATCTCAAAGATGGAAAGAAACAAGTAGGTTTCTCCCAGGATCTCTACTACGACTTGCGCTTGTTTAAACTTGTTCAACTTGAACAGGGAAGTGGTTGGGATCGCTTGCGACACCAAATTTATTAGAATGGTACAAGCACACTGTTTCAAACGGATCTCTCCAAACTTTACAAATGGGAAAGAAACTGGTATAGGAGGCTCACTTTGAGCCGGGAGTTGAACCAGCATCTCTAGGTGGAATAAGAGCTAAAGAGGATTTTTCATTTAGAAAATAAACATGACTAAGACTGGTTAGAGAGTGAGACGAGGACTTGGGAGGCTGGGGTTTGTATCTCAGCTCTGCCATGAACCTCACTAGGTGACCTTGGGCCAGTGAGCATCTCTCAACCTTACCTACCTCCTAGGGGAGTTGAGATGATAATATGGATTGTGGGAGAACCACGAACTGTGCGCTCCTTTGAGGAGAGGTGGGATAATAAATATAATAATAAATAAATGCATAAAGGGGATGGGCACACAATGTTGCTTTCTAAGATTGTGTACGATGTCAACAAGGAAGGAAAAGTGACATTTATTGGTGGTGGTAGGAAGAAAATACTTCGCAGGATCAATTAATTTATGGCAGGAGCTGCCACAGGATGTGGCGAAAGCCACTAAGCTGGGACAGCTTTAAAAGGGGATTTCATAAATACACAGGTGCCAGGCCGCTCTTCTCTTACAGGAGAAGGAAATGGGCGAGAAGCCTAGCAAGCGAGCCAACAGTTATATATATATATATATATATGTATGTATAAAAGTGGCAACCCAAAAAAGTTCAGAAAGGGAAAAGCTTACTGCACTTACACTGGCAACCCGGCCTGTTAGCATCCCATTTATTCAGTCAATAAATATAGTTGTTCCTTTCCCCACTCTACATTTGGGTCCAGTTTAGCATCATTTAAAAGCATGTTCAGTTTTAAAGCACATCTGAAGGCATGTATGTGGGGCACACTATTTCTCATCTGGGCTGGGAGCCCTCCTCAGGAATTGGCTCAGGTGAGGTGCAGTGGCTGTGCAAAGACACACGTGCAAATTTCTAGCAGAACTGGACAGAATAGTTGTGTTGAGGGAGCTCAGTATCTTTTTTTTTTTTTTTGCGGTAAGGTGCTGTATAGCTGTCAAGCATATTTACTGACTACAGTATACAATCTTGCCTTTCAGAATCTAATACACCCAAGGCAGTCTTAAAAGAATTCGCATGCTCCTTCCAGTGCTTTCAAGAGAGAGGATATACTTCGCAGTTCATCTACCCCTTTCAGTAAAGGCTCTCCACTCGCGGATTCACTAAAGGTACTCTGCTAAGTCACAAAGCAGTGCGCTTCTCAGGTGAACACAGCAGCAGGAAAACAGGAGAAGAAAAGGAGGTGGCAACATTCTGGGCACCGTACCTGATAGGCTACTAAGCCTTTTTTGTTGTTCTGTAGGAGAGGAGAAAACGACAGACAAATAAGTGGTACAAACACCAGAGACGTGAGAGCTCTCAACTCTTGCAGTGATCTGGGCAGGCATAAATAACACATGCTGTACACAAGGGCTTAGGTGCCTCCTTATCAGATCCTGAACTCAAGGTCTTCCCACCAAAGCAAGCTAATGTTCAGCCCTGCACAACTTCAAAACAGCAGTGCTAGACAACGTTTCCAAGTCATTGATACCGCGAGTGAGTTGTTCCAAACAGGATGTATAAATATCAAAGCTCAAAAAACACACACGTCCAAACAGTGGGTTTATTATTAGTATCTATATATCACTTTAGACTGTTTATCTTGTGACCTTTTGCAACGACTTTGGAAGACTGGTAAATAATTATTATATTCAGATTGCAGGTGTGGGTTAAGGATGAAAGAAAAGGTGGCTTATTGAAGGCCACTTATTGACTTAATGGGCAGAGGCAAAATTAAAATGAAGGGTTTCCAAGGTCGTTACTTAATCTCATCGTTAACATGCTGTGATGGCTCCCTGCAGTTTTGTTTTTGTTTTAAAGAAAAATCTTCAGGCAGTTTACAGATAAGATAAATAAATAGATATACCGTAATTTTCCGTGTATAAGACTATGTTTGTTCCCCTTAGAAATTAAGCAAAAAAGTGGGGGTCTTCTTATACATGGGTAGTGCATAGGGTGGACGTTTGATTGGTTGCTGCCGTGGCTGTCAGAGGCTATTGTGCATGTTATTGGTTGCTGTGTCAATGGGTGTTGTTGATTGGCTGACGCTGCGGCAATTGGGGGGGGGGGTTGGCAGCTCCTGCCAGCGAGGAGACAAGACGGGAGGCAGATTTTGCGATGCGTGTGGGTGAGCGATTTTCGGTATTCCCCTCTAAAGAAAGCTTAGCAACCCTCAGTAATTTCCCTCCCCAACAACTTTTTGCCATCTCCCCCCATTTTCTGAAATTTCAGTCCCAAAAATAGGGGGCGTCTTATACATGGGGGTGTCTTATAGACGGAAAAGTACGGTGAGAGTGTATATATATATGTGCATATGTGTATCACAATGTCTGAAAAAAGGAGGCAAACACTAGGGCTGGGAAATATATCACAGAGCTGAAAACCAGGTACCACCAGCTAAACATCGTCATGCACCAATATATCATGGCGTCAAATAAGGATGGAGCTATGTAGAGACATTAGCTGGCTTCATGGTTTCCCCCGCATCCTGATTTTTTCTGGCGCCTGCTCTTGTAATTCGCTGCCCCCTGCATGAGACAGGGGAGAGCTGAGCCGGCAGAGGGGCTGCAGGAATCGAGAGAATCATTGGCTGGCTTCATGGTTTTCCCCACATTGTGATTTTTTGCATAACACACACACACACATCATGCTTGGCGATGGATCACCAGATTGAAAAATTATGAAACCGATACCACGACTTCAAACTGGTTTTGGATGACGTATCGATATATAGCCCAGCTCTACTCCCATCCCATTGCGGTTACTCTGTCATATATACCGTATTTTTTGCTCCATTAGACACACTTTTTTCCTCCTAAAAAGGGGAAATGTGAGTGCGTCTTATGGAGCGAATGGTGCTGCGCAGAGAGGGAGAGTTGCGCAGCGCCCCTTCAGCGAAGCGGGAGGAGGAATGGAGCCCCTTCTGTTCCTCCTCCCGCTTCGCTGAAGGGGCGCTGCACCTTCTCCCTCTCTGCGCAGCGTCTCTCCTGTGAAGGAAAGGCGCTGCGCAGAGAAAGAGAACTGCGCAGTGCCCCTTCAGCGATGCGCCTGTCCTGGAAGCTGGAGGAGGAACAGAAGGGACTCCTTCTGTTCCTCCTCCGGCTTCACAGTGCCTGTCCTGGAAGCCGGAGGAGGAACAGAAGGGTCTCCTCCTGTTCCTTCTCCAACTTCGCTGAAGGGGCGCTGCGCAGTTCTCGCTCTCCGCGCAGCGTCTCTCCTTCACAGGAGAGACGCTGCGCAGAGAGCGAGAACTGCGCAGCGCCCCTTCAGCGATGCGCCTGTCCTGGCTTCTGCCTTAGCTGCGCACAGCCTCTTCAGGCATGGGGAGCCTTCATCCCGCTGCCCTGAAGAGTATTGGCGCGGTTATCCCAGAAGCCAGAAAGAGCAACACGGTATCCCAGGAGCCAGATCCCTCTTGCTGTTCTGGCTTCTGGGATTCAGAATAAATTTTTCTTGTTTTCCTCCTCCCAAAACTAGGTGTGCCTTATGGTCTGGTGCGTCTTTTGGAGCGAAAAATACGGCAATCGCCCTAGCTGAAAATTGTCTGGAAAAGGCAATACGTTGTTACCCTTACCTCTGTTGTGCTGCAAAAGGACGATGGTGGGGTTGACAATGGTGGTGGAGGGGTACCCGGAGGTGGGTTTGCTGGTGAGAGTTAGAGAGCCATAGCACTCTGTGCCACTGCTGGACCTGGGCGCTTCATAGAGCAGAGGACAGGGGTCCTGAAACGGAAAGGTACATATGCCGTTATTGCCCAAGGGCCACAGCGTACCCAGAGGAAAGCCGCTTTGCAACAGAGAACAAACAAACCCGAGAAAAGTTTAGTTCAATGCACCGGCAGGCGCCTTTCACGTTGCTGTTAGTACACACAGAGGAAAGAGCCGAACCCCCTTTTTTGCACTGGAAGAAGGAGCGTCGCTCAAAGAAACTGTAATACATGGCATACAGCTGGTGGCAGGAGTGAGCTGTTCTGGTTATGGAGAGACAGAGAGAGAGAGAGATCTGTGTGTTCAAACCCATGCTTCCTTTTAAAAAGAGGTGTTCCTTTCACAGAAACCGTCAGGCATGCAAAACCCATGCAGTTCCTGAACGAAAGCTGGTTACGGATTACTTGATGCGGGGGATCAGGGAAATAACTTTAGGACGCACCGCCCTTTGCAAGCTGTTAGACAGCAGGACCCCGGGGACATCAGGACAATGCGAAGAACAGGTGGAGAGGAACCAGCAGAGACAGGAGAGAGGAAGGTAGAGAATCACATCCTTGGGCCAACCGCAGCCAGCTGCAGAACCTGCTTATTTGTTATCACTGACATAAGAACTGCTGTTAAATTTTTGTGGCGGTGGCCGTCCAGATGAAATGATCATACTGACCCTGAGATTTCCAGTTTAAATCTACCAGAAGGATTTGTTCAAAGTGAGCAGCGAGTGGCAGAAAACCAGGGCACAATTGTAAGTGGGGCGGGGGAGGAGGAATAGCCAGTTGGTAGAGCATGAGATTCTTTATCTCAAAGTTGTGGGTTCGAGTCCCATGTCAGGCAAAAGGTTTCCTGCATTGCAGGGGGTTAGGAATAGATGATCCATGGGGTCCCCTTCCAACTGCACCATTCTGTGAGTGTGCACATTTAATAAGGTAAAAAGGTAAAGGACTTCCTGGACGGTTAGGTCCAGTCAAAGGCGACAATGGGTTGCGGCGCTCATCTCGCTTTCAGGCCAAGGGAGCCAGCGTTTGTCCACAGACAGCTTTCCGCGTCATGTGACCAGCATGACTAAACTGCTTCTGGGGCAACGGGACACCATGACGGAAACCAGAGCACATGGAAATGCCGTTTACCTTTCTGCTGCAGCGGTACCTATTTATCTACTTGCACTGGCATGCTTTCAAACTTCTAGGTTGGCAGGAGATGGACAGAGCAAGGGGAGCTCACTCCGTCGTGGGGATTTGAACCGCTAACCTTCTGATTGGCAAGCCCAAGAAGCTTAGTGGTTCAAACCACGGCGCCACCCATGTCCACACATCCAATAAACAGCATTTGAACTACATACAGCTCATACTGATCTCCTACTCATCTTTATGATGCATAGCCACTTGCATGAGCCAGTGTGCACCAGGAAGGACCATCTCAAGGCATGGGGATTCCTGTTCTGGGTTCTCCTGTAAAAGCAACTCCATGAAGTGCCAGTAGGTGGATCATTGGGCTCAAACCGGCATGGCCTGTGTTCACATCGGGCACTGAAAGTCCCTGGATGGCCTTGGACCAGCCACCACCTCTCAGCCTAATGCCACAGGGTTGCCACAAGGATGATGCGTTTGGGGAAACCATGTGTGCTGCTCCTACATGCCCGGAGGGATAAAATGTCAAAATTCAATTGCATCGCATCTCCCCCACTCTCTCTCTCTTCTTTTAATGGAACACTTTGAACCAGAAGCACAGGAAATTCAAATCCAAATGTGCCCCTCTGGGTTTTTGTTGTGCTACATGATATTTAAAGATCAACAGAATCATAGAATGACCACCAGAGCTCCATTTGGTCCCACAATCACTTTTAAAAAGGTAAAGGGACCCCTGACCATTAGGTCCAGTCGTGGCCGACTCAGGGGTTGCGGCGCTCATCTTGCTTTACTGGCCGAGGGAGTCGGCATACAGCTTCCAGGTCATGTGGCCAGCATGATTAAACCACTTCTGGCGAACCAAAGCAGTGCATGGAAACGCCATTTACCTTCCCGCCGGAGTGGTAACTATTTATCTACTTGCACTTTGATGTGCTTTCGAACTGCTAGGTTGGTAGGAGCAGGGACCGAGCAACGGGAGCTCACCCTGTCGCGGGGATTCGAACCGCCGACCTTCTGATCGGCAAGTCCTAGGCTCTGTGGTTTAACCCACGGCGCCAATCACTTTTAGCAAGTATATAAAAGCCATTGGGGGAAACTGGAAGAGAGGTGACCTGTTTAGCTCCCGGCCCCATCATTAAAATAGGTTTGTTGTTGTTGTTTTTGCTGTGTCTGGCTGCCTTTTGAGACTCAAGGAAGCCAAGCCAGCAGAAGTCGAATCTTGAAGAAGAAAACCACCATAGAGACTGGCATAATTTGCAGCCTGAAGCTGGAAGAGTTGTGTATGGAGATCCTGGTGGCATAAAGTACTTTTCACCAGGTCTGGCTATTCTAATTGGGGCCCTCTGGACAGAGGTAGCCTGCCATGGGCAGAGACAGCCCACCAGCCTTCACTGAGCTTAGATAGCTCAGTAGGTTAGAGCGTGGTGCTGATGATGCCAAAGTCGCAGGTTCGATCCCCGTATGGGGCAACTTCCTTGCTTGCAGGGGGTTGGATTAGATGATGCTCAGAATCCAAAGAGAGAGTTTGAAGACTTCATCTGCAGGACTGTAAATTATTTGATGTGTTAATGTGAATGGAAGTCGTTAAAATTGCAGCTGCAATATAAGGGTTTGTTATTTTGACTGGTGTGCAACTGGAATTCATAAGTTTTTGGAATGCAGAGTTAAAGTAAATTATTCAATCATCAATTCTAGCATGTGGGGGCCCAACAAAATAATATAATTTGGTATCTGAACAATTGGAAATATGAATTGTATTATAATTTGGTACTGTGACAATGAGGCTTTTACTGAGTTTTTGTAATTGAAAACTAATAAAAATTATTTATTAGTGTAAAAATTATTACACACACACACACACACACACACACACACACACACACACACACGATCCTCAGTACCCCTTCCAGCTATGATTCTATGAAAGGCATTGCATGTGAAGCTGTCTTTAAAGACCTCCTCCCACTGCCAGGTGACTAAATGGAGCCTAGGAAACTCACGTGTTCTGCAACGCAACAATGGCAGGCGTGCTTTTGTACGCAGATGTGACATTGCGAATACGAAGCTGCCACAAAGGGAGAAGCCCTAAGACATTGGCAAAACAGCTACCCTATGTCCTTCCATGAAAGTAGTCTAAAGCAGTGTGGAAGACTACAATGGAGTACTTCCATCAGGTCAGGAGGCTGGGATTTGTAGTCCACCACTGTTTGTAGGCACCAAGTTGGGATGTGCCTTGTACATTGCCCTGGTTATGGCCAAAGGCACAGAGCAGCGCTTCCCAAGCTTGGGCTTCCAGTTGTTTTTGGACTACAACTCCCATCACCGCTAGCTACCCGTGGTCAGGGATGATGGGTACCGTAGTCCGAAAGGTTTGGGGAAACCCTGGTGTAGAGTTTTCAAATAGGAAAGGACAAGGAAGAAACATTACACTGCCGAAGGGTGACTGAGCAAGAAGTGGGGGGGGGGAGAGACACACATGCAATATAATAGCACATAAACAAGGTTTCGGTTGTCATGCTGCTGGCAGAGAGCACCTTGTTCAAAGTTTAGTATGCCAGTGAGAAAAAAAATAAGGTCATTTAATCCGGGAGCATAAATTTAGCAAAGCCGTCACGGTGGCATGTGGCAAGGCTTACTGTGCGCAAGATCATTCCTGTGCTCTCGGGCTCCGACACACTGTCTGAGACCTCCGTGACAGGAGGAATCTGCACAGGAAGAGGAGGAGGAGGTGGTGGTGGCGACAGTGAAGGCAGTTTCGGGCGAACGTGGGGCACGATCCCCGACGAAGAGGACGGCTGATTATGTTGGGAACCTTTCTGAAGGTGAGGGGGAATGAAATCGTCTAATGTCGGGAAGGTCAGGAGTAAGCCAGGAGCAGGCATGTTGTCAGAGAATGCAGAGCTTTGGCCATATGGCAGGAGAGGCGGCGGAGGTGTGCTTGAGCTGGCTTCTCGCCCGCGGTCGGGGTAAACCTGTTGGAATGGCACTACTATAACCTCTGTATGAGCTGGGGTGGTGGCGGCAGAGCAAGTCACATCCTGTGGGAGATAAGGTGGCATTACACAAGGAGGGGGGGACCGAAACAGTGCAGGTGTGCAGTGACATGCAAAAGATGCTGCACCTCGTGAGACGACACCTCGTGAGATGACATTATTTACCCAAAAGAGCAAGTTTTGCACGGCGGCCATTAAAAAAAAGACAACAACAATTCACACAACTCCCGGGCCCCAAACCCACCTTCCAGGTCACCTGTCATCAACAGATCAAGCAATTCAAAATCCCTTAGAATACACGGTCATCACCTGAGGGCAGTTTTGTGCCAGCTGCTATGTTTCCTTTAGCCAAAGACAGAGGGGTTTCACAGAACAGCACCCACCCCAACCTCTCCGGTATGATTTGGGCTTGAGGCACCCCCCCCACCCCCCTAAACCTTGCACCCGCAATCTGCACACAAACATGCATCCGTCGCGGAAGGAAAGGCTGTCGGTTATTCAGGAGAGAGGGAAAGATCTTAGGAGGCATCCAAATCGGAAAGGAAGGCACTGGTGCGTGGGAGAAGGAAAAGAAAGATACAGCCGTGTGAAAGGGGGAGGAAAAAAAGGTTATGAAGAAAACCAAGTACCCTGCCGTGTTCCTTTGCCTTGCATGGATGTTGCTGGGGTGGCGGCGGCGGCGGCGGCTGAGCAATGCACGGTTCCTTTCTCATCCTGTCCTCACTGCAAGTCGTATGTGGGAAGTCTGCCTTTGTGTTGCCAACAGCCTGTGGAGTCCTGGAGGGATGGCTCTGACCATAACTAACTGAGTCTCCACTGAGAACAATATTAAAGAATGGCCTGGGAGGGGCAGGAGGAGGAGGAGGAAGAGATTTTCCAGTATCTGTTACAGAGGAAGCAGGGGAGAAGGCTGGTGCCACAGTGACCTCAGCTCCAAAACGGGCGCCTTGTGTTTGGCCATCTGAACGGGCAGTGGAATTTCCAAAGGGAGCCGAACAAGTGCTGTTAGATAAACAAGCTACATATAGACTGCTGACCTTTTTCTGCGCTCTGGTTTCGTGGTTGGGTTTCAGTCCAGCTTTACCACTCGGATGTTCCTCAGCAAGCGCCAGGGTGTTTTGGTGCTCGGATGACGCGTCGGGTAACAAGGAGCGACTTCCCGGCCGCGAGTGCCCAACATGCAACCCCCTGTCTGCAGGGATGGAGCTGGCGGATTTGTAGGGAGCTGCAACGAAGGGTTTGGGCGAGGAGGAAAAACTGGGCCGGCCCTCGAGGCTGGGTCGCAAATGCAGCTTGGGTGTGTGAGGGTGTACACAATCCGTTACGGGAACGGGCTGCAGAACAGTTATTGCGGTGCCGGTGCGAGGTTGCCATGCAAAGCTCTCCTCGTTTGGAGGAGAGGGGTGGGGTAGAGAAGGGGTCTGTCCAGTTAAGGGGTTCAAAAGGGGGAGAAAGTCAGCACCGTACAAAGGAGAAAAAGAGGAGAGAGAGAAATGAGTTGGTCATTAGACTGAGGTTAACAGGAAGAAACGAAACTTTAATATGGAATTTCAAAGTCGGCACGCAGCTCATTCACTCCCGTGTTTGAATGAAGGATTTCCAGATCTTCACATGATGAGCTGGTGTATCATTTCCATGTATCATGTATTGGCTGAAAACCCAAAGCCCAGATCGCTGTAGCTGTCTATCACACTGAAGTCAATGGTATGCATTTCCTATCCGATATCTTTCCAAACCAGGGAGAGAGTGGAATGGGAATTGAAATCAAGCTTTATAAGAATCAATTAAATTGCAGGAATAAGTTATGTTGTGATCCTTGCTTATATACGTATGTGTTATATTTAAGATATGTTTCTCTTTCTTATTACCTTGTATTTGACTGTAACACAGTGTGCATTGATGATGTGATTAAATAAAAAAAGCAAGTAAATAAATAAACAAGAAGTCAATGTTATGTATTGCTTACAGTAAACATGTTTAGTTTTCTACTTAGTTGACTAACCAGGGAAGCCTGAGGATTTAATGCAACAATCCTAACCATGTCTACGCAGAAGCCCTATTGCATTCAATGGAGTTTACTCTCAGGATCACGGTTTTAGAGATGGTGAATTTCAGCTCTGAATCCCATCATCCCTCTCAGGATCTCTGGATATTCGAATGAAGTTCAGGATCTTACTCAAAACAATCAATATTACTTCTGAGTCTGTACAAAGCCAGAGGTGCATAAAACAAAGAGGTCCTTTGAAGGAAAATGCTTATGTAAAGACCAATAATGCATTTTCCGGGTCTGTTATGAACTCGTATCATTGAGTTACCAACACCTTCTTAACAGCAGAGTGATGGAAATCTACCACGCAACCTTAAGAGTGAAACTTGTTGATACCCGATGAAAGCCCTCGATCAATGAGCAAGTCAGATTTTCATTACAAAGTGCACTAGCAGAGACCATAGTTGTCAACTTACAGATTTGAAAATAAGGGACCAGCAGCCTCGAAAATAAGGGATCAGCAGCCAAAACAAGGGATCAACAATTACTTTGATATAATACATATTTTGTTGCGTGCAAATGGCTTTACATACCTATTAGGTCCATAAATTACCATATGGCATATATTCAACACACAAAAAAGCAACAATTTGTTGTTGACAAAGGACAGCTGGACATAGAAAGGGCCCCATTACCTTCAGTAGCTTATTTAAGGGACATCATCAATAAGGGACAGCAGCGGGACATGGCGCTGGGATAAGGGACTGTCCCGCCAAATTAGGGACGCTTGACAGCTATGGCAGAGACCCCATTTGGAGTGAGCTTCTGCACCGAACTCAAAATAGTTGGATAGTAAAAAATGGGGGGCCCCCCACAAGACAGACCACTAAAATGTCATTGTTATGTTTCCATTGCTGCAAGCTTTTAACAGCACACACACACACATACATACTCCTTTAGCTGGCGTGGGGGAAAGAAAAGAGGTGAAATGTTTCTTTTTAAAAGATGGCAGAGACTTCATAAAAGCCAAAGAATCGATTATAAAATAAAATTGGGTGATATTTTTCATCGTCTCATCAGCCAACATGTACCAATAGCTGTCATTTTGAGATCTCAAGTACACCACAGTTAATCTTCTTCGAAGTATTGAATATACTGCAACATGTTCTACAAGAATAAGTCTCGTAAATTCTGAGGGATTAATAGTGGTCCTAATTCAAGGGGGAACCTGTCACTGGACTCCAGTTCCCATCAGCCCCACTGTGATTAAGGATGATGGGAGATGTGGTCCCACAATGTAGAGATCCCTGCCCTAATCAATTCAAGGTGTTAGCACAGTGGCAATCTGAATGCTATTTTCAATTATTCCTGGTGGCCATGTTCTAATATAAAGTCTTTCTCAAATACCATTGTTTTGGTGATTAAGGGAAATTTGGCTCAGAACTTGCCTCCAGTCCTGTGTCATTAGGTGTTATCCAGGATGTACACAAATAACATTATAGCCTGATGATTTACTGACTATTGTACAAATTATACGTTGGGGGAGGGGAAACATCAAATTTATCAACACAAGGAAAATGTTTGGTGGAAATTGGAAAAACATTATAATGCTCAAATTTTTATTTATTGAAAAGGTACGGGGCAAACAGGTATCAAAACTTGTAGAACAAGTTTTTTATTTTATTTTCAAAACACTCAATTTAAAAAAAAACTGGGATAAAATTGAGGGTGTTTTGAAAATATAATCAGATACGGTTTGAAACTGTGTGTGATTTTATTTGGAAGATGGCTATGTAAGTCTCTAAATCTTTCTGGAACGGATTTCTGTATATACTGAGATTTTATCCATATATGCAAACTTCAATTTAAAAAAACACCAGTGAGCAGCTCTGAAAGTAAAATTATTGATATAACTGGAAGGAATTTGGTGCTTCACCCCATTTAACGTTTTGCTCTAACAAGACATGACGCAGGAGATAAAATGAATGAGATCACCAGCATTTTAAAAGGAAATTAATAGCAGCCCCCTTGGGGGATTGGAGAGAACAAATTTGGACCAGGACTGCGAGGTTAATGCTTTCCTCAGTCTGTTCCCAGGTGCTATTTGTCCTGAAAGTTACCATTTGGGTCACACCAAGCTTTGCCCTATGACATGATATCCCATAACAAAAGCATCCCAAACTGGTATTTGCACAGCCTTTTCTTGCAGTTATCTGATGCTACAGTCTTCTTTCATGTCCAGTATACATTTGCCTTTCCTATAACTGTCTATGATTAATAGTTCAGGGTGGGGGTGTTAAAAAAGGCAGGAGGCCTATTTTTTAATTTTATTTTTTATGGTAAGCTACCCTGATTATCACTACTGCAAAAGGAGGACAGGGAATGTATTAGCTTAACAAATAAATCCAGTCTTTGCTCTGTGCTCTTTGAATGCCTCTCCCTTTAAGGAAACAGGAACAGCAAGTCAATTAAACAGTTAAACATTTCGAGAACCAAACTACTCCCTAAAGATGTTTTTTTTCAGTCTAAGGTTTCACAGCCGCATTCTGTGAGCTAGTATTCATGTGCCTTGAAGAGGCCTTTTGTCATCTTTCTGGTTGTTTTCTGAAATATCCTCCAGTTTGCCAGTTCTTGAACAGCAATACCCAGAGCACAACATTCAAATATCTGTTGCTGTTTATTGTTCATTATCGCTGTTGTTGTAGATGGACGCCTGCTTCCTTTGGGCCTTTCCTTTCTTCGTATATCTTCCAGAATGCCACCAGAAAAATCTGCCTTTCAGTTTCAGTCTCAAACTGGAACTAAACATGAAACGCAGCCCTGTGTACCTGTCCCCTAACCTTCTTGGTTATATATTGACAGCAGTTTCAGGAATCAGGATACTGCAAGTTGATGCAGAGGAACCACGTGGAGGAGCCACTTAACTTTCTGTAGAAGTAGTCCCCTCACCCCCAACCTGGTTATTATTTTAAGTAAAGGCAAAGGGACCCCTGACCTTTAGGTCCAGTCGTAACCGACTCTGGGGTTGCGGCGCTCATCTCGCTCTATTGGCCGAGGGAGCCGGCGTACAGCTTCCGGGTCATGTGGCCAGCATGACTAAGCCGCTTCTGGCGAACCAGAGCAGCACACAGAAACACCATTTACCTTCCCACCGGAGCGGTACCTATTTATCTACTTGCACTTTGACATGCTTTCGAACTGCTAGGTTGGCAGGAGCAGGGACCGAGCAACGGGAGCTCACCCCGTCGCAGGGATTCGAATCGCCGACCTTCTGTTCGGCAAGTCCTCAGGGTCCCTTCCAGCTCTTTGATTCCAAGTCCTAGGCTCTGGTTTAACCCACAGCGCCACCCGCGTCCATTCTATTCTATTCTATTCTATTCTATTCTATTCTATTCTATTCTATTCTATTCTATTCTATTCTATTCCTAGGCAAAAAGAGGGGACAGCTAGATGAGAAAGGGTTAAGCATCCCCTTCCACAATGGCAGCCCCTTTACTGAAATTCCCATCAAGAGGTTGCTTTTCCTTTTAAAAAAAAGTCTTTTTTTGTATGCGCAGAATACTTTTTTTTACTTATTAAAGATTTTCTTGCTTTACAAAAGTGTGTGCAATCTCTCTCTCTCTCTCTCGTATTTCTTTTCCGTGTCAATTACCCACCTCCTACTCCCTCCACCTCTTTCCGCCTTTTCTTCCCAATGTCTCAACAAATGAAACTGATTTGTTACATGGAAAATTAAAAAATCCTATTTGAGGACATATTCACTTTTTCCTGTAGGACAATCGCCCATCTCCTCCTACCCTTCTGGGAAAAACCCCACCCCACCCTCCAACTATATATAAGGGTCTGGTGACTTCTGTTTCAGTGTATCTGAAGAAGTGTGCATGCACATGAAAGCTTAGACCTAGAACAAACTTAGTTGGGTCTCTAAGGTGCTACTGGACATTTTTTTTCATTTATTTTGACTGCATCAGACCAATATGGCTACCTACCTGAATCTAGAATATTTGAGAGAAAGTTACCTATAGTGCCTAGTTCAGACGTCAGGCATGTTACTGAAAACTTAGCTTTGCTCATGTTGGTGATCTTGTTCCGTATATGAATTTGCCTAGTTTGCAGTGTTTTGAAGACTTGAATGCCACTTTGCTCACAAATTCTGCTACAGCAGATGGAGACATAGCTACCCAACAGTGCATCCTGAAATTATCCTGGAGTGCAGACTTTGAAGATTTTGAATCATTGTTACCAGGCAGAGGTCCTTCTTGGTAGTGGCGCCCGCCTTGTGGAACGCCCTCCCATCAGATGTTAAGGAAATAAACAACTACCTGACTTTTAGAAGACATCTGGAGGCAGCCCTGTTTAGGGAAGTTGTTAATGTTTGATGTGCTATCATGTTTTTAATATTCTGTTGGGAGCCGTCCAGAGTGGCTGGGGAAACCCAGACAGATGGGCGGGATATAAATAATATGTTGTTCTTGTTTGTTGTTTGTTTGTTTGTTTGTTGTTGTTGTTCTGTTACATACATAACTGACAGGCAGATAATTGGAAGCCCTTCCTATTTCTTTCTTTTTAGCCTTTTTTATATCTCACTTTCTTCTATCTCATTATTATTTCTTCTTCTTCCTTCTTCTCGTCACACTTACGCTATGTTCTGTAACCTGAAGTTCCTCTTCTCATAGCAAGGAAGATGCACGCAGGATCGAAGATGAAGAACCCTGTGTGCGAGAGCATTTCCTAGGGTGGGAGGCTGGGGGAAGAGGGCGAAGGTCCCAGGTGAGAGCTGCATGGGCTCATTTTTCCATGTACGGAATAAGGGTTAAGACTTAATTTTGATAGAGGACTTTGTAATTTCATTTCCTTTGTTTCCCCCTTTCTTTTCTTCTTTACTCTCCTTTCCTGCTCCCCCCCCTTTCTATTTTTCTTTTTAGATTAGTATGCTTTTTATTGTAGTGGAAAACTTTAAATAAAATTTGGTTGTAAAAATAAGTTCTACTAGAGCTTGGAATATAAAACAGGGTCCTACACATGTGCAGAATGCGATCTTAGCTCACGTCTATTTTTTTGCCTGAGCTCTGTGCACCAACCACAGCTCAGACATAGTGAAATAAATGCCCCCCAAGAAGGGTTTTTTTAAGGCTTCTGGAAACTGGGAAGTCCAGAGACTTTCTGAGGGTGGGAAGGGAAGGTGTTGTGTATCCAGTGAGCTTGTGTGACCAAATAATGTGTCTACAACCCAAACATCCAATAGCTTCTCAATTTTCCTCTCAAATGTACTGAATGTTAGCTTTTGGAAGCACTTAGAAACTGTCTGAGGTGTGACTGGGGTTCAGGATTTGGACAAAGACGAAAACAAAATAACCACCAGGCTGAATTGAATCAGACTGTGCCCTTCCAGTTCACAGAACCGCTTTTGATCCAACGGATGTCTTTGATGAAGGAAGGGAAAGAGTTCTTTTCCATCCCCCCTGCAGCCCTGTGAAAATCTGCTCCAGATGATTGGGGGACTGTACCCCGAAGGAGGTTTTGGTATTAAAAAATAAAAAGATCCCTTCCATTAGTGAGGGCCTCACTAAAAACAAAGCAAAAGCAAGCAACATTGGATGCAACTCAGCAAAATTTTAAGGCAAGGTAATAAAGAAGGCAACCAAAATTATGAATCAAGCTTGTCCTCTCACGCACAAAAACCTGTGTTCTGCAATGGTGCTCTTAATGAGTGACCCTGTTCTGAATAAAACGAAGCAGAGCTTGCCTGTCACCAGCTACAGCACAGCCACCCAGAACTTAATGGTTCCTGCAAACCAGACATAGCGGGTGGCACAGTAAGAATCTGGTTGACCAAGAATCCAGTTTGTGGCAAAGGACAGGCAGGGTTGGTAGCGGGAGAGAACAGCTGCGGTTTCCCCTACTTTGCTTCATTCAGTAATGGAAATTACACACATGGAGCCAAAATTCAAGATCAAGAAGGACGTCGGTTCCTTTTTGCTGACCAAGTACAGTTCTAGGAGAAGGCAATGTCAAAAAAGCCTCAAATTCCCTTTCTGGTAAAATCCTGTAACTCACATCCTTGTTAAGGTTAAGGAGAGACATGACAGCAAGTCTTCAAACACCCAGCAGGGAGAAGATGGAGCAAACGTCTTTGTGTGTGTGGCTCCAGAGGGAAGGGCTAGAATCTCTAGGCAGAAATGGAGTGGAAGCATATTTCAGCTGAGCAGTAGGAGAAACCTTCCTACTGGTAAGGGTTGTTTGGCAGTAGAACAGCCTGCCTTGGGACAGTCTCCACTGCTTGATGGCTGGATCTTAGCGATGCTGTAATAGCATTCTGGACTAGGTGATCTCCAAGTCCACATTGACTTAAAAAACAAAGAAACACTGGGTCCACATTGCAGGTTGGGGATAAAGATGGATCTCAAGTAGAAAAAGACTACTGCTGAACAGGAAAACAAACAAGGAAACTTGCTCTTTTGTGGTGCTCTCCACCAATTACAGCTACCTCTTTGTTTTAACAGACATGAGAGATGTTCCTTGACATTATGCTCATGTTAAAGGTAAAGGTAAAGGGACCCCTGACCATTAGGTCCAGTCGTGGACGACTCTGGGGTTGCGGGGCTCATCTCGCTTTACTGGCCAAGGGAGCCGGCGTACAGCTTCCAGGTCATGTGGCCAGCATGACAAAGCCACTTCTGGCGAACCAGAGCAGTGTGCGGAAACACCATTTACCATCCCGCCAGAGTGGTACCTATTTATCTACTTGCACTTCGTGCTTTCGAACTGCTAGGTTGGCAGGAGCAGGGACCAAACAACGGGAGCTCACCCCGTCACGGGGATTCGAAACTCCGACCTTCTGATCAGCAAGCCCTAGGCTCTGTGGTTTAACCCACAGCGCCACCCACAACCCCTTGTTACAAACCATTAAAAGGGAATTACAAAAGCTCCCCACCCAACCGCAGCCAGAAGGATGGCACAGGTCTCTTCACTCTTCATTACTTTGGCTCAACAGTTTTCCTAGCACATAAGGATTTTTTAGGCAAGGTACTCACGTGTGGTTTGCTCTCAGAGAGGTTTGGCCGCACACTGCGGTAGCCCTTGGCAGCCAGAGCAGAGGACTGAGCATCCCCATTGGAGTCGACACTAAGTGGTAACCTCCAATCATCTGCAAAACGAAGAACTTCAGATTACTAGAGCTGCACCAAACAGTCAAGGTTTTGTGCTTGCTTAAGCAACCGAGAGGTGTGTCGCGGAAACCGTAAGAAATTGAAGCGTTTAGTAAATACCTGTTTCGGGTGTTCCTGGCTCTACACCTTAAGCATTTCGTGGCAAGCATTGGAGAAAATGAAAAGAAGGGAGGGAATTAGGAAAAAAACACCACAATCAACTGTTACATTTGGGGGGGGGGTGTTGCATTTACCAATCAGAGTTAAGAACTTAGTCCACTTTGCGCATGGGATACTTAGAGCTCAGGCTGCCTAATTTCCATAGAAACATGATTCCCTCACCGTTCCTGACCTTTGTAAACACAAGGCAATTCATTCAGAGTGATGAAGAAACAATTGTGCATTGACATTTCCTTCCAGAGTCAAAAAGGCAGTCGGAGCTCTCAGTACGGAGCCCAAATGCCACACACTGCTGCAAGTGCAGGGTTTCAATATTTCAAACGGAGATGTAGGCAAAGGGGTGGAAAATAAATCTGCCCTTTCTTAACCCTGCCGGAGGAGATGGGAGAGAGAGAGCCGCAAACAAACAAACATATTTAGAAGTACTTGGTACAACATGTGCCATCTTTATAGAGTCTGGGCTACAAGGTGTGACACAGTATTTTCTATTTACATGCTGGCCTTACGCACGTTGCTGCGAGATCCTAAGAATGGAAACCACAAACAAACAAACAAACACTCTCTCTTTTGAGGGTTAGGAACAAATTTGCCACAGCAGAGGAAAGTCTTTAATCAGATCCTAGTTAAGTCAATCAATCAATCTTTATTACGGTCCAGAGACCCAACAAATCATTACAAATCAATACACAATTCATACAGCCTAAAGGTAAAGGTAAAGGTACCCCTGCCCGTACGGGCCAGTCTTGACAGACTCTGGGGTTGTGCGCCCATCTCACTTAAGAGGCCAGGGGCCAGCGCTGTCCGGAGACACTTCCGGGTCACGTGGCCAGCGTGACATCGCTGCTCTGGCCAGAGCCAGAGCCGCACATGGAAACGCCGTTTACCTTCCCGCTGGTAAGCGGTCCCTCTTTATCTACTTGCACCCGGAGGTGCTTTCGAACTGCTAGGTTGGCAGGCGCTGGGACCGAGCAGCGGGAGCGCACCCCGCCGCAGGGATTCGAACCGCCGACCTTTCGATCGGCAAGCCCTAGGCGCTGAGGCTTTAACCCACAGCGCCACCTGCGTCCCTCATACAGCCTACCTCCAGGTTAAACAAGCATTTTGTTCAGAATATAGGGATCATTGGTTCTTGCAACCACCAATAAAAACTTTGCCACTGCTAATGTTCTAGCGTTTGTCTGGTCTTCCAATAGGAACCTGACATAATGAGCCTCTGATTTTCCCAGGAAAGGTACCAGCAAGGGTAGTATCAGTTCAGCCCTGGCCTGCTCATATTTTGCACAATGCAACAAAATATGTTTTACTGAATCAATGTCTTGCGCGCACGAGCAAAGTCTGTCCTGGTAGGGAACTCCTCTCAACCTGCCATCCAACACTGCAGAGGGAAAGACATTAAGTCTGGCTTTGGTGAAAAGCCTTTGGTAGTTTGGTACTGTCAGGTTTTTAATGTAAGATGTTAACTTAAAGACATACCCATATTGAACTCCTACTGCCAGCGGACTACAGGCTGCGTGTGATCGAGATCGCAAGTCACTGTGTGCATTATCCCATAATCTTTGCTTTAAAATCTTTTGGGTGCCTAGTTAAGTTCAGAAGTCTCACTGGCTCCCTTTCCAAGATGTTTCAGAACCTGGTTTTGGTGCCACTACACACACACACCCACACACCACAACCCCCTGTTGATGCACATGCAAAACGCAGCCTCCTGGCTCTGGCAGGCATTTTCCAAAGGGAGAGTCAGCACAATGATCCTTTTCCATTGTAAATGACTCACTGCTGGAAATTTAGGAAGCCATCAGCAGGTGGCGTGGATGGGAGGGATAACGTTGTGCAGAGAAGAGGACGAAGGGGGAAGGAAGCGAGGGAGATAAACTGAGACAGGTGGCTTAACTAGGGCTCTGATGCAGAGCACTAAGTACTTTCCGATTGCGGCTTTTCTATTTTACGTTCTATCTGGAATTTCAACAGGGCATCTACGCCCACTGGGGAGTACTACACGATTCAATGCTTCTCCCCATCCACACGCATTCTACTTTGCACGGTCAAAAGGGTGGGCACGATTCTCCTCCCTTTTCTCCCTCGCAGATGTGCAATCATTTCTGGTAATTGTTCCCTCCTTCCACCACGAGACAGTGGAAGCTTTCTGGCAGCATCCTCTGTGCGAAAAAATAAGAAACAGTTCAAATTATCCACCTTCAAACCTGAGCATGAGTTGCATGCTCGGAAGAACATCTCCACCAGTGTTCAGTGCAGCGGGGCTTACTCTGAAGTAAGAGAGCAGGGGATCTCCGCTGAAATATACTTGGAGTCGAAAGAGGATTTCATCCTCTTTATTCAGCTCATAGTGGTGAGGAGGAATCAAAGTTCCCCCAGAATGTCTGCTTTATATACATTATTTACACAATGGGCCCCATGTGATTGGCTAATTCCGGGATTCTCCTGTAGGCCAATCAGGTTGCGAATTCACTTCCACCTGGAGCTGGATTGGGTGGCTCCTGTGGACCAATCAGACTGCTGCATTCTGGATCCTATTGTTCTAGGACCAATCAGACTGCTGCATTCTGAATCCTATTGTTCTAGGACCAATCAGACTACTGCCTTTTGGATCCTATTCAACTCAGTACATAACATCCTCCTTAGTAGTGTTTAACATACTCAAGTTTGCCCATGGACTGAACTGGGGAAACTTTGCTTCTTTTCTCAGCCAAGCACAATATTCCTCAGCTTCCTGCTCTCTGCCACTTGCCCCAAGAAGCTGAAATTCCTCTCCTGAAAGATTTTGAGCAGGGGCCATCTGTCATGGATGCTTTAAAGCTAAGATTCTTGCACTGCACGGCGGTTGGGTGACACTAGCTGCAATCCGTATCTATTCTGTCGTTCTTGCATTTTTACATATTTCCTCCCGAGCCAGCTTTGATCTGAATTGAGAAAAAGGAATGAAGCAGCTTTATTTTAAGCTGGCAATGTGTTCAGAGCCCAGTTGTGGTGAAAAGTAATCAATCAAGAAGCCTTTAAAAAGAAAAAAAGAGGAAAACAGCAATAAGAACTATCCAGTGGAGTTTGTGCTAATGTTCCATCCTTTTCCTTCTTCTTTAACTGGATTCTCTGCGGTAGTTGAAAGTGTTTGAGCACCTGTACTTTTCCCCTTGTTCCTGCACATGTCGCCAAATAAATAATCACAACCATGCCAAGCCCATTTAAGGGATTAAATATGCTGCATGGAATGCATCATGTTTCTTTCCATTCAAGTCACAGCCCCTGGTACCACATTTGAACAATTATGACACATAAAAAAGAGCCTGAACTACTAGAATCATATAAACTGTCACAGTTATTTAACTATTCCAACTGTTTAGATGAAGTAGGTGGTTGGGCAGTAAATACATACGGCTATTAAAAACCTGAAGATGTAAGATTGAGGATGAAGCGTGTTTGAAGCTCAGGGGTAGAACATAATAACTGTATCAGGATGTTTAATTCATAATGTGAGCATTTGAGTTGCACCAGACTCTTTCCTCAACCTGAATGTAATTAAAAAGGGGAAACAGATGTTCCCAAGAGAGAGCATAGTGTTTTGTGCTGTCTGCAGTTTCTTCCAAGCTTTAAGGGACAGTACAGATATTTCTTGCTGACTAAACTGTGCCTCCTTAAACATTCAAGACCTTTCTGTACAGCCTTTGTGTCTGGACAGCTCTTCAATGCTGTTTTCATGTTGTTGTTGTTTAGTCATTTAGTCATGTCCGACTCTTCGTGACCCCATGGACCAGAGAACGCCAGACACTCCTGTCTTCCACTGCCTCCCGCAGTTTGGTCAAACTCATACTGGTAGCTTCGAGAACAGTCCTCTGTTGTCCCCTTCTCCTTGTGCCCTCCATCTTTCCCAACATCAGGGTCTTTTCCAGGGAGTCTTCTCTTCTCATGAGGTGGCCAAAGTATTGGAGCTTCAGCTTCAGGATCTGTCCTTCCAGTGAGCACTCAGGGCTGATTTCCTTCAGAATGGATAGGTTTGATCTTCTTGCAGTCCATGGGACTCTCCAGAGTCTCCTCCAGCACCATAATTCAAAAGCATCAATTCTTCGGCAATCAGCCGATAGATCTTACCCTTCATAAATTTGACTCGTTCCTTGTTGAAGCCATCTAAGGCAATGGCCATCTCCATATCTTGTAGGGTAGCAAACATTCCATAAATTCATTATACTCTACATTGGTTTAAAAAGTGCTTTGGTTCCTCCTCTGTACCTGCTGCAAATTCAAGAACAATCCTGTCCTCTCAGGGTCAGTTACTTATTTGAGCATTGTTTATTGCCTTTGCTTGTTTACTACGATTACGGATCTGCTATTTAAAGGGAGGCAGAGCTTTAATGACAACAGAGTCAACTTGGGAATACTGCCTACGACAAAATGCCACTGCGGTGAGAGAGCACAGTCATCTGGGGGCAGAAGATGCTTTGCCCCCCGTAAAGGAGCATCACAATGAAAACACATCCATTTCAAGCTTAGAACTGAACAAAAAATTAACTTCATTCCGAAACACTGTGTTTTGAAAATACAAAACTACTGAATTCAAAAATTCACGTAGCTGAGATCTGAAACAGCACATTCTGAATTTCTAAAAGGGGGGGTTTCGTGCTACTGCTTAATTTCTAATGTAGACATGTGCATGATGTCACTGAACTATGTGATGTGTCACTGACATTTTTGCTCTTTTTCAGTCACATTCCACAACTAGGATTCGGTTTTCAGCAGGATAAAAAGTTGCTCGTTGCAATTTGTATTTTAAAAAACCTGAATTTCAAAAGCCAAACACAGCCCACATTTCAAGCATGTAAATTATTATTTTTGTTTAAAAATGGAGTTAGTTTTGAAATCCTTTTTTTTTAAATGCTAGAGGTCTTTAAACTCAAGTAAGGTAAAGGTAAAGGGACCCCTGACCATTAGGTCCAGTCGTGACCGACTCTGGGGTTGCGGCGCTCGTCTCGCTTTACTGGCCGAGGGAGCCGGCGTACTGCTTCTGGGTCATGTGGCCAGCATGATTAAGCCGCTTCTGGAGCAGGGACCAAGCAACGGAAGCTCACCCCGTTGTGGGGATTTGAACCGCCGACCTTCTGATCGGCAAGTCCTAGGCTCTGTGGTTTAACCCACAGTGCCACCTGCGTCCCTCAAGTGGCAGCAGCTTAAACAACAAGCACTTTGACTTTCTATCTAGTCTATGGCTATTATCTCACACTTTGGACTTACTTTCAGATTGTTGGACGTCTTGTGAATGACTTGTAGGACTGACGCTCCGATTCTCCTCATAGGTTGGAGATGCCCAGAGGGTCACAGCCCCCTTTCCAGTACAGACTTTGGCAGGATCCAGCTCTAAAGGGGCAAAAAACAAAACAAAACATTAAGAAGATGAGTTGGAACATAAAAGAATCTTAAATCATGCTGTCTGCACAGAAAGCTTCCTGCTTGCTTCACTTTAGCATCTGAGCAAATTGATCTAGTCATAATTGTTATGTACTGAAGTTCTCACCCTGGGCCAGCAGGGGGATACTGTAGATAGTTATGCAAATAAGAGATCGAAAGTGACGTTCAGTGATTGGATAATTTTAGAAAATTGTTACAGTTACATTGTACTGGTGCTCTATATAAGCAGGCTGGCTGAACCCTTCAGTTCAGTTCTGTTCTGGCCTGTGAATAAACAAGAGCTGTTTGAAGAATCACTGTGTCATCTGATATGTTCACCCACAACTTAACAATAATATGTTCACCCACAACTTAACATTATTCCATCCAATAATGTGGATGGAAATTAGCTTTCGATTCCAGCTTTAAAAATATATATGCTAAAGTAAGTTTATCTGCAGAGAGATGAGTCAAATTTCAAAAATAAAGAGCATGATCTAAAAAAGGAAGAAAATACATAATGTATAGAAATTAGATACAACGGCTGCATTTTCAGATATATCACTAGCATCAGCCAGCCAGGATTATATTTCTGTCCCATCCTCTGTTGGCTATAGTTGTACTTCACCTAAGAAGCCTATTGCAGCAGCCAGAACAACTTCTTCACTATAATAAACTTAAGGCACACAAACTGATTCGTATAAGACTGTCTAGCTTCTGGATATGTGAGATTTCACACTAAGCAACTAAATGGGATTCCAGAGAATCTCCCACTTCTAAAGCTACCTTCTGGGTTGGAAGAGGCACTAACTGCAGAAGTTTCAGTGCCCCTCAGGCTGCCAGTCTTTCCTTCACAGCTTGCTTCTGCTCCCCTGACCAAATATCCTCAACTGCTTACCATTTAGGGATGTGAGAAGGCAGAAATTTCTATTCCAACCGGTATTTGCCACAATCAGCACTGTTTCCATTCTACTGCAGTTCGGTTTCTGCCAAACACTATACAGTGGTACCTCGGGTTACATACGCTTCAGGTTACATTCGCTTTAGGTTACACACTCCACTAACCCAGAAATAGTACTCAAATTGGAAGCGTAACACTCAAAACAGAGCCCGTTCGGCTTCTGAAAAAAGTTCTCAAACTGGAACACTTACAATGTTTGGGTTCCAAGTTGTTTGAGTACCAGGGCATTTGAGAACCAAGGTACCAATGTAAGCATAACTAGCATCAGGGAACAGGCATTTCGGGTGACTGAAGGGGTGGCAAGGCCTGGGGAGACACCTGCTCTCTGAGAAGCTTGTGTTCCTGGTCTTACTCCTCTATTGTTTCTCAGTGGGTAGGTCTGCTGTTCATTGTGGCATACAATCCAGCCGGACCTTATTTCAGAGTGCAAAAGCCAGGTTACCTCAGGTAAGCGTATGGTACCTCAGGTTACATACGCTTCAGGTTACACTCGCTTCAGGTTACAGATTCCACTAACCCAGAAACAGTGATTCAGGTTAAGAACTTTGCTTCAGGATGAGAACAGAAATTGTGCTCCGATGGCACGGCACGGCAGCAGCAGGAGGCCCCATTAGCTAAAGTGGTGCTTCAGGTTAAGAACAGTTTCAGGTTAAGTACAGAACTAAGTACTTAACCCAAGGTACCACTGTAATATCCGTTACGCTGTCCATTCTTTAACATAAGTCACATGACTTACTTAAGTATCTGCGTAACTTTCAAAGCATTCATTCATTTCAATGTAAAGGAAATATCAAAACTATGTAAAAATAGTAATTAATTATGCATTGTTTGCATAATTAACAACTATGTATTCTTTTGGTTGATTTCCACAAACATGTGAACTGCAGCAATTTCTGCTTCCTTTTCCATTTTCGTCAGAATTCTCCAACATCCCGTTCTCTTCTTTCACCTGCCACCAGTAGCCCTGGTGTGATACTTCCTCTCCAAAGTAACCCTACACAGTCCAAACTACTTCAGAATCTTAATTTGTTGGCAGGGTCTAATTATTATGGTCTGCCACCATCAGAACATCCTTCCAGGAGGTTTAACAAAATGTTGGTATGTAGAACAGATACTTTAACAGTACAGTGGTGCCTCGCAAGACGAAAAGAATCCGTTCCGCGATTCTCTTCGTCTAGCGGTTTTTTCGTCTTGCAAAGCAAGCCCATTGACGGCTTAGCGGATTAGCGCTATTAGCGGTTTAGCGGCTTTTAGCGGCTTAGCGGCTTAGAAAAGGGGGGGGGGGAGGAAAAAACCCCCGCAGGAACTCGCAATACATTTTCGTCTTGCGAAGCAAGCCCATAGGAAATTCGTTTTGCGAAGCACCTCCAAAACGGAAAACTCTTTCATCTAGCGAGTTTTCCGTCTTGCGAGGCATTCGTCTTGCGGGGCACCACTGTATCTGGCTAATAATAATAATAATAATAATAATAATAATAATTTATTTATATCCCGCCCATCTGACTCGGTTTCCCCAGCCACTCTGGGCGGCTTCCAGCATTATTATATTTGCAATGCAATCTTATGCATGTTTACTCAGAAGTAAGAATCACTGCATTTGGTGGCGCTTCCTCTCTTATGTATGTTCTGCAGGCTTAAGGATGGAACGTGATCCAGTTGGATGGTCGAAGTTCAAGCAGTCCAAATCCCACTTTATAACAAGGCAAAACAGCCCCCATGGACTCCATTATCCAAACACACAAAATAAGAATTTGCATATTGATTCCCCACCCCTGTGAGGTGGGCCAATGCAACTCCCATTACACAAGCAGAGAGATGAGCCCACTGTCCTCAATGCCTTCCTGTACATTCTTGCAGCTATCCCATGACACGAGTGCTAAACTTCTGTGGCAGGGAGACTGCTGAGCTTAAACAGAACCCTGATCTTTTAAGTTCAGGTCCCAACAGGTGGGAGGCAACAGGATTTACAGTGGTACCTTGGTTTACAAACTTAATCCGTTCCAGAAGTCTGTTCTTAAACCAAAGCGTTCTTAAACCAAGGCGTGCTTTCCCATAGCAGCAGGGGACTCAATTTACAAATGGATGCAGATGATCTAGTATTGACCTTGCAACAGCCAGACACTAGTACTAAAAGAGTACTAGAACTAATTGAAATATTTGGTCGAGTAGCAGGTTTTAAATTGAATAAACAAAAAACGAAGGTGTTGGAAAAAAATTTAACAATGGAAGAAAGAGAGAGTTTTCAGAATGAAACAGGCTTGGAAATAACAAAAAGGGTAAAATACCTGGGGGTAAACTTAACATCCAAGAATGTGAACTTATTTAAGGATAATTATGAAAAATGTTGGTCAGATGTTAAAAAGGATCTGGAAATATGGTCAAGGTTGAAACTTTCCTTGTTAGGCCGAATTGCTACTATTAAGATGAATGTATTGCCTAGAATGCTGTTTTTATTCCAGATGTTGCAGATTGTGGACAAGATGGACTGTTTCAAAAAGTGGCAGAAAGACATATCAAAATTTGTCTGGCAGGGCAAAAAGCCCAGAATTAAATTCAAGATTTTAACTGATGCAAAGGATAGAGGGGGGTTTGCCCTGCCGGACTTAAGACTTTATTATGAATCAGCAGCTTTCTGCTGGTTGAAACACTGGCTACTTCTTGAGAACACCGACATTTTGGATCTGGAAGGGTACGACAATAGTTTTGGTTGGCATGCATACTTATGGTACGACAAGGTAAAGGTGTATAAAAGCTTTAAAAACCATATTGTAAGGAAAGCATTGTATAACGTTTGGATTAGATACAAAGATTTGATGGAAAGTAAAACTCCTAGGTGGGTGTCACCAATGGAAGCTAGGGAAGTAAAAAAGCTTAATATGGATTCTAAATGGCCAAAATATCATGAGATTTTAGAATATGATGGCGAAAGGGTGAAACTTCAGAGTTATGAGAAACTAAAGTCTAAGGTTCGAGATTGGTTGCATTACCATCAGATAAATGAGACGTTTAAACAGGACAGGAAAATAGGATTTCAGAAAGAGAAGTCAAAACTAGAAACAGAATTGTTGGAACCCAATACTAAGAACTTATCAAAAATGTATAACTTGCTGTTAAAATGGAATACACAGGATGAAACGGTGAAATCAGCTATGATTAAATGGGCACAAGATATCGGTCATGATATTATGTTTGCTGACTGGGAACAGTTATGGACCACCGGTATTAAATTTACTGCATGTAATGCCTTAAAAGAAAATATTATGAAAATGATCTACCGGTGGTACATGACCCCAGTCAAGCTTGCAAAAATTTATCATTTGCCTAATAATAAGTGTTGGAAATGTAATGAGACTGAAGGCACTTTCTACCACCTTTGGTGGACCTGCCCAAAGGTGAAAGCTTTCTGGGAAATGATCTATAATGAAATTAAGAAGGTCCTTAAGTGGACTTTTCCTAAGAAACCAGAGGCTTTCCTCTTGGGCATGGTGGGCCAAGTGGTGCTAAGGAAGGATAGGATTTTCTTTATGTATGCCACTACAGCAGCAAGAATTCTACTGGCAAAGTATTGGAAGACGCAAGAACTACCTACTCTGGAAGAATGGCAAACAAAGGTGATTGACTTTATGGGACTGGCCGAGATGACGGGCAGAATCCGGGACCAGGGGAAAGAGACAGTGGAAGAGGACTGGAAGAAATTCAAAATATATCTTAAAAATAATTGCAAAATTGAGGAATGTTAAGATGTCAGGGGGTAAGAAGTAAAGAATTGCAGCAGTAAACAAAAAAACTTAAGAAATTTTTATGAAAGGGAATTAAGACAATGGACCTAAGGGTTGCTAAAGAATTATTAAACAAGGATGCAGGGATGGGGAGGTATGGGGGAGTCAAAGAAAAAAGGGTATGAACTGATGAGCATGAAGTCATACTGTTTTATACTGTTTTTATTATTTGTTTGGAAAATTAATAAAAATTATTATAAAAAAAAAAAATCAATTTACAAATGGAACACACTCATCAGGAAGCGGAACATGTTCTTATTCCAAGGCAAAGTTCACAAACCAAAACACCTACTTCCGGGTTTGCAGCGTTCTTAATCCAAGTTGTTCATAAACTAAGCTGTTCTTAAACCAAGGTACCACTGTAATCATTTATGATTTTGCTCCTATAATCATAAATCAGCACATACAATTTAGAGGTAATTTTGTGCTTACGGGCCCATGCGCAAAGCCTTTTAGCTTTGTCTGACACCTTCAGTGTAAGCAAATATACTATTTTATCAAATGATTGTTGTCATTATTCATATTGTACGTAAACATTTTTTTGAAGAGCTGTTCCAAGTCATCTCTCCCAGCCAGCCTGCAGCCAGCCTGCCTGCCCAAGATGGATGGCAGTCTTCCTTCTCCCTTCTTCTTCCCAGAACACCTTGCTCAAAATCTCTCCTTCCTTGTCACCTCACACCCGGTTACCTTGGCAACCTTCCCAACCTCCAATCTCTGTTCACACCTCAGGGAAAGGAGAGAGGACATTTCTCTTGCATTGCCAATGACTCTCAATGGCCCTGTATTGATTCTTAATAGCCCTAGCTTAGCCAAGTCATTTTGCAGAGGCTAGCCCAGGAATTCCACTGCAGCTCCTGTTCTCCCTTCATATGCCAAAGAATCAAAATCCTACCATTTATTTAGAGTTGCCATATGTCCTCTTTTTCCAGGACATGCCCTCTTTTTCATGGGTATGTGAAATAAGAGTCATCATAGCTATCCATAGTTAAAAGTAAGTTAAAGGTAGAGGGATCCCTGATGGTTAAGTCCAGTCGCAGATGACTCTGGGGTTGCGGTGCTCATCTCACCTTATACGGCTTCCAGGTCATGTGGCCAGCATGACTAAGCCACTTCTGGCGAACCAGAGCAGTGTATGGAAACGCTGTTGACCTTCCCACTGGAGCGGTACCTACTTATCTACTTGCACTTTTACATGCTTTTGAACTGCTAGGTTGGCAGGAGCAGGAACTGAGCAACAGGAGCTCACCCCATTGCGGGGATTCGAACCGCCGACCTTCTGATTGGCAAGTCCTAGGCTCTGTGGTTTAGACCACAGAGCCACCCGCATCCCTCTATAGTTAAAACTAGAAACCGGCAAATGTGTCCCTTTCCTTTTTTGCTCTTCAAAATATGGCAAACCTAATTTATTAATTTCTAGGATTTTAGTGGGTCCCCCTCCTAAATCTTTAACAATATACAGTGGAACCTTGGTTTTTTTAACATAATCTGTTACGGACGGACAGACGTTCGACTTACAAAACATTCAAAAACCAAGGATCAAAGGGCTGTCAAAGGGCTGTCAGCAAGTTCAATGGGGGGAAATGAAAAACCCCATTTCCATTAGAAAATGGAAGCATTCAATTTCGGGTTTTTGGCGTTCAGCTTCCGAAACGTTCAGAGGCCAAGACGTTCAAAAACTGAGGTTTGTATAAAGGTAAAGAGTAAAGGGACCCCTGACCATTAAGTCCAGTCGTGACCAACTCTGGGGTTGCGGCGCTCATCTCGCTCTATAGGCCACGGGAGCCGGCGTTTGTCCGCAGACAGTTTTTCTGGGTCATGTGGCCAGCATGACTAAGCCGCTTCTGGCGAACCAGAGCAGTGCACAGAAATGCCGTTTGCCTTCCCGCCTGAGTGGTACCTATCTATCTACTTGCACTTTGACGTGCTTTTGAACTGCTAGGTTGGCAGGAGCAGGGACCGAGCAACGGGAGCTCACTCCGTCACGGGGATTCGAACTGCCGACCTTTCGATCAGGAAGCCCTAGGCTTAGTGGTTTAGACCACAACGCCACCCGCATCCCTGTATAAGCAAGCACAATTTTGAATTAATTGGTGAGAGGAAAGAGGAAGAAGTTTAGATCCCAAAGCAAAATAAATAAATAAATACATGTTTGTGCTGAAGTGGGAATGAGCAAAAGGGGGTAACCTGGCCGTGGTCTGCTTGTGCCCTCACTAAAGTCCTACCCCTTTCAAAATTCACCAGACCCTCACTACTGAAGCAAGTGGAGGCCTGCTCATAACTCTCTCCTCCCTCCTCCATGGTAAATTATCTTCAGAATGGCTCTCTGGTGAACTCTGCTGGCATATTTGTTGTTCTGGTCTAATTTTATAGAGCCCAGCATAGCAGTGGGGTGGGCGAGGATGGTGCAGAAAAACTATTCTAGCAACCAGGAGGCAAAGCAAAAGACCTGGGAAGAATATATGGAAAGAGGACCAAAAATTAAAAAAATAAAAAAGAGAGAGAGGGAGAGAGAGAATTATACCTGTCGGCAACACTAGACCAGGAGAACTTTTCACTTTCTTCACAGGAATTATTTTAACAGCAGAAACAGAGCGTGAACATAAAGGGACATCATTCGCTGCAAACATAAAAGTACAGAAGATGGTGCGTCCAAGTTGGGAAGAAACAAAAGGGGGAGGGCACGTGGGGAAACATGACATAAAGTATTCAAACAATGGCTGAAAACTTGATAATTAAAACATTAGGCTGTCATATGCATCTCTCTCCCCAACACAAACCAAGAAGGCTTCGATTTCCAGGCAGTCTGGAACAGGAGGCTTGTAGTGCTTCTCTGACCTCACCACGAAGGAGACTAGAGAAATGAGGGTAACTTTCCCCTCTTTCTTATCTCCCTGAGATATGCTCCTGCTGTTGTGAGAATGCCCAGGTTTAAGACTGGTTACCAGTCCCAATATGAAGGGCCAGATTTAGGTTTGATGAGGCCCTAAGCTACTGAAGGTAATGGGGCCCTTCATATGTCCAGCTGTCCTTTGTCAACAACAAATTGTCATCACTGTTTTTCTTGTTGAATATATGCTATATGGTAATTTATGGACCTAAAGGTAAAGGGACTCCTGACCATTAGGTCCAGTCATGACCGACTCTGGGGTTGCGGCGCTCATCTCACTTTACTGGCCGAGGGAGCCGGCGTACAGCTTCCGGGTCATGTGGCCAGAATGACTAAGCCGCTTCTGGCTAACCAGAGCAGTGCACGGAAATGCCGTTTACCTTCCTGCTGGAAGCTATTTCTCTACTTGCACTTTGATGTGCTTTCAAAGTGCTAGGTTGGCAGGAGCAGGGACCGAGCAACGGGAGCTTACCCCGTCGTGGGGATTCAAACCGCTGACCTTCTGATTGGCAGGTCCTAGGCTCTGTGGTTTAACCCACAGTGCCACCCGCGTCCCTTACTGAAGGTAATGGGGCCCTTTATATGTCCAGCTGCCCTTTGTTCACAACCAATTGCCGCTGTTTTTTGTGTTGAATATATGCCATATGGTAATTTATGGACCTAATAGGTATCTAAAGCCATTTGCGCATAACAAATACAGTGGTGCCTCGCAAGACGAAATTAATCCGTTCCGTGAGGCTCTTCGTATAGCGGTTTTTTCATCTTGCGAAGCAAGCCCATTGACAGCTTAGCGGATTAGCGCTATTAGCGGTTTAGCGGCTTTTAGCAATCAGCTGTTAAGCGGCTCATCAGCAGATCAGCTGATAAGCGGCTTTGCAGCTTAGGAAAAGGGGGGGGAAAGGGGGGGGAAACCCGCAGGAACTCCAAGACATTTTCGTCTTGCGAAGCAAGCCCATGGGGAAATTCGTTTTGCGAAGCGCCTCCAAAACGGAAAACCCTTTCGTCTAGCGGGTTTTGAGTCTTGCGAGGCATTCGTCTTGCGGGGCACCACTGTAGGAGCCTACACAACACAAAACACTGTTGCTGCATGTAGCTTTTATTTTATTTGTTTTTTATCTTATATTTTGGAAATGCATATCCAGTTTTTTTCCTTTAAATTTTCTTGGGGCCCTAAGCTAAAGCTTGCTTAGCTTATACATAAATCCGGCACTGCCAGTATGTTATTGTTACAGTGTGTGTATGTGCACCTGATTCTGGCGGATGTCCTTTTCTCTGAAATATACTCACATCTTACAGAAAGGGGAAGGGATTTTTCTCCATTTTGTTTAACTGCTCCACATACATGCTCCACCACCAACCTTAAACCCTCCCTCCGCAATGTTCACTATAAACTATAAAGATGCAGACCAATCACCTTTCTCCCCCTGCCTGCCTGCCTTCCTTTTCCAATCCTCTCTTCCTTAACCGACACCGTAACATTCCTCGCCTCTGATTCTCTCAGCAGAAGACGACATTTATGAACTCGGAGTCTGCTGAATTCCTGTCTTTGACGCCTTTTCCCCCAACCCCCAGAGTAGAACTGGGGGCTGCCCAAATTAAACAACTGAGAAATCCAGGATCCCAGAAGAGCTGCAATTTGACAGCAGCGTGTCAACTGCCCCCGCCCACCCTAAAATAAGATACAGCTGCAAAAGAGAGCAGCTATTGCCTATGGCATTCAGTGTGAACCCAGAGGTTTGCTGTCTTGAGATGAGCTGCTATAGGGTCTTCCTATCTCAGTCCCCTCAACTTTCTGCAAGTCTGGAATGAAACGTTCACTAGACAGCAGCAAGCTCTGCTCACCCTCAGCCATATTATTGACAATGCAGCATCACTGTCTGAAACAGTTACTGCTTGCTTGCCAACATGCTTTGCACAGAAGAAAACATCTTCAGTCTGGGTTATAAACTGCTTGAAAGCTAAAAGGTAAAGGTAAAGGGACCCCTGACCATTAGGTCCAGTCATGGCTGACTTTGGGGTTGCGGCGCTCATCTCGCTTTATTGGCCGAGGGAGCCGGCATACAGCTTCCGGGTCATGTGGCCAGCATGACTAAGCCGCTTCTGGCGAACCAGAGCAGCACACGGAAACGCCGTTTACCTTCCTGCCAGAGTGGTACCTATTTATCCACTTGCACTTCGATGTGCTTTCGAACTGCTAGGTTGGCAGGAGCTGGGACCGAGCAACGGGAGCTCACCCCGTCGCATGAATTCGAACCACCGACCTTCTGATCGGCAAGTCCTAGGCTCTGTGGTTTAACCCACAGCGCCACCCGCATCCCATGCTTGAAAGGTTACGTCAGAGAAAACTTTAGTCTATACAATGGTACCTCTGATTGCGAACGGGATCCGTTCCGGACGCCCGTTTGCAACATGAGCAGAATGCAACCCGTGTCTGTGTGTGCGCAGGTCGCGCTTCGCCACTTCTGTACATGCGTGTGACATCATTTTGTGCGTCTGCACATGCACAAGCGGCGAAACCCGGAAGTAACCCTTTTCGGTACTTCCAGGTCGCCATGGGACGCAACCTGAAAACGTTCAACCTGAAGCAAACATAACATGAGGTATGACTGTATGTGAAAAGCTCCAGAACTTATTTTGAAATACAGTGGTACCACAGGTTAAGTACATAATTCGTTCCGGAGGTCCGTACTTAACCTGAAACTGTTCTTAACCTGAAGCACCACTTTAGCTAATGGGGCCTCCTGCTGCCACCGCACCACCAAAGCACGATTTCTGTTCTCATCCTGAAGCAAAGTTCTTAACCTGAAGCACTATTTCTGGGTTAGCAGAGTCTGTAACCTGAAGCATAGGTAACCCACACTGTACTGCTGACTTTGGCAATAAGCCCAAGTCACAACTGGGACGCAGGTGGCGCTGTGGGTTAAACCACAGAGCCTAGGACTTGCTGATCAGAAGGTCGGAGGTTTGAATCCCCACGACGGGGTGAGCTCCCGCTGCTCGGTTCCTGCTCCTGCCAACCTAGCAGTTCGAAAGCACGTCCAAGTGCAAGTAGATAAATAGGTACTGCTCCGGCGGGAAGGTAAACGGCGTTTCCGTGCGTTGCTATGGTTCGCCAGAAGCGGCTTAGTCATGCTGGCCACATGACCCGGAAGCTGTACGCCGGCTCCCTTGGCCAAGAAGGCGAGATGAGCGCCACAACCCAAGAGTCGGCCGCGACTGGACCTAATGGTCAGGGGTCCCTTTACCTTTATTTCACAACTACAGGCATCTCTGAATTTATATGTGTCCAATTGACATGTGAGCATGTGCTTACTCATCACACTGAACCTGGAAGTGACTTTTAAAAATGGCAAGAACAGCCCCCAAGGGGTTTTTGGTTGTTGAAACATGGCACAGAAAGATTCAAGCAGCATATACAACTAATGAATCATATATGTAGCATCTGAACATGGGTATAGAAAGAAGCCCTTTGTTACCATACACAGCACAGATCTCACCTCTATAGGAAACAAGGGAAACTGTGTGGCAAGAATGCAGAATAAAATGGAAACGCCACTCATGTCCTTATTTTTAACCCATTAACCTATGTGTTCTGGAACTCTGGAGAAAAGCTACCAAGGGAAAAAGGATGAAATAAACCAGGCATCACAATACCACAGCTGTCCATGGAAGCACAGGTCAAATCTGTGTCCAGGGCAGCTGTTTACCAGCTCCATCTGGTACACAGGCTGAGACCCCACTTGCCGGCGGACTGTCTCACCAGAGTGGTGCATGCTCTGGTTATCTCCCGCTTGGACTACTGCAATGCGCTCTACATGGGGCTACCTTTGAAGGTGACCCGGAAACTGCAATTAATCCAGAATGCGGCAGCTAGACTGGTGACTGGGAGTGGCCGCCGGGACCACATAACACCGGTCCTGAGAGATCTGCATTGGCTCCCAGTACGTTTCCAAGCACAATTCAAAGTGTTGGTGCTGACCTTTAAAGCCCTAAATGGCCTCGGTCCTATATACCTGAAGGAGCATTTCCACCCCCATTGTTCAGCCCGGACACTGAGATCCAGCGCCGAAGGCCTTCTAGCAGTTCCCTCATTGCAAGAAGTGAGGTTGCAGGGAACCAGACAGAGGGCCTTCTCAGTAGTGGCACCCACCCTGTGGAACACCCTCCCATCAGATGTCAAGTAAATAAGCAACTATCCTATCTTTAAAAGACATCTGAAGGCGGCCCTGTTTAGGGAAGTTTTTAATATTTAATGCTGTATTGTTTTTAACACTCTATTAGGAGCCGCTCAGAGTGGCTGGATCTCAGTGTCTGGGCTGAATGATGGGGGTGGAGACGCTCCTTCAGGTATACAGGGCCGAGGCCTGTATACCTGACCGAGACCGAGGTAAAGGACCCCTGGACAGTTAAGTCCAGTCAAAGATGACTACGGGGTTGCGGCGCTCATCTCGCTTTCAGGCCGAGGGAGCCGGTGTTTGTCCACAGAAAGCATTCCAAGTCATGTGGCCAGCATGACTAAGCCGCTTCTGGCACAACGGAATACCATGACAAGTGCCAGGGCACACGGAAATGCTGTTTACCTTCCCCACGCAGCGGTGCCTATTGATCACCTAGCACTGATGTGCTTTTGTACTTCTAGGTTGGCAGGAGCTGGGACAGAGCAACGGGAGCTCACCCTGTCGCGGGCATTCGAACTGCCGACCTTCTGATCAGCAAGCCCAAGGGGCTCAGTGGTTTAGATCACAGCGCCACCTGTGTCCCCTCAATTTTTATTGCCGTTGCCTTGAGATGCTTGTGTAGAAGGTGGTTCATATACTAATGCTACTACTACTACTATTTTGTATTGTTATTCAACATACCTCTGTCTTGTCCATTACTGCCCAGTACCAGGCCATTCACAACAGTGCTTCCAACTTCAACTTCTTTGCATTCTGAAAGAAGAGCAGAAAAGATCAGTACAACCTTCTTATGCTGAATCCACAAGGACAGGAAAGTTTCCAAGGTGCCCACTGTATACGGAAGATACAAGAGCAAGGAACAGGAAACAGACTTGGAGCATGATGCCCCGTGCAATGGGTACCCTAGTTCAGGGAAGGGGACACTCAAGAAAAATGCAAATTGTCTGCCCTGTGGGTTAAACCACAGAGCCTAGGACTTGCCGATCAGAAGGTCGGCGGTTCGAATCCCCACAACGGGGTGAGCTCCCGTTGCTCGGTCCCTGCTCCTGCCAACCTAGCAGTTCAAAAGCACGTCAAAGTGCAAGTAGATAAATAGGTACCACTCCAGCGGGAAGGTAAACGGCGTTTCCATGCGCTGCTCTGGTTCGCCAGAAGCGGCTTAGTCATGCTGGCCACATGACCCGGAAGCTGTACGCCAGCTGCCTCGGCCAGTAAAGCGAGATGAGCGCCGCAACCCCAGAGTCGGTCACGACTGGACCTAATGGTCAGGGGTCCCTTTACCTTTACCTAATATTGGAACATACCATAAAATCACTTAATCGGTCGTTTCCAAAAGATCATACTCATTGCTCACATTCATTCAATCTCTCCCACTCAAGAGTTTCCAGCAGCTTCTCCCTTCTTTTCCTGAGAGGCGTTGTGCCCTTAATTACTAAAGGTTGATAATGGGACAGGTAAAGCACTGCCTTTCTCGCCTACGACCACCCTAGCCAGCGAAACTCTGAACCTGTTGAACAGCTGCCTCCCACACAGCCGTTAAAAGACATAGAGCATTGTGAAAGCAAAGGTGGCACAGCTATTTTTAACACTGTTGCTGTGAGTTGCACGCCTCTCTCCAGAAAAGGACTCTATCATTCCAGGTTGAGTCAGCAAAGGAAGTACATTAAGGAGGAGGGGACTAACTGAAGCAGGGCAGTGGCGACTGACTATCTGGTGAGTTCAGTTCAGGGTTCTTGTGCAAATGCAAAACAACAGAAGTCTACAGGTGAAACTCGGAAAATTAGAATATCATGGAAAAGTTCATTTATTTCAGTAATTCAACTTCAAAGGTGAAACTAATATATGAGATAGACTCATGACATGCAAAGGGAGATATCTCAAGCCTTTATTTGTTATAATTGTGATGATCATGGCGTACAGCTCATGGAAACATCAAATTAACAATCTCAGAAAATTAGAATATTAAATGAAATCAGCAAAACAAGGACTGCAAATAGAGCGATATTGGACCTCTGAGAAGTAGAAGCATGCATATGTACTCAGTACTTGGTTTGGGCCCCTTTTGCATCAATTACTGCCTCAGTGTGGCGTGGCAGAGATGCTATCAGCCTGAGATTGTTATTTTGGGGTTTTCATCAGCTGTATTCTAATTTTCTGTCTGTGTGTGTGTGTGTGTGTGAGAGAGAGAGAGAGAGCGTGCTTGGGCAGAAGAGTACTATCCTTACTGGTGAGCCAGAACAAACAAAATAGGGAAAGAAGGAAGAGGAGAAGAATAATTTTCTTGCATTCTCCAATGACTCTTGCAATAATCCCTGCCTTCTCTGAGGGCTGCCTTGTTCTCCCTTCCACACACAGTCTTCTAGAGCCGGTCTAAACAGCCCCTTAACTTTCCCCCAAAGCCAAATTCTCATGAAACAAATTCTGGAGTAAATGCTCAGATGAGGTTTCTTTTTCTTCCGTCTTACTGTCTAGGTACCTCTACTCCAGCAGCTGTAAGGAGGAATGGGATGTATAAATCCCGATATACTCCCAAACGTCAGCAGAATGTCTTGACACCTTTACAAGTTTGCCGCAAGAGTATGGGGAGGTTTTCCTTTTGCACGCCCCTCCAGCAAAAGGATGGATCTCGTTTTGATTTAGCCAAGATTAATCAAGATTCAGGCAAGCTTTATCAGGACCATGGAGAGCATTCAGAGCTACAGTAGTTCTTCACACACCCAAGTGTTGGTAACGGAGGAATGTTGTCTCAGCAAAGAGCCGCAGTTATCTGAAACCTTATTAAAGTCCAGCTAGCCTGTTCTTTGTTGTTGTTGTTGTTTAGTTGTTTAGTCGTGTCCAACTCTTCGTGACCCCATGGACCAGAGCACGCCAGGCACTTCTGTCTTCCACTGCCTCCCACAGTTTGGTCAAACTCATGCTGGTAGCTTCGAGAACACTATCCAACCACCTCATCCTCTGTCGTCCCCTTCTCCTTGTGCCCTCCATCTTTCCCAACATCAGGGTCTTTTCCAGGGAGCCTTCTCTTCTCATGAGGTGGCCAAAGTATTGGAGCCTCAGCTTCAGGATCTGTCCTTCCAGTGAGCACTCAGGGCTGATTTCCTTCAGAATGGATAGGTTTGATCTTCTTGCAGTCCATGGGACTCTCAAGAGTCTCCTCCAGCACCATAATTCAAAAGCATCAATTCTTCGGCGATAAGCCTTCTTTATGGTCCAGCTCTCACTTCCATACATCACTACTGGGAAAACCATAGCTTTTACTATACAGACCTTTGTTGGCAAGGTGATGTCTCTACTGTTCTTTAGTTGGCCCCATCTCCAAAGAGAAGTTGTCTGCCCTCTTTTAATTCTTCCCTCCTATTGAAAATGAATTTCAATAGGGACAAATGTAAGGTTATGCAGTTAGGCAGGAAGAACCAGATACACAAATATTGGATGGGCTTACTAGCAGCACATGTGAACAGGATCTAGGGGTCTTGGTGAACCACAAGCTTAATATGAGTCAACAGTGTGATGCAGCAACAAAAAATGCTAATGCTATTCTAATAATAATAATAATAATAATAAATTTTATTTATATCCCGCCCTCCCCAGCCGAAGCCGGGCTCAGGGCGGCTAACGATAATCAAATAATCGAACAATCAAATAATCACACATTCTAAAATATTTCATTATAAAAATTAATTAAAATCAAATTAATGGCAACCGATTAAGCAAAATTCTGTGCAGGTTGCCAGAGGAGGGAGTCAGGCTGCGCCCTGACCAAAGGCCTGGTGGAACAGCTCTGTCTTGCAGGCCCTGCGGAAAGATGTCAAGTCCTGCAGGGCCCTAGTCTCTTGTGACAGAGCGTTCCACCAGGTTGGAGTCGCAGCCGAGAAGGCCCTGCTCTAGTTGAGGCCAGCCTAACCTCTCTGAGGCTTGGGACCTTGAGGATGTTATTATTTGCAGACCGTAGGTTTCTCTGTGGGGCATACCAGGAGAGGCGGTCCCAACAGACGTCCCACTCTATTCTGCCTTGGTCAGACCACACCTGGAATGCGGTGTCCAGTTCTGGGCTCCACAATTTAAGAAGGATGCTGACAAGCTGGAACGTTTGCAAAGGAGGGGAACCAAGATGATCAAGGGTCTGGAAACTAAGCCTGGTGAGGAACGCTTGAAGGAGCTGCGTATGTTTAGCCTGGAAAAGAGGAGATATGATAGCCATCTTCAAATATCTCAAGGGAAGAGGGAACATGGTTGCTTTCTCCTGCTCTGGAGGGTAGGACCTGAACCAATGGCTATAAGCTACAAGAAAGGCGATTCCGATTAAACATTCGGGGAAAACTTTCCGCCAGTTAGAGCTGTTTGGCAGTAGAACAGATTCCCACGAGAGGTGGTGGACTCTACTTCCTTGGAGGTTTTTAAGCAGAGGTTGGATGGCCCTCTGTCAGGGATACTTTAGCTGAGATTCCTGCATTGCCAGGAGTTGGACTAAATGACTCTTGGGTCCCTTCCAACTCTACAGTTCTATGGTTCTGTAACTGCTGCTTCAAACAGGCTGGGAAGGTGTAATCTCTTCTGAAGACTTATCCTCAGAGTCCAAGGATAGAAGAAGAACCACGCCCTCTGGCTAGGGGAGCATGGGAGGTGGTAGTGAAACATTGCTAATAATAATCTATTTTTTGAGACACATTCCTGAGAAGCTAATAGGTAGTGCATTCATGAGTACTGTGTATGCCTCAAAGAAGAAGAAGAAGAAATCACTCTGGAGTTGCATGTCCTTCAAACATCAGGGACGTTGTGAAAATTAATTACACTGACACCAGGTGATGAGAGTACATGTGTGCTGGTCCAGGGGGGAGGTTACCGTGGGGCGAGGTCCAGGACCTGAGTCGAGGGTCGGCAGACAGTCCTCCACGGGCGAAGCAGGGTCCACAGCGAGAAGCCGGGCAAGGACAGGAACTCTGGGGGAACAGGACTGGATGCTGGCCGAAACAGCTCTTCAACGACGTTGCTCCCACAACCTGGGACCAGGCTGACTGGCCTTCATCTTCTCTGATGCCAGTGGCGATCCCGGCCCCCAGGAGACCCGCCTCTCCTGGCCTTAAGGCGCGCACTCCTCCTGGGAGAAACCAGTTCCCTTCACCTCTCTGCCCTGAGCCTCTGCAGTTCAGGAGAGGCTGAAGGGTTACTGGGCCCAGGGGGAGACTCACCTGCAGGCACTGAGTCCTCAACCACCTCCAGAGCCAGAGTGGATTCACCTGGTGCCTGCTCCTGAGGATCCGGCACAGGTGCAGACGCTTCAGAATCAAGGCCCTGCCCCAGCTCAGCCGGCCCTGGAGGTGGGGACTCCTGTGCAGGCTGGGATTCCTCCGGTTCAGCCTCTGAATCGGATTCCCAGGCCATCACACCATGAATGGGAGGACATAAGAAGGGTTCAGCTGGTTCAAGCCCCAAACCTGGCACTCTGTTCTCAGGGTGGCCAGCTAAATTCCATGGAAAACCCACAAGCAGATTCCCACCAATTGTGGTTCCCACCAATTGTTTCCCCCCCTCCTTCTTTTTATCCAAATTTTAAACAAAACATATTATCCAGAAACATATCATCCTTATTCCCCCCCCCCCCATTTTTCCTCCCTCCCCTTACACAACCCCCAGTTCCAGTCTTTGATTTCTCCAGAAATGCTGTTTTCTGCATGTTACACAGTTGTATAGATCCTCAAACTATTTAGCTGATTATTATCAATAAAAAGTTTGTGAATGTTTATTCAAAACCAGCCAAGGAGTCCAGTTCGCTTTGTTGCGTCTTCAAATACTTTGTAAAGGGTTCCCATACATCTTTAAAGTCACAGTTATCCTTGTCCCGTAGCTTGTATGTCAGTTTTGCCAGTTCTGCATAATCCATCAATTTTTCTTGCCATGATTCTTTAGTTGGGGTTTCTTCCTTGTGCTATTAAAACTCTCGTGGCCGTTGTCACATACATGAAGATGTTTTTCAGCTTTTTTGGCAGATCTTTCCCTACAATCCCTAACCGGTTCCCACCAATTGTTAATCAGAGTCACAATGCTTCTGACAGTGGGCAAATGAGAACACCGTTGAGTTGAAAAAATTACCAGGGAGCTTAAATGTGTGGGCTTACATCACAACAAACAGCTTAAGGCTTCCACCTTTAACACATTTCTGTTAGCGGCTGAAAAATCTGCACAAAGGGACAAAAAGAGTTAACTCGGCAAAACAAAACCCACTATAGTGTAATTTGAGCAGACTTGCTAATATTGCTCTTTGCCCGCCACTGCAGGAGGAAAATGAGAAAGCCGTTTCCACTTTTATTCTCCCTGATCTGGTGAGTTCAATCATATAGACTGCTACACTGTGCTGAGACTTCAGACTTGCAGCAGCAGCAGCCTCCAACCTCTAGCCGAGGACTGTTCTGGGACCTCAAAATCAAGCTCGGCTAATAAATTAGAAATCAAGGAGATCAAGGGCACAACCCGCATTTTGCCCCTGAGTATAAACAGCAGCTTAAAGGAGAACCCACACTCAAGTATACGACTTAAAATATTTGCATGCTTAGGGAAATGTCTTATTTGACATCTGAGGCAGCCTTGCCAGACTTGTTGTTGATCTTCTGGGCCTTTTTGGAATTCTAGGTCAGCTGCGTTCCAAGCAGAAAAATTGTCAACATCTAGTCAACATCAGGTTCCTCGCCCTCAATCTAGCTACTCCGTAAGGATGCTGTTCCTGGAAGCTAGGGGTGCAGGTACCGGTCAAATGTAATACCTGAAGTTACTCCTAGAATGCTGGGATGGTTCTCTGCATTGCTTCCAGCAGAATACATTATGGTTACCAGATGTCCCCGTTTCCCGGGGACAGTCCCCAGATTTACAAATCTGTCCCCGGAACGTCCCCGGATTTCATTTAATGTCCCCAGATTTATATTTTAAGTGCTGTAGATTTATTAGTATGGAATGAATGTTGCATGATTGGTTCAACGGCACAAGACACATCATATGGGGACTTCCGGTGAGCCAAAATGGTGGTCGCCACGGCAGCGAGCAGCTCTTGAAGCCAGCCAGAGCCAATTGCTCTACCAGGCTGACTCCGGGCTGCTGAGACTGCCGCTGCCACCGCCACTGCCAAGGGGGAACCGGGGACGCCCGGTGCGTCAACTGGGGGAACGGCTGACACACACACACATGACCCAAATCGAGCCGGGAGCAAGAGCACCCGGCCAACTGCCCAGCGGTGCTCTGGGGCCAGTAAAAACCCCGGAGCCAGCGCAAGGAGAAGGAGGAGAGGAGAAGGAGAAGGAAGAGAGAGAAAGAAGAAGGAGAAAAAAGAGGGAGCCCCGACCTTGCTGTGCTGCCGCTGAGGAGGAGAGGTAGGAGAGCACCAGGAGGGCAAGGACACGTGGCCGAGCCCAGGCCCAACCCGAGCCTACCCCACAGCGGCTAGTGCTCCAAGAGAGCAGGCCGGAGCCCAGAGGAAGACCGTGTGACAGAGGAGACCATAGAAGATAAGATATTACTTCTTAATATTTTTTATAAAAAAAATAACTTTTTTTCTCTTAAAAAAAAAGTGTCCCCAGATTCTTTGAAAAAAATCGGGTAATCTTAGAATACGTCATTCACGAGAGGACAAGAGGTGGAAGAAAAATACAGGGAGAGCCAACTTACCAGAAGTCATCGTGCCAGAGGATCTTGGCTTCTCCACATGCGAATTCGGATCCTTTCTGTGAAATGAAAGACAGGAAAGGTCACAAGTTTATGTCAGTAGCCTGGATAGCTCAGTTGGTTGGAGCATGGTGCTGATCATGCATAGGTTGCAGTTTTGATCCCTGCATGGGACAGCTGCATTTTTCTAAATTGTAGGGGGCTGGACTAGATGACCCACAGGGTCCCTTCCAATTCTACAGTTCCATGATTCTATGCCCACAACAACTAATATAACATTTTGCCTTTCTACAGTAGGCTAGCTTCTATGAGCAAGAGACACAAAGAGAGGCTTGGAGGACCTTATTCAGCCCCAACTCCTGTTCTACAGTGCTAAAAAACAGTTTCAATATAAAAAAGGTAAAGGACCCTTGGATGGTTAAGTCCAGTCAAAGGCAACCATGGGATTGCGGCGCTCATCTCGCTTTCAGGCCGAGGGAGCTGGTGTTTGTCCACAGACAGCTTTTCCGGGTCATGTGGCCAACAGGACTAAACCGTTTCTGATGCAACAGAGCACTGTGACGGAAACACCGTTTACCTTCCCGTCGCAGTGGTACCTATTTATCTACTTGCACTGGTGTGCTTTCAAACTGCTAGGTTGGCAGAAGCTGGGGCAGAGCAACGGGAGCTCATTCCGTCATGGGGATTCGAACCTCCGACCTTCCAATCAGCAAGCCCAAGAGGCTCAGTAGCTTAGACCACACCTGCATGTTTCCCACAGTAATGGTGTCATATTACATGTGCAAGAGCTAAAAACGACGTTCCTACTGAAACTACCTTTCCCCCACTTTCTCCCACTCCATTTTCATAGCCGTGAGGGGAAGAGGGACCCATCAAACTCTGCAGCCAGAGACAACCGCAGTATTTAAGGCTTAGCAAGAAAACACACATCCCAGGTGTTTATCTGTCATGGGGCTGGCTGCCTTACTCTTTTCTCACATCTGGAGAACTCAAGAACATAAAAGTGGGAACCCTACTGATGAGAGCCAAGGTGAAATCATGTTCTGGGGGATGCGGCAACCACAAATGGTCTGGCTCAACAAGGATTTGCCTTTTCAGAATTTGTTAACACTTATCTCAAAACTGCTCTAGGTAGTCTGCCTCGGGATTCCACACACACACACACACACAAACTCAACACTGCTGCAAGTCTGGTGTCTCCTATATTGTTGTTTTAAATGTTGTGTTTTTAATATCAATGTTGTATTGTAATTGATGTAAGCTTCCTTGTGACTTAAGGGTGAAGCCCTGCATGTTTGCTGCTCAGAAATGGAGCTACCAGCAGGCTGCTTGCGACGCTCAGGGTTCAAGCCCTTGTGTGGGCTGACCCATGGTGTCATGCGCTGTAGGAAACACTTTGGTTTCTTAACGCCTGCCCAGTTGTGTCTTGCCTGTATGTTGCGTAAGGTCTTATTGTGGGATCATTCTGCTGCCGTGATGTGTTGGCTCTTTCTGCACATTAATTTTTGTGCATGAAACATGGTGAATGGCAGCTGCCATGGATGCCGACATTTGAGGGCTCATCCAGACTTCCATTTGTGAAACATTTCTAAGCACATGTTTCAGACACAGGCCAGGTTTTCCATGGACTATTGTTTGCTCCAATTCAGCAGTAAAACACTGGTTTCCCCAGGGAAAGCGCCGGGATAGAAAGAAAGAAAGAAAGAAATGCTCAGATGTGAATCTTTAAAGCCCAGACATGTGCCTGGAAAGCGCAGCGCAAAAGGAAGTCTGAATGCACCCTATGAATGGCTATATTCCATGTTGCTTGAAGAAAAGCTAAGGTTAATATTTGGGCTCAAAAGGGAACTCAGAGGGCATACATTTTACAAATGCCCTCCCTTTACTCTCCGCCCCCCCTTTACCATCTGTTAGTGTTTCTTGTGGGTGGCGCTGTGGTCTAAACCACAGAGACTAGGACTTGCCGATCGGAAGGTCGGCGGTTCGAATCCCCACAATGGGGTGAGCTCCTGTTGCTCAGTCCCAGCTCCTGTCAACCTAGCAGTTCGAAAGCACGTCAAAGTGCAAGTAGATAAATAGGTACCGCTCCGGCGGGAAGGTAAACGGCGTTTCTTTGTGCTGCTCTGGTTCGCCAGAAGCGGCTTAGTTATGCTGGCCACATGACCCGGAAGCTGTATGCTAGCTCCCTCAGCCCGTAAAGCGAGATGAGAGCCACGACCCCAGAGTCGGTCACGACTGGACTTAACTGTCAGGGGTCCTTTACCTTTACCTAGTGTTTCTTGCAGATGTGCTAATGTCCTACAGATAATGCTCAGTTAAGAGTGAAGAACATGGTTGCTTCCGCTGCAAACATTTTGCTCCCCTTTGCAGCCCTAGCTTTGAACAATCAAATCACATTCAATGAGGCCATAGCTTAAAGTGACATCGTTTTGCTGCCAGAGTTGCCCACAGCTGCGACTCCATTACATCAATACTGGGGGCCTTTTGGCACAGGGGTCCCATGGGGGCAGGCTGCTAAGAGGCAAACTAATGGAATGTTCTGCTCTTTTTCCCCCTGGAAAACACCGAAGAATAAGAGAGGGAGATGTTGTTGGCGTCCCCGTTTCTGCTGATAAAAGAATGCATTCACTTTTGTCCCATTCACTCCTGGCCTTTCTACAGCGTTGCTGCATTTAGAGAATGTATCTCAGCATCCTGGTCCTGAACACAGAACGAAAGAGTTATAGACTTGTGGTTAAAATGTGGCTTTGGTGGCAGATGGTCTTTCCTCCTTTCACTGGACCTTTGTTGCTAATTAAATGAACAATGGGAATATATTCTTAAATTACTTTCAGCTCGCAGCCTATCCGCTGGTGGACGTATTGTGGGTTAGCAAGTTTTTCATCTTCTTCCCCAGTTCATATTCCTCAGAACTAAAACACAGTGCGAACTGTGTTGTTCTTTGTATTTACTGTATTACATTTCCCCCTACCCTTCCCTCCAAGGATCTTTATATGGTTCTCCCTGTTTTGAAGGGATGCGGGTGGCACTAAACCACAGAGCCTAGGACTTGCTGATCCAAAGGTCGGCAGTTCGAATCCCCGAGACGGGGTGAGCTCTTGTCACTCGGTCCCAGCTCCTGCCCGCCTAGCAGTTCAAAAGCACATCAAAGTGTGAGTAGATAAATAGGTACCGCTCCAGTGGGAAGGTAAACAGCGTTTCCGTGCGCTGCTCTGGTTCGCCAGACGCGGCTTAGTCATGCTGGCCACATGACCCAGAAGCTATACGCCGGCTCCCTCGGCCAATAAAGCGAGATGAGCACCGCAACCCCAGAGTCGTCTGCGACTGGACCTAATGGTCAGGGGTCCCTTTACTTTTACCCTGTTTTGAAAGGTAGCTTAGGAGAAATGTGCTTTCTTTCTTAGCCTGTTGTGCTCCAGAGAGACAGAAAGTCTCCATGTGGGCTTTGTTTAGGAAGCAGAAGTCATGCTGGCCTATTCTGGACAACTGAATCAACCTAGGCACTAGTTGCTTAAAAAATGAAAGAAATAAGTAAAAGAAGAATAGATTCTAAAGCGAATGGACTATGAAGAACTGGCGGAACTAACGGCAAAAGTAAGAAACCAGAATGGCTGACTATTCATGGAAGAATGGAAGCCCTTTTTGGAATATCTGAAAAAATATATAATCAGATGAAATCGCGAGCAGGATTTGAAACATGAGGAGTGGTAGAAGGTTGATAACACATGAAATAGAATTATGTGTCTTAGGTGAAATGTTGGTTAGAATGCAATATTGTAAACAGGATGGGATTAAGAACAGTGTGGAGCGAACGCCGGGAAGTCAAGGTTTAAAGAGAAATGTATAATAAATTTGGAATCTGGAATATATATGTGAACATTATGAAGTTTAATAAAAAATTGACCAAAAAATATGAAAGAAAGATGCCAACAACCTTGGCCCGTGTTGATAATATTGCAATGGTGTGAAGAAAGCAACCTGAACACGTATTTTTAGAAATATATCCTACTCTCCCAGTCTTCTCCCATCCAAGGGAGTGATAAGGTCTGTATGTACCTGCTTAATTTCAGCAATTATACCACACCAGATGCTCCCAGACCATTCATTTCACCCCATTACCAATACAGTGGTACCTCGGTGTGATGGGATGATGAGCTGCTTGTGCGTAAAAGCTTAGTCCCTCAGGGTTTGCTCAGCTTAGCAAAACTCTGTCTTTAGCGGAGCCCTTAAGCATGGCTCCCTCAGTCGCTGGCAGAATCCGACAGTGGGCGTTTGCGGAATCTCTTCCAACATAAAAGCTCCTTAACGGAAACGCGTCTTCTGGACTCTCGGCGTGACAGTTTCCGGCGAGGTGTGGGTGTCCCTATAGGAGGTCCTGAAACTTCCTCACTGTTTTCGTTGTCCCAGACCCCTTCTTCCGACTCCCTTTCCCTCGGAGCTCCTTCTCTCCCCCTGCTGGTTCCTTCCTCTGCTGTTAAGTCTCTCCTAACCTCCTTGAGCCCTTCCACCACCTGCTCTGATGGCAGTTCCCTGACACTCGGGTTACAGATACTTCAGGTTACAGACTCCGTTAACCCGGAAGTAGAGCCTCTGGTTAAGAACTTTGCTTCAAGATGAGAACAGAAATCGCGCAGCGGGAGGCCCCATCAGCTAAAGTGGTGCTTCAGGTTAAGAATGGTTTCAGGTTAAGAACAGACCTCAAGAATGAATTAAGTTCGTAACCAGAGGTGCCACTGTATTTTTTTTAATGTATTGCCTTTTTTACAATTCAAGCCATGAATACATTCCAGAGCAGGTCTTTGGCCCTTGCTACAAAAAACTTGCTATATAAAACTACATTGGTACCTCTTGTTAAGTACTTAATTCGTTCCGAAGGTCCGTACTTAACCTGAAATTGTTCTTAACCTGAAGCACCACTAGCTAATGGGGCCTCCACCCGATTTCTGTTCTCATCCTGAAGCAAAGTTCTTAACCTGAAGCACTATTTCTGGGTTGAGTGTAGCAGACATTGGTCTGCTTCACACAGGCAAAGAGCCAAGGTAAAAATTGTCCTAAACCATTTTTTTTTTTTAAATTGCAGACCAGTCTGACCCCCAAAATCCAAAGCACAGGTAAATTATAGTGATCAGCAACTAGACTTGTAAGGAGAAAATGTATAAAGTTCTTTATATGTGATACTATCTAACTGTAACAATTAGTCTGCTATTCAATCTGTAATAGGACAATGCCATGTAAAAAAATATCAGCCACATTGTACTGCAAACTTCTACAACAACCCTGTAAAGTAGGTCAGTAATTTGTTCTTGTATTGCTGCTGTAGGACGGCCTAAGCCTGCCTAACAGGTTAATGACAGAGGCGAGGTCTGAATTTAGGAAGGCCCAAGCTGACGGATCACTGCGCTTGCCATTATGACAACAAAAATGCTGCAACAGGAATGGCACACCTCCAGGCATCTCACAGGTCTCCTCGCATAACCCTTGCCAATCCTTTGGATGTGTGATAGATATAGACCTTTGTAGCTCTGACCAGCTCCGAGCCTTCTAAAAAAAAATATCAGAAACTCTCTCAACAACAGCTGCAGTAGAGCAATGCCTCAAAAACCAGGACAGGACTAGAAATTAAACTATACAAGAGGCCAGAAATATTTACAGTGGTACCTTGGTTCTCAAACTTAATCCGTTCCGGAAGTCTGTTCCAAAACCAAGGCGTTCCAAAACCAAGGCGCGGTTTCCCATAGAAAGTAATGCAAAATGGATTAATCCGTTCCAGACTTTTAAAAACCACCCCTAAAACAGCAAGTTGACATGGATTTTACTATCTAACGAAACCACTGATCCATAAATTGAAAGTAATAAACAATGTACTGCAGTGTTCCACACAGTCACAAAAACGCAAAGTAAATAGCAAAAACAGACAGACCTCAGCATTCAAATCTGAAGTGCAACAGTCAAAACAGAGCACGTTTGGCTTCCGAAAAAGGTTCACAAACCGGAACACTTACTTTCGGGTTTGCAGTGTTTGGGTTCCAAGTTGTTTGAGTACCAAGGCGTTTGAGAACCAAAGTACAGTGGACCCTCCAGATACGAACTTAATTTGTCCCGGGAGCCCATACGAAAAGTCCGTATCTGCAGGCGTCGCTTCTGCGCACACGCATGGCGCGATAAAACGCTTCTGGGTTTGCCATGTTCGTAACTCGAAATTACGTTACCCGAAGGTAACGTAACCCGAGATACCACTGTACTAGAGAGCTAAAATTGGACACACTGCCCCCTTACCTTTGGTCAGGTTCTTCTACCAGAGCAGGTGCCATATTCTGCACTCCTCATTTCAACTGGGGCGTAGAGTTATCACCCCGAGTCCGAAGCATGCTGTGTGTGTCCTGCTTGGCTGAAGTGTAGGAAGAACTGGCATCAGGAAACAGTCTTTCTGTCCTTCTGACACCTTTAAATACTCCATCCCACCCCCGGCTGTGCTTTATAATTAGAAGAGCTCATCTGAGTCATGTCATTGGCCTCGTCCTCCTCCTCCTCCTCCTCCCAGCCAGCCTGGCACAGTCTCCCTCTCACTTGGACAGCAGCCAGAACCGCAATTCTTTTTGGCAGATCGGGGTGGAATCGGTGGAGAGGGACTTGCCGGCTCGAAGAGGAGGAAAAAGTCCTTTGCAGAAACAGTGGGCTGAAACCAGGATGTGTCGCATGAGGAAAGCAGGCAAGCTCAGCCTCGGTGTGATGGTGGCCAGAGGGTGGCCGAATGTCGTCATTTTCAAATAACCGGCATCTACTATGCGTGCCACCCGTTCCAGCTCTACGGGGCAGGGATCACACCGGCTGTCAGGCAAATATTTCTACAGTCGTCAGCTCAGTAGGAGGAGGGCTGTGGGTTTTGTTTTCTCTCTAGCAATGGGGAATTCGCAGTGGGTTGTTGTTGGTTTTTCCCCCTGGGTGAATTTTCTGCAGGAACTAGAGCTTGTGTGGTTCCAGCATCAGGCAGGAGCCTGGGTGATCAGCTTTCAAATCTCCACTTAGCCCACTGGGTGTACTTGGGCCAGTCACCATCTCCTGGCGTAACCTACCTCGCTGAATTGTTGTGAGGATTCAATGGAGATGGAGGGAGAAGCCTGTACACATTGAACTCCGTGGGGGAAAGTTGGGACATAAAAGTAACATTAAATAAATGAACAGGAAATGGAAACGGCTGGAGCCTTTAGCTCACAGTCTCTCTCTGCGGAATTGAAATTGCAAATATCTTTATAGGGGGTGAGGAGAGAATTGACAGCAACCACGGCAGGGCCACGGTAATCCAAGGAAGAATCAGGACCGCCCGGACCAGAAGAAAATTCCTTGCATGGGAATAACTTCCACATAGGAAACATATGCTCCTGTGCTCAAAATATTCAGTGGGGTTTGACACATGGCAAAATATTTCTGCTTCACCGCATACTCACAGGGAAGAATCAGCTACTAGTCATAGCTTGCCTCTGTGTACATTGGGAGGCACATATGCATTCACCAAACATGACAAAAATGCAGGCCGGATTCTCACGCTGCCTTATGCAGAAGTGACTTGGTTCTCATGTAATGTGACTCTCGGCATAAGCCTCAGCAAGCTCTGACCACGCTAAGCCTCTGCTATCTTAACCCACTGTAATCTAAGCCACTTTTTAAGGCCTACAACACAATCCTCTTAGACGCCGGGGGGAATTGCAGTACTAGCCTAAGCAGCCCACCACCCACAAGGGCCAGCCTTGACATACCTGACTGGTGTTTCTCAAACTTAGGTCCCTAGCTGTTGTTGGACTACAACTCCCATCATTCCTAGCTAGCAGGGCCAGTGGTCAGGGAGGATGGGAGTTGTAGTCCAACAATAATAATAATTTATTATTTATTATTTATTTATATCCCGCCCATCTGGCTGGGCCTTCCCAGCCACTCTGGGCAGCTTCCATAAAAACCAAAAATACAGTAAAATCACACGTTAAAAACTTCCCTGAACAGGGCTGCCTTAAGATGTCTTCTGAATGTCAGGTAGTTGTTTATCACTTTGACATCTGCTGGAAGGGCGTTCCACAGGGTGGGCGCCACTACCGAGAAGGCCCTCTGCCTGGTTCCCTGTAGCTTTGCTTCTCGCAATGAGGGAACCGCCAGAAGGCCCTCGGCGCTGGACCTCAGCGTCCGGGCAGAATGATGGGGGTGGAGACGCTCCTTCAGGTATACTGGACCGAGGCCGTTTAGGGCTTTAAAGGTCAGCACCAACACTTTGAATTGTGCTCGGAAACATACTCGGAAACAACAGCTGGGGACCAAAGTTTGAGAAACACTGTTAGACCTAACGATGTATTGACCTTAGAACTTGCTCCTGACTCGTTGACTGATTTGATAAGACAAAAACCAAAGAATATAATCCAGAAACAATGGAAATGTCTAAATGATTATTTATGTAGACAAGGATCAAATGTAAGGTATTGGTTATGTTTAGAATAGATTTATGAAAGGTTTAGAAAACTTACTGATTAGAATATTTGTGTGAGATTGTATGGGGGAAATACGGGATAACAGATACAATCTTGCTTAAAATGTATATAGGAAGTGCAGTGTAAGCGATGGAAGTCAATGAAATTTTATTATTATTTTCATATTGAGATATTTGTAGAATAAACTTGGAAGAAATTCTTCCAACTTTTTTTCTTTTCTTATCTTTTGTTCCTTTTTTCATATAAATGTGCTTATCTGAAAGATTATGTATCTATGTATGTATGTATGTATGTATTTGCAATATTTTGCTTATATTTTGTAACAATTATGTTAAATAAATAAAAAAGAAAAAAACTACAAATAGAACTTGCTCCTTTATCTAAGCAACTTGTCCCTCACGGTGGGGATCTTCTGCCCAGGTTCTGTTTCCTTGGACCTTGACTCCTCCCTGGTTGTGACTATGCAGGAGCCACTGTTGGCACTCTGCTTTGGGCTGACTTTGGACCAGCATTTGTGGCTGCCATCTGAAGACACTGCGTTGTCAGGAATGAGCTGGCGTACGGCAAAGAAAGAGGAGATGGCCTAAACTGAGGATTACAAGCTTTTGAATCCTGAATACAGTGGTACCTTGGGTTATATACGCTTCAGGTTACAGGCTCTGCTAACCCAGAAATAGTGCCTCGGGTTAAGAACTTTGCTTCAGGGTGAGAACAGAAATCATGCAGCAGCGGCACAGCGGCAGCAGGAGGCCCCATTACCTAAAGTGGTGCTTCAGGTTAAGAACAGTTTCAGGTTAAGAACGGACCTCCTGAACGAATTAAGTACTTAACCTGAGGTACCACTGTATTTGGTTACGTTCCAGCTAAGTTAGGGCTTCTAAGGGGACACATTTAAAGGTGTTCCGAACACCTCTGGAGCTCATAAGAAGAATCAGCAAGAATTAGATCAGATATTCGCTTCTTCTACCCTTTCCAAATGATCTTTCCTCATCAATAAATGACATATAAAGGTAAAGGTAAAGGTAAAGGTACCCCTGCCCATACGGGCCAGTCTTGACAGACTCTGGGGTTGTGCGCCCATCTCACTTAAGAGGCCAGGGGCCAGCGCTGTCCGGAGACACTTCCGGGTCACGTGGCCAGTGTGACATCGCTGCTCTGGCGAGCCAGAGCCACACACGGAAACGCCGTTTACCTTCCCGCTGGTAAGCGGTCCCTATTTATCTACTTGCACCCGGAGGTGCTTTCGAACTGCTAGGTTGGCAGGCGCTGGGACCGAGCAGCGGGAACGCACCCCGCCGCAGGGATTCGAACCACCGACCTTTCGATCGGCAAGTCCTAGGCGCTGAGGCTTTAACCCACAGCGCCACCTGCGTCCCAAAAATGACATATAATGATGCCAAAGCAACAACTCTATTGAGGCACTTGTTCCCTGCAAGTCCAAACTGGTAGTGCACTGACACTTGAGAACAGCCGTCAGCTGGACAAACTGGGTGGCCTGGCGCTTATTAGGGGTTTGTAAACAGGCCTGAGACAACTTGTCTTCACGTAGTATAAATGAGGCCTATTAGGATGCCACGAAAGTATGTGCTGTACTCTATGCAAAAATAACAGCAAGAAGACTCCAGAGTGACCCGGGGAGAGATTTAGAAGGGGCAGGGGGAGAGGCAGTAGGAAAAGTCCAACTGCAATGAAGAGAGGTCTGCATTCCAGCAAGGCTGTCCTTAAGTCCTACTGGTTCCCAAAGCTCGGATGGCACAAACAAGGCTTCTAAGCAACTTCCCAGGTGGAAATGCCAACTAGCGGCGGAGGAAGCTTCTTGGGCACCATAGGGATGCAGCACCCATGACAGCCCATCCCACCCGCTGCCTCCCCCCCCCCAGCTGTAGGGTGGCTGAGGCCCCACCATAGTTGTCAACCGTCCCTTATTTGGCGGGAAACTCCCTTATCCCAGCGCCGTTTCCTGCTGCTGTCATGGATTGATGTTGTCCCGTAAATTTCGCGGGTTTCAAAGGAAGCAGCTCCTCTCCCTCCCTCCATGCCGGCCAGAGATGAGGGAGGCTCCAACTGTGTTGCTTGGCTTTGTTGCTCACCCAATAAGGAGTCTAAGAATGACTGGGGGGGTGGAGCTTGCATGCCTTGTGCCAATCAAATTGGCCGCCTTGCCTGGGGACTCGCCTTTGCTCAGCGCTTCCCAGGGAAGAGGTGACGGTGGTTTCCTTTGCTGCATCCCCTTTGCCGGGTTGCTGCGCTGTGGGAACCACCGCTTGAGGCTTCGTTTGGCTGCTGGTTGACTAAAATCCCTTATTTTGGCTGCTGATCCATTATTTTCGAGGCTGCTGGTCCCTTATTTTCAAATCTGTAAGTTGACGGCTATGGGCCCCACAGCACGCCGTGTCCCTATTGGCATGGCGACGATCCGCCCAGGGGGGATTTTGTCACCCCCCCTTCAGGGATGGCACCCGGGGCGACCGCACCCCCTGCACCCCAATTCTCCGCTACTGATGCCAACCTCAGGGTGAAGATTTATGGGCTTGCTCGCTCAGGTCTCCTAACAAAGTTGAGAGACAGATGAGATGAGATGTATCGTGGTTAAGGCTCCCTCGAAATGCAGGGCTAGTTGTTGTTGTTTTATAGGGAAGCTGGTGGAAACGGAAGCCGATACTTTGTAAGCAACAGGGAAATAATTAAAGACCGAGCTGCCAATTGGTCCGTTGCCAGAAGCAAGCCTTGTTTGACAGGACTCACAAGATTTAGTGCACGAAGGCCAACATTTCTAGGGCTAGCCCCGGGTCGCAATCCTAAATACACCGACTGGGGAGTACATTTCCTGCTGACACCTTATACAGTGGTACCTTGGGTTACATACGCTTCAGGTTACAGACTCTGCTAACCCAGAAATACTACCTCGGGTTAAGAACTTTGCTTCAGGATGAGAACAGAAATCGTGCAGCAGCGGCGTGGCAGCAGTGAGAGGCCCCATTAGCTAAAGTGGTGCTTCAGGTTAAGAACAGTTTCAGGTTAAGAACAGACCTCCAGAACGAATTAAGTTCTCAACCTGAGGTACTACTGTGTCATTTTTATTCTTCCATCTGGTGACAGCCAGGATAGGGGAGAAAAATACCTGGGCTGATGCTGCCTAAGATAAAGTAGGGGGGCCTGGACTTGGCTTCCCTTGACCGCAGGCCCTTTTAAACGATTCCATCATTTTATATGAAACAGGACAGAGAGAGATGGGGTGAGGAAACAGATGTGGTTCTTTCAGTCATGCCTAGTGGATTAGTCAGAAGCCTTGGGGGGGAGGGTGTCTACTGAATTACTGAATATGGATTAAGGTCCATATAGTAAAAGCTATGGTTTCCCCAGTAGTGATGTATGGAAGTGAGAGCTGGACCATAAAGAAGGCTGATCGCCGAAGAATTGATGCCTTTGAATTATGGTGCTGGAGGAGACTCTTGAGAGTCCCATGGACTGCAAGAAGATCAAACCTCTCCATTCTGAAGGAAATCAGCCCTGAGTGCTCACTGGAAGGACAGAGCCTGAAGCTGAGGCTCCAATACTTTGGCCACCTCATGAGAAGAGAAGACTCCCTGGGAAAGACCCTGATGTTGGGAAAGATGGAGGGCACAAGGAGAAGGGGACGAGATGGTTGGCTAGTGTTCCCGAAGCTACCAGCATGAGTTTTACCAAACTGCGGGAGGCAGTGGAAGACAGGAGGGCCTGCCATGCTCTGGTCCATGGGGTCACGAAGAGTCGGACACGGCTAAACGACTAAACAACAACAACAACTGAATTACTGAAACTTGTGGAGCTTCCCTGACTTCCCAGTGACTTAACTGGGGAAGTGAGCAGGCTTCTGACAGCTGGAGTTCTTCCTTCTCAACATGGCCCCATGCCCGCTACGCATCTTGCTGTTTCCTGGTCAGGAACAATGCTTGAATGTGGCTTAGGTCTTCCAGAGCTCTTATGTGCTCCTTGGTCCTCTGGCTGCCCTTGCCTCTGGATTGCCCCAAAGCTCCTGGTGTCCTGGTAACTTCAGACACTGACTACGATACACATGTTAATTCTTCGTATCCTGCTCTGGCCAAACCGGTTTCACACAGTTCTGTTTTGAATGCAGCGATTCAAGCTGCACACAGGAAACGCAAAATCTACTCCCCACAAGTGCTGTTTTTCCTCCCGAAGTATGTTGTGCATTTTCGGTGCAACAATCATACCTACTGGATAGCGATTATGTCCAGTGGGTGCCTTGGACGTTCTACGGAAAGGCAGGGACTACATTTAAAATAAAAAATAATAATAATACCTGCAAGCAAATACAGTGGTACCTCAGGTTAATAACTTAATTCGTTCTGGAGGTCCATTCTTAACCTGAAACTGTTCTTAACCTGAAGCACCACATTAGCTAATAGGGCCTCCTGCTGCTGCCACGCCGCCGGAGCACAATTTCTGTTCTCATCCTGAAGCAAATTTCTTAACCCAAGGTACTATTTCTGGGTTAGCGGAGTCTGTAACCTGAAGCGTCTGTAACCCGAGGTACCACTGTACATTTACAGAGCCTGGGAGTTTCGAACACTGATAGCAGAACACTGACTGCAAATGTCCTGGAATCAGTGTTCGGAACTGCCATTGTTCTAGGCGCATTTTGCGATGGGTAATTTCATTAGTGCATGCAGTTTCTGAGCTCTGGGCGCAGTTGTTGTTGTTTAGTCGTTTAGTCGTGTCCGACTCTTCATGACCCCATGGATCAGAGCACGCCAGGCACTCCTGTCTTCCACTGCCTCCCGCAGTTTGTTCAAACTCATGCTGGTAGCTTCCAGAACACTACCCAACTATCTCGTCCTCTGTCGTCCCCTTCTCCTTATGCCCTCCATCTTTCCCACCATCAGGGTCTTTCACATGGAGTCTTCTCTTCTCATGAGGTGATCAAAGTATTGGAGCCAGCTTCAGGATCTGTCCTTCCAGTGAACACTCAGGGCTGATTTCCTTCACAATGGATAGGTTTGATCTTCTTGCCATCCATGGGACTCTCAAGAGTCTCCTCCAGCACCATAATTCAAAAGCATCAATTCTTTGGCAATCAGCCTTCTTTATGGTCCACCTCTCACTTCCATACATCACTACTGGGAAAACCATAGCTTTAACTATACCATCCTTTGTTGGCAAGATGATGTCTCTGTGCGCAGTACTGCACCTAAAACTTCAGAATAAAGCTACAGAGTGGAAGGAAAGTGGCCTCCCCACTTCCAGCTACCCTCTGAAGACTGGAGAAGAGACTCTCTTAAGAATATTAGGGGGGTGGGCAGGGGAAGGGCTAGACCATGTGAAAAATGAACATAATATTTTAACCGCAGCTCATTTTCAGCTTCGTATTACTGGTATAAAAAATTGCACCTAGACTTTCTGTTTTAGCACCCATAACCTAAGTTTAAGGTGTCGATTAGCTCCTAGCTTTCTTATCTCAGTTTCTAACACTGCCTGGAATGCTATGGAAGCAAAATTGGAAGGCGGGGAGAGCATAGCTGTCAATTTACAGATTTGAAAATAAGGGACCAGCAGCCTCGAAAATAAGGGATCAGCAGCCAAAATAAGGGATTTTCTGGACACAGGTATGTTCAACTTCTGAGCCCCTCCGAGCCAAAGGCAGAAAGCCCAGCCAGCAGCCAAACGAAGTCTCAAGCGGTGATTCCCACAGCGCAGCAACCCGGCAAAGAGGATGCAGCAAGGAAAACCACCGTCACCTCTCCGCTGGGAAATGCTGAGCAAAGGCGAGTCCCCAGGCAAGGCGGCCAATTTGATCAGCACAAGGCATGCAAGCTCCACCCCCCAGTCGTTCTTAGACTCCTTATTGGGTGAGCAACGCAGCCAAGCAACACAGTTGGAGCCGCCCTCCTCCTTGGCCGGCAGGGAGGGAGAGAGAGGAGCTGCTTGCTTTGAAACCCAGGAAATTTAAGGGACATCATCAATAAGGGACAGCAGATAAGGGACTTTTCCGCCAAATAAGGGACGGTTGACAGCTATGGGGGAGAGGGGAGTGCATGTGGAAGAGATCAGTCTGCCCTTCTTTTCCAATAGGTCCTGTATAAACATCTCCCTCCCATAAGGGCTAAGACTCTAAAAAAGAAACAGGGCCAGCCCAAGACATTTTGGCACCTGAGGCAAACCACAAAATTGTGTCCCTCCACCAAGGATGAAAGGGCAAGTGAAGATCTACATCAGGAACAAGGCAGGCGGGGAGGAGGGAGAAAATCAAACTTGCCTGAATCAAACACTGTCACGGCCCCCACCATTTCCTTTCTAGGGGTTGGAGGAGACCAGCAGCACCTATTCACTGATAGACTGCTGTAGAGGTAGCACAGGGAGGCAGGTCTAGCCAATATTCGAAATTAGCCAGTCGCCAGACGCATTTTGCACCCGGCTCTCGACCACTTGCGACCAAGTGAAGATGCCTGGGTGCCAGGATGGCACCCAAGATCTCCACCATCTGGAGGTGCGTGCCTGGAGATCACTAGATCAGGACAGTTTTCACACACTAATACCCCACCCTGTAGAATTCTATCAGTTACTGTATTTTTCGCTCCATAAGACACACTTTTTTCTTCCCAAAAAGTAAGGGGAAATGTCTGTGCGCCTTATGGAGCGAATGCGTGGTCCCTGGAGCCGAACTGCCCAGGGGCGAAAAGAAGATTGTGCTTCTTCTTTTTTTGAAAGAGGGAAGTGGGTGTTGAAACAAAGTCACAGATTGGCAAGCAATTGGAGAGAGATAAGGGATGCTAGCGATAAAGGAGGCTGCCGGGGGGGGGCGGTAAAGAGCGAACTTGCAAGGAGAGGAGACAGGAAGATTAAAGCAAGGAGGAGAGAAATCAGAAGAAGAGGAGGAGCAAAAAATCTGCTCCAGCTAAGGAAAAGACACTAAGGCAAACAAGAGGGAAGGGGGTGTTGAAACAAAGCCGCTGAGCAGCTGATTGGCAAGGGATCGGGAGGGAGATAAGGGGCTCTAGAGATAAAGGAGGCTGCCTCGGAGGGGAAAGGTAAAAGCCCATGGATCCTCAGGATTTTTACATTGGGTCACCCCAAATTCACCATCAGATCACATAGCATGTCCATAGCACCTGCACCATCAGATCACATAGCACAGCCTGCACCAAAAACACACACACACACACACTGTTACAAAGCACAGATCCACATGGACCCTCAGGATTTTTGCATTGGGCTACCCCAAACTACCCCAAAGGGGGACGCAGGTGGCGCTGTGGGTTAAAGCCTCAGCGCCTAGGGCTTGCCGATCGAAAGGTTGGCGGTTCGAATCCCTGCGGCGGGGTGCGCTCCCGCTGCTCGGTCCCAGCGCCTGCCAACCTAGCAGTTCGAAAGCACCTCCGGGTGCAAGTAGATAAATAGGGACCGCTTACCAGCGGGAAGGTAAACAGCGTTTCCGTGTGCGGCTCTGGCTCACCAGAGCAGCGATGTCACGCTGGCCACGTGACCCGGAAGTGTCTCCGGACAGCGCTGGCCCCTGGCCTCTTAAGTGAGATGGGCGCACAACCCCAGAGTCTGTCAAGACTGGCCCGTACGGGCAGGGGTACCTTTACCTTTACCTACCCCAAACTCACTGTCAAATCACATGTCTGCGGCCATAGCATGAACCACAAAAATCATACATCCACTGTTTCATTCAGAATATTTTTTTTTCTTGTTTTCCTCCTCTAAAAACTAGGTGCGTCTTATGGTCAGGTGCGTCTTGTGGCGCGAAAAATGTGTATATTTTGTCTGCACCATTGGAATGAATTTCAGGAACCAAAATGCTTTTTCTGTGCAGTCTGAGCAGAAGCGATGAACGACGTTATAGCTAATTGTCGCTTGTTCAGAGGATGACCTGAATTTCTTCAGGCCTCTCTCCAGCTATTTCCCTCTCAGTCACAACTCCACAGCAGAGCCAAGTAGCTTCCATCAGTGTTTTCTCCAGGAACTGAACAGAGGAGAGGGGGGTGCTGGGTTTTCAGAGGGGGTGAGTTTTAATTAAAAGTTAGGTACAGTACATTCGTTTTCAGTGCTTCCTGCATGTCCAGTAATTACGTTCTGTCAGTTGATGCACTTCTGAGTGGATTCACATGACAACTTTTTCCAGAACATAAAATTCTATTCAGAGACGAGAAGCAACACTGGGGCCTTTGTTGCATTAACAAGTAACCAGAGATTATTTCCTTGCATTCGCCCCTCGTTCGCATACAACAGCGGCTCCCAAACTGTTCTGACCGCTCGTCGCTTTCCCTGACGCAGTAGTCCTCAGAACCAAAGCATCCCTATGAAAAGACGCCGCTCCACTCAAGTAAACAGTGAAATAACTGCCCCTTCAAGATGCAGGGATAGGATCAGTGACTTGGCTAATAGCCGCCAATCATATGGGTGGATAAAACCCATATGATTTTTTTAAAATGGATTTTTAAAATTTTAATTGGATTTTTAAAAATTTAAATTGGATTTTTAAAATAAAATGCTTTTAGAGGAAAAATCTTTCTAAAGATAGTTTTCTATTTAAGTTACATTATAGTCCGAAGGCTATTCGTAAGGAAATAAGGATTTGTTTTAAGTTTTTCATGTGTGCTAAAACTCAATCTAAGTTTTTTTTCCCTAAAAAAAAAATGTTTAACCACATCAGTTAACCAACAAGGATAGATATGCTATAATGTTATTGTTTTAGTTAAATTGTTGAAATTGTTATTAAGGAAATGATTATTTTTCTCCTTCCAATAAAGTACAGTACAGCAGAAAAGTTGTCCCAATATAAACAGCTAACTTATTAAACCTCACAATAATTTCATAATTATCTGTCTATGTATTTCTAATGGTATAACCAAATCAGTAATTTTTGCTATAACTGTAAAAACTACTCTGAAAATTTATTATTCCAAAAATGAAACCTTCATCTGGTTGTAAATATTAAGATTATACCAGCAAGAATGAGTCTTTCTGTAAAAAAATGATTTAAATCCGTTCTTACTGACTAGTGATTTAAATCGTGATTTAAATTGATTTGATTTAACAATCTTTGGAACTAACATTCATTTGTGTATGGGAATAATCCTAACACACTGCAGACACACTCACACAAATGCTTAAGCTATGGTGAATGGGTTGCATTAATTCTTAGCCATCGACAAATACCTTCCCCCAAGAGATATAAACGGGGCACCTGCATCATAAATCCAAAGGCATCTTATCTTAAACTATGGTTTTACCGTACAAGGAATAAAAAATCCTTAATAACAGTGCCAGGGGGCATAAAAGCCTTGCCTCCAGCCGTTTGTTAACAGTAACGGTAATAAAAATAATATTTGTTGCTTTATAGTCTCAAAGCTCGCAAACGTATAAAATCAACAAAAAGCTGGAAAACGTAAAAACAACACACAATGAAAGATTTTTTAAATGCCTGTCCAATGCAATAAAAAAGTATCACTTTGCAAACAAATGGAGAAGCACCCTTAAGCATGTGCAGAGTTTTTTTCCCATGCAACACAGAAAGCGCCCCCCCACACACACACCTGGTATGAGGTATTGAGTTTCTAGGTTAGAGGATACAACCCGGGCATTTCTCATTTTAGTAATTAAAGCACTAAGCATTAGCTACTGCCACCCTATCCAACACAATTCTGAATCAATATTTGTTTGGGGAAGAAAGTGTACGTCACCAAAACTCACCCAAAAGCTCTTTTGTATGCATATGAGCAAATCGCTTTTCCTTATATGCCCAAATGTAGATTAACTGAACAAACCGCAAAAGCAGGCTTTGCCATTTTTGATCTCGAGGCGTGAGACAGAGGCTAACTTTGCTAGAATTTAAAAGCTAAGGAATCACAATTTATAGGGTTGGCTTTTGCACTCTGAAATAAGGTCTGGCTGGATTATATGCCACAATGAACAGCAGACATACCCACGGAGAAACAATGGAGGAGTAAGACCGGGAATACAAGGTTCTCAGAGGGCAGGTGTCTCCCCAGGCCTTGCCACCCCCTCAGTCACCCGAAATGCCTGTTCCCTGATGCTAGTTATGCTTACAGTGGTACCTTGGTTCTCAAACGCCTTGGTACTCAAACAACTTGGAACCCAAACACTGTAAGTGTTCCAGTTTGCGAACTTTTTTCCGAAGCTGAACGGGCTCCGTTTTGAGTGTTACGCTTCTGATTTGAGTGCCACACACATGCTGAGGTCGGTCTGTTTTTGCTATTTTGCATTTTTTGTGGCTTTTTTGTGACTGTGTGGAACCCAGTTCAGCTACTGATTGATTGTGTGACTGCAGCACATTGTTTACTGCTTTCATTTTATGGATCAGTAATCTCGTTAGATAGTAAAATCCATGTTAAATTGCTGTTTTGGGAGTTGTTTTCAAAAGTCTGGAATGGATTAATCCGTTTTGCATTACTTTCTATGGGAAACTGTGCCTTGGTTTTGGAACGGACTTCCGGAACGGATTAAGTTTGAGAACCAAGTTACCACTGTACTTGTTAATTTACCACCCTGAAAAATTCCTGTGGGGACCCATAACAACACAGTTCAGTTTTAAGCTCCATACCCCCTGCTCCTGGTTACTGTCGGTGCCTGAGTACAGAAAACAAGCTCCCTTTCACCCAACCTCTGATGTTTGCTAGGCGCAAACTCCAGGTTTCAATGCACCCTCTCTATCTCTCCACCTCCATTTGCTATCACCTCTTTCTCCCAGCCCAGTATCAAGCACAAAAAAGCCAGTTCCTCTTGCTCCCAGTGCTAACACAGAGCTGCGTTCAGTGACAAATCCTCCTGTCTCTCAATTTTACAGACCCTATAAAACCTGTCCCATCTCCCCCCCCCTCGATTTCCATGCCTCCCGCTGCTGTCCTTGATAAGTGATGGGGCCAAGCGCCATCGCTTCTTCCTTCCTGAATCCTGACCCAAGGCAAACTGCAACTGCGTTGTGTTAAGTTTGATTCACTGCTGCTTTTCCGCCAAGTGCAGAGCACAGCTTCCTGTTCATGACCCAAGTTAATGTCATATTTCACCTGCAAAAAGACCCTCCTTATTTCTGCCGCCGCTCTGTTAAGCGCTGGGCACAACAGCTCTCTCCTGACCCAAAGTAAATACAGGCAATGCAAACACAGATTTGGACTGCAAACAGACTTGTTCTGCTGCAGCGATTCAGCCTCTCCTTTTGCAGCCGGCGCAAATACATGCATTGCAAACAGTCTTGTTCCCCTCCGGCTGTTGGATGAACAGATCCTGCGGATAATTAGACAAACAATCTAATCCTAACTCACCAGAGGTAAAAGCTGCAAGGGGAGGGCTGCCCTACAATTAAGGCAGCAACCTATAATACAGGATTGTCCCTTATTTCAGTGCAAAATGCTACTGATTCAATACTGGACGCAGTTTGTCCTGTATTTCCTCTGCTGCGACTCGACCTTTCAAAACCTGAACTCTCGCTCGTTTCTTTCGCTTTCCAATCTCTCCCCTTCTCCAGCGTTTTGTGTCCATTTAGAGCGTAAGCCTGCTGGCAGGAATCTGTCCTGATTCGCACCATCCGCTCCCAGTGCGAATATTGCCTTGACCTACCAACGCCTCCCTTTTGTTTTCCACACGTTTCAAAATAACACATCTCTGTGGGCAAGAGAGAAAATTTAGGACATTCGCAGGGTGTGGGCAAGGCACACCCAGGGCTGCTAAAAATTACCCAAGTTTCTAAGAATTTCAAGGGCAGGGGAACTGGGTGTGTAACAAGTACCGTATTTTTTTGCTCTATAAGACTCACTTTTCCCCCTCCTAAAAAGTAAGGGGAAATGTGTGTGCATCTTATGGAGCGAATCCAGGCTGCGCAGCTATCCCAGAAGCCAGAACAGCAAGAGGGATTGCTGCTTTCACTGCGCAGTGACCCCTCTTGCTGTTCTGGCTTCTGGGATTCAGAATATTATTTTTCTTGTTTTCCTCCTCCTAAAACTAGGTGCGTCTTGTGGTCTGGTGTGTCTTATAGAGCGAAAAATACGGTAAGCAGCAGTGTCTTCTCCCAGCCATGGCTAGGGGAAGGGCGACAGTTCAGTGACAGAGAATTTGGGGAGCTGCAAATTTAATCCCTGGCAAGGACTGTGCATGAACTCCATCAGAAACCTTGGAGAGCCACGGCCAGTGGGAGCTTGTCCACTCTTCATTTGTGCCTAGAAAGCTCCGAGATGATTTCAATGCGCTCCATGCTTTCTGGGCAACGGATATGAGCGTATTTCCATTTGCCCTGCCCCTTCCCCCCCCCCCCCAGGAAAACCCATTCTTTACTGCTGAACTGGAGCAAACATCTATCCGCAGAAAACTCGACTGATGTCTGCTCCGATTCAGTGGTAAAGAGCAGGTTTTCCCAGGAAAAGTGAAAACCTTTCGGACAAGCGAAAGTGTTGGTGCACCCAAAGTATCCCTCAGTGCTGTAGCTTAGGGCCCCACTCTTGTGGGGGTCTCCAAAAAATTTAAAGGAAAAAAACCCCTGGATGTACATTTTCAAAATATAAGATAAAAAACAAATAAAATAAAACCTACATACAGCAACAGTGTTTCGTGTTGTGTAGGCTCCTGTGATGTAAGTCATGGGCCCGGCCTGCTAGCCTGCTCCCTAAAATATCACTGGTTTGCTCATTTCTATATACAGGGTGCCTACATTCTGCATGAGGGACGTGGGTGACGCTGTGGGTTAAACCACAGAGCCTAGGACTTGCTGATCAGAAGGTCAGCGGTTTGAATCCCCGAGACGGGGTGAGCTCCCGTTGCTCGGTCCCTGCTCCTGCCAACCTAGCAGTTCGAAAGCATGTCAAAGTGCAAGTAGATAAATAGGTACCACTCCGGCGGGAAGGTAGGCGGCGTTTCCGTGCGCTGCTCTGGTTCGCCAGAAGCTGCTTAGTCATGCTGGCCACATGACCCGAAAGCTGTATGCCAGCTCCCTCGGCCAATAAAGCGAGATGAGCGCCACAACCCCAGAGTGGGTCACAACTGGACCTAATGGTCAGGGGTCCCTTTACTTTACATTCTGCATGTGCAAATGGCTTGAGATACCTATTAGGTCCATAAATTACCATATAGCATATATTCAACACAAAAAACAGTGACAATTTGTTGTTGACAAAGGACAGCTGGACATATAAGGGGCCCCATTACCTTCAGTAGCTGAGGGCCTCATCAAACCTAAATCTGGCCCTGCTCAGGTGCACTGTGTGGGAAGACAGCTGATCCCACTGCCCTACTGGGGACACCCCAACACTGCACCTGAAAAGGTGTTGCATCATGCCATAGGGTCCTTTCTCATCGGCCAAAGACCCAGAGAAACTCCACTGCCCGTAGAGCATAAACTGTTCAAAGAAGAAAGCACCCTCTGCTGGTTAATTTCACACAGGCAGGGCAAGAAGAGTTAGGCATTTTTGCAGCCCACCACCAAAGGCGTCTGCCTAACATCCGCAGAAATCAATAACAGGCATGTTTGCAGGAAGATGAGGAAAAACAGTGTCCTGGCTTGCATGAACAGAAGCACTTTTTGACAAGGCAAAGCCATTGTTGGATTCAACACACTGCATTCAGAGTTCCTTCTTCTAGGTGACATACATGTCATTGAGCATAGGTTTTTACTTCCAACTGAACATAAGAGCCCTGGTGGGTCAACCCGAAAGGCCCCTTGAAGTCCAGGATCTTCTATCTATCTATCTATCTATCATCTATCTATCTACCTATCTACCTACCTACCTAAAGGTAAAGGGACCCCTGATCATTAGGTCCAGTTGTGACCCACTCTGGGGTTGCGGTGCTCATCTCGCTTTATTGGCCGAGGGAGCCGGCGTACAGCTTCCGGGTCATGTGGCCAGCATGACTAAGCCGCTTCTGGCGAACCAGAGCAGCGCACGGAAACGCCGTCTACCTTCCCGCCGGAGTGGTACCTATTTATCTACTTGCACTTTGACATGCTTTCGAACTGCTAGGTTGGCAGGAGCAGGGACCGAGCAACGGGAGCTCACCCCGTCGCGGGGATTCAAACCGCTGACCTTCTGATCAGCAAGTCCTAGGCTCTGTGGTTTAACCCACAGCACCACCCCCGTCCCTTATCTATCTATCTAATCTTTATTAAATTTTCTGTTTTATACTTTAGAATATTCATTTACACAATCCTAAAATGCCAATGACTTCCCTTCTTCTCTTTCCATGTTTCATTTTGCATATCATAAATCCCTGCAGATTTTACATAAACTAAACCATTCAGTATTCCATTAATACATCCATCAAAACTTGTTTACAGTGTTGAATTTATCTGAATGCTGCCAATGTTTTCAGGCGTACACAATTCCCCCCTACCCCCATATATTCAATAAACATTTTCCAATCTTCTTTAAACGTATGTTCCCCTTGTTCTCTTATTCTATAGGTTAGATCCGCAAGCTGCGCATATTCCATCAGTTTCAGTTGCCATTCTTCTTTAGTTGGGACCTCGCCCATTTTCCATTTTTGGGCTAACAAAACACAGGCCGCAGTGGTGGCATACATAAATAGTCTTTTTTGACACCTGGGAATTTCCCTCTGAATGATCCCCAACAAAAAAGACTCTGGTTTTTTGGGGGGAAAGTGCTTCTAAACATGTTTTTCAATTTATTATGGATTATTTCCCAATACTCTTTTACCCTTTTACAGGACCACCACATAGGAAAGAACGGTCCCTCAACCTCATTGTATCTCCAGCACTTATCTGATTTAGTCTTATACATCTTAGCAAGCCTGCTCGGAGTTAAATAGCATTTTCAAGTAGTTCTCCTTCAAAGAATAACATACTGTAAACTTTCAGATCGCTCTTCCAAAGCTTTTCCTAGAGTTTAAAGAAGTCCAGCATTTTCTAGTCTCCATGGCCTTTGCGATGTCCCTGGGGAGCCCACAAGCAGCAGACTAAACTACACTTCAGTCAGAGAGACGGCCTCAGAAATCAGCACGGAATCATTTCAAAAAGTCCGGGGCTACTTCTAGTTTCACCTCTCATTATCTGCCACACAATTCTTAAAAACACAAGATGTGCTTACCAAAGAAACAGCAATGGACGAGCTCCCTTCTTCCGGCTATATTTCCTGTTTGAACATTCATGGCCGAAGAATAAAAATCAAGAAAAATAAAAGCAAAAAGCATTGTGCTTTCCTAACTTGGTGCTGAGGGTCTGTGATCAATAAAAATGGAGCTACACTACACAGAGTGGTAATAAAGCAACGTGAAGCATCAAGGTACAGTAACTTTGACTAACGGGTTCCTGTCTAGATCTAACATTTATTGCAAAGCACTATTTGCTCCCACACAGCCATCCTTCAAATTTCTCACAGTTGCATGTCAAACAGGTCAGTAATGGCGTGTTCCCTTCTATTCCCACACCCGCTCCCAGAGAATAAGATGCAAACAGTTGTTAGCAGAAGCAAGGGTTCCTTCCTGAATATTTCAGGACCATTTTTGTATATGTGGTTTTACACACACACACACACACACACACACACACACACACACAGCAAAAATTGTGGAAACCTTTTGGGGAAAGTGTATTTCCGAGGTTTGATGGCTCATAATGCGGGTGGTGTTGTGGTCTAAACCACTGAGCCTAGGGCTTGCTGATCGGAAGGTCGGCAGTTCAAATCCCCGTGACTGGGTGAGCTTCCGTTGCTTGGTCCCAGCTCCTGCCAACCTAGCGGTTTGAATGCATACCAGTGCAAGTAGATAAATAGGTACCGCTGTGGCTCCCTCACCCAGACTCTGGTTTCGCCGGAGTCTTAGTCATGCTGGCCACATGACCCAGAAAAACTGTCTGTAGGCAAACATCGGCTCCCTCACCCAGTAAACCAAGATGAGCGCCGCAACCCCAGAGTCATTCGCGACTGGACTTAACCGACATGAACAGAGATAAGGGATGACATTTTCCTCCTCAGTTCTTCTTCAACTTGAAGCTAAGTTGCAACTCCAAGATGGAAAAAACAAAACTTGCCTTTGCAATGTTTTTACCTTCCAGTTATCTCGAAGGAACAGCATTGTAGTTTTGAGTCTGTCAAAATCAACAGTCTTTGCAGAGGTTTCCATAAATTAAACCTTTTGTCTCCTTTTTCCTGGGCTGCATAACAAGCCCCATTATCAATCTTATATTATTATTATTATATGTTCTGAATGAGGAGGGGGGGAGGGGAGTTGGTAAATACAAGACTATCACATTTTGAACTGCTTTAACTCAACTATTCTTCAGGAGATTTTCCTGAAAAGGGTCTGGATTATGGCTTTCAACCTAGGTGGAACTAACTGCAGGTCCAAGGTTAGTTAGTTAGTTAGTTAGTTTGATTTATTACGGCCATTGGCCCATATCTAAAACAATACATCAAAATTTATCCATAAACAATACAATTTAAACAGTTCCAAGTTAAAACACCCATATAAAACCAATTTTACTTCAGTTAAGTAAACACTATACACAATAAGCTCCCTCTATGTAAACCGCAATTCAAATCCCTCAGATTTTGGGGGATATGTGTCTTAGTTCTGGCACTTATTGATGGTTCTTAAGTTTAGCTAAGCTGTCAGAGTCATACAATGATCCATTTCTCCTCTTTTGAAATAAGACATTAATCAGGTATCTAGCGACTGCAAGGGATCTACTTGTGTCTTCGTCGTTTAATAAGTATATTATTTGGGCTTCCTGAGGTCTGTCAGCAATTCTCGATAAATATGGGGCCAGAAACTTGGACCGTGAAGCCGAATGTAATGGACAACAGAAGATTATATGATATAACGATTCTATAGATCCACTTTTACAGTCACAGAGGAGTGAGATCTGTCCGTTGGAGAGTCTGTTACCCAACACATTTGATGGGAAAACATTGAATCTAGCCTTTATAAAGGCATACCTGTGCATCACCACAGATAAGGTAGTTAAATAAGATGGAAGTTTCGTTGGAGGTGTTAAGCCAAGGTTTATCGGCGAACAGGTGCCACCACCTGTCGCAATATTAAATTGTAAATCCATCTCCTCTAATTTGTGAGTTATAATTCTCTTGGCAGAAATTAAATCCAATTTTAGTAGTTCAGATGGAGATAGTCCTAAGGACACAAGTTTCCCATGTATTATTTTTGCCCAAGGGCTAGGGAAGTCATCTCTCCAGAGACACTGTATCAAGTGGAGATTTGGAAGTTTATGCCATAATGCCAACCAGTAACAGAGGATGCATTTCCATAATGTGGTTTCTAGAGATGTAACATTTAGTTCGAGTCGTATAGCAGTATTGCCTACACACCTGGGTAATTTTAGCAACCTTCTTAGAAGCTGGTTTTGGATTACCTCCAATTGGATTAGATTAACAAAGGACCCCCATATTGGGATTGCATATGCTATTGCTGCAATCAGCAGGTCCAAGGTGCATATTTGGTTTGGGTTCTATGCTGGGCTTTACTTAGCATAATTGCTAATACCATCTCTGCCATTCCCTGGTGGCCTGAAGCAGAAATTTTATTTAGTTGTTTGTTTAAGAAGATTTATACAATGCTTAATAAAAATAAAAATAAAAGCCATTAGGCAGTTTACATAAAATGACATAAAATATTCATTTTAAATTATCGTCGAAAACAGACCTTGAAAGAGTAAACACAATAAAGTTATCAAAATATAGATAAAATCAGCTGTTTAAAGAACGAATGTACGTAATAAAGAGACACGCCTGAACAAAAAGGTTTTTAGCAGGCACTGAGAAGTTTGCAAACTGGTCTTCCTTTTAAGAAGCTCTTTGGCAACTACTGCGATTCCATTCAACAACAACTTTTATTTGGGAATAAATAGTTGCAGGGTTAGCTCTTTGGTACGCGGTTTTGTGGAGAGCCCTTCGGCCACATTCTTTGATCCCTAATATAGCAGCAGCTTTGTTGCTTGGTAAGCGATCTCTTGACAAGAAAGGATGGTGAGAGGAATTGCGTATCCTTGGGTATGTTTCTGCCCGAGTCCCAATGCTCTGAGCTGCATAGAGACATCTCCCCCAGCAACATTGTGGCACATTAATAGGAGCTTCTAGCTGTCAGCAGGAAGAGGGGGAAAGTGGTTCGTTTAGGTAGGGAAGTCCTGCTTAATTATCCTCCAGAATGTGTGTGGCATTTAGAGAGAGATCTGCATATCCTCCTGAACTTTAGCAGGATCTACAATGGAATGCCCTGGGACGCTGGAAGACAGACGCACAGCAATGTGTGCACCTGTCATTCGCCACTGGCCTTGTGATAGTCAGCATGGTCAAATCAAGGCTGGCAGCCAATTGACATAACTTTGCGCAGCTTTCCTATGAGCTAGTTGCAACACATCTCACCATATAATGGATTGAGGTTGAATCCTGACAAGACAGACGTACAAGACAGAAGTTTTTGGGGAACAGGGGGCGGGCTGGTGTGGAGGACTCCCTGGTCCTGAATGGGGTAACTGTGCCCCTGAAGGACCAGGTGCGCAGCCTGGGAGTCATTTGGAGGCGCAGGTTAATTCTGTATCCAGGGCGGCTGTCTACCAGCTCCATCTGGTACGCAGGCTGAGACCCTACCTGCCTGCAGACTGTCTCGCCAGAGTGGTGCATGCTCTAGTTATCTCCCACTTGGACTACTGCAATGCGCTCTACGTGGGGCTACCTTTGAAGGTGACCAGGAAACTACAACTAATCCAGAATGCAGCAGCTAGACTGGTGACGGGGAGCGACCACCAAGACCACATAACACCGGTCCTGAAAGACCTACATTGGCTCCCGGCACGTTTCCGAGCACAATTCAAAGTGTTGGTGCTGACCTTTAAAGCCCTAAACAGCCTCGGCCCAGTATACCTGAAGGAGTGACTCCACCTTCATTGTTCAGACCGGACACTGAGATCCAGCGCCGAGGGCCTTCTGGCGGTTCCCTCATTGTGAGAAGCAAAGCTACAGGGAACCAGGCAGAGGGCCTTCTCGGTGGTGGCGCCCATCCTGTGGAACGCCTTCCCATCAGATGTCAAAGAGATAAACAACTTCCTGACATTCAGAAGACATCTTCAGGCAGCCCTGTTCAAGGAAGTTTTTAATGTATGACATATTAATGTATTTTTGGTATTTGTGGAAGCTGCCCAGAGTGGCTGGGGAAACCCAGCCAGATGGGCGGGGTACAAATAATAAATTATTATTATATTATTATAATATATAATGCCTCAGGTACTTAACAACCGTCAATATAGCAAAAGGTCATGACTGGGGATATAATCATTTGCTGTGTCGGCCCGCTTCATTCATTTTGCACCAGTTATTCAACTGGTCCTCCTTCGCAGCTCTTTTGCTTTCATAATTCCCTTGCTCCTTCATAAGATTTCATAACACTTTTTAAAAAAACCCTGATGCATGTTTTGTAACTTGACTTCCAGCCATGGAACCAGTAATCAGGTTACAGATTTTACATCATTTTTTACATCATTTTGCAGACACGCAATATATGTGTATGTGAGAAGGAGATTCCATGGCAGGATTTATCTACCCCCCCCCCCCGCCCCCCCAAAAAAACCCAAGAAAAAATATTTTGAAAATAATACAGCAGCGTGATCCTTGCAGAATCTCACTCAGTGTACACTCATTTCAGCAAGGGCATGAAATAGTGAATTACATGATACTTCAAAAGCAATTTAATAAAACACAAACTTCATGAGTAGGATAGCTCAGTCGGTAGTGTGCAAGACTCTTAATCTCTGGGTTGTGGGTTCAAGTTCCACGTTGGACAACAGATTCCTGCATTTCTGGGGGTTGGCCTAGATGACCCTTGTGTTCCCTTCCAATTCTATAATTTCCCTATGGGACGCGGGTGGCGCTGTGGGTTAAATCACAGAGCCTAGGACTTGCCAATCAGAAGGTCAGCAGTTCGAATCACCGCGACGGGGTGAGCTCCCGTTGCTCGGTCCCTGCTCCTGCCAACCTAGCAGTTCGAAAGCGTGTCAAAGTGCAAGTAGATAAATAGGTACCGCTCCGGCGGGAAGGCAAACGGCATTTCCGTGCGCTGCTCTGGTTCACCAGAAGCGGCTTAGTCATGCTGGCCACATGACCCGGAAGCTGTACGCCGGCTCCCTCGGGCAATAAAGCGAGATGAGCGCCACAACCCCAGAGTCGGTCACGACTGGACCTAATGGTCAGGGGTCCCTTTACCTATGATTTTCCTAGTCATGACCATGCTCTTTGGCAAACTGTTGTGCCAAAGGTAATGAACACCTAGCAATAAGTGGACTTCATTACAGCCTGAGTATTCTGCTCCAGGCAGTAGTGCCAGGCAAATAGGAGTGGTTCCAGAAACTGAAGCAAGAAGAAGTCAAATAAGTCCCTTTATGGTTCCAGACAGATGATAACGAAGAAGAAGGGGAATCATTTCAGAACACATCTCACTGTATATCTGCTAAGAACCATAGCCAAGCGAAAGCAACATTGGAACAGTTTGTGCTAACTTGGTCTGCCTAGATTTTCTGCTTCCTAAACTTTAACTGACTTCTAAAAATAGGTTGAGGAAAGATACATTATGCCCTTTTGTGCGATTTCAAGTTAGTCCAGTCATTCAGACGCCAATCAAGTTTTCTCCCTATTTCCTAACTCCTGATCCCAATTTTTCCTCATGACCTCCAGTCTCTTCTCCCTTGCTTCTAATCTCAGATCCCGTTCCACTTGCAATCTTGACCCCCCCCCCCAATCCAAAGTAGAATTTACAAAAAACACCCAAATTTCCCCTTGGTATCCACTCTTGTAAACAGAGCATTTTAGAGCTAGTTATCTGGCCAAACTCTTGCCAGTGTCCTTAAGAAATGCCTTTATTGAACTGTTTCCAAGCAATGCCCACTGCAGTTTTGGATGGTCACCACAACAAGGACCCAGATAAAAGGCAGATTTTGTATTTGTGGTCAACCTCAGGTGGAATAAATGAATAATAATAATAATAATATTTTATTATTTATACCCCACCACCTGGCTGTGTTTCCTCAGCCACTCTGGGCGGCTCCCAACAGAATATTAAAAACACGATAAAACATCAAACATTAAAAACTTCCTGATACAAGGCTGCCTTCAGATGTCTTCTAAAAGTCACATAGTTGTTTATTTCCTTGACACCTGGTGGGAGGGTGTTCCACAGGGCGGGTGCCACTACTGAGAAGGCCCTCTGCCTGGTTCCCTGTAACCTCACTTCTCGCAATGAGGGAACCGCCAGAAGGCCCTCAGTGTTGGACCTCAATGTCCGGGCAGAATGATGGGGGTGGAGACGCTCCTTAAGGTATACAGGACCGAGGCCGTTTCGGGCTTTAAAGATCAGCACCAACACTTTGAATTGTGCTCGGAAATGTACTGGGAGCCAATGTAGGTCTTTCAGGACTGATGTTATATGGTCATGGAGGCCACTCCCAGTAGAGACCCAAGAGATCACTTTCTGAAACTTTTGTTCACATAAGGAAGCAGGCACACCCCAGCAGAAATGGTATAGTTTCTTTTCAGTTAGAATAACAGACAAAGTGCCCCCTAAGCACTGGCGGGGGGGGGGGGACTGGTAAAAGGTGTTAGATAAAATTCCTATAAGTTGTTGTTGACATTTGAAGGCTTACTTTGAAATCATGAAGGATTTGAGTTTGTTGGTGCTCCTGGTAACCTCTCAAACATCATGGATGTTGGCGCATATTATGGGTGAATGTTCGGCATCATTTTATTAATACTATTGCTACAAAGTTTGTCATGGCCTTTGGCTAGAATAATAAACTTACAAACTGTTTAACGGTATACAAAGAACAGCAGGAAGCCGAGTCAGATTTCAGTGGGGAGAGGAGAAATGAGATTTGAGCTCCCATTTTAAACTAGGCTTATCCTCCTTGAAGTAGCCTAATCATTTGGTGTTTTTTCCCCAATATAAAAAAGGCTTATAAGCCATCACTACATTTTTGGCAATACACTATGCGAAGAACGACTGCCTTTTGTCTACTGCTCATCAGTTTAATCTGGACACAGCACTTTCTCCAATTCAGTGATATCCAACGCAGGGAACACAAAGCTATCTTGCTGGCATTGCTCAAAAAGTCTCATCCATGGCTTTACAATATGCCAGGACTAGTTAAGAATGTATTTTACTTTTAATATTTAATTAAATTTAATTTAATCTGTAATTTTAGTTTTAATCTTTGGGGAAAACTTTGAAGGAGAATTATCTGAAAATGATTTACAGATGCTATTTAACTCTGAGAATAATAATAATAATAATAATAATAATAATAATAATAATTTATTATTTGTACCCCGCCCATCTGGCTGGGTCTCCCCAGCCACTCTGGGCGGCTTCCATAAAAACCAAAAATACACTAAAATATCACAGATTAAAAACTTGCTAAGATGTATTAAGACTGAATCAGATAAGTGCTCTGTCATGGAAGCTTCAGCTGAGATTCCTGCCTTATAGGGTGTTGGACTAGATGACCCTCGATTCTAAGAGCCCTGCTGGATCAGACCAAGGGCCCATCTACTCCAGCATTCTGTTCTTACAGGGGCCAACGAGTGTCAGGACGATGTCAGCGGCTCCCAGCTGGTTGCCCAGGAAAGTATAAAGAAAAGGAAAAGTTTTTACAGTCCTTTTTTATTTCCAACTTTACGGAGAGAGGCTATAGAAGCCAGCCTCTTGGATAATGGTGTTTGTGGCGTTCGTACAGAGCCCCCGGTCATCTCACAAACTATTGACCCGTACACCACTAATCTGCTGCCACCAACCAGGTTCTCCCCAGTAAATGACTTAGTCAGGTTCTCAAGTTAACAATGAAGATTGTAGTTTATTGTACAGTGGTGCCCCGCAAGACGAACGCCTCACAAGACGGAAAACCCGCTAGACGAAAGGGTTTTCCGTTTTGGAGGCGCTTCGCAAAACGAATTTCCCTATGGGCTTGCTTCGCAAGACGAAATGTCTTGCGAGTTTTTCCGACTTTTTCCCCCTTTCCCCCCCCCTTTTTCTAAGCTGATAAGCCGCTTATCAGCTGATCCGCTAAGCTGATAAGCCGCTAATAGCCGCTAATCAGTTAAGCCGTCAATGGGCTTGCTTCGCAAGACGAAAAAACCGCTAGACGAAGAGAATCGCGGAACGGATTCTTTTCGTCTTGCGAGGCACCACTGTATTATAAACTTTCAATGCATTTGAAATGCTGTTACCCTTTACCCTCTTAGTCTTATTTTATCCTGGCTCTAACTCTTCTACCTCCCCTCACACAAGAAGCAACTGCACTAACTGTCTATTTCCATCTGTCTGCCAACTGCTTTCCCAACTGCCTTTTTCAACCAACTAACCAACTAACCCTCAGGCTAAGCCCTTTTATAAACAGGTAGGCTCCGCCTCTGGCTTTTCTATTGGTCTTCCTATTAACTCTTTCTCTCCCCCTTTACAGTGGTACCTCGGGTAAAGAACTTAATTCGTTCCGGAGGTCCGTTCTTAACCTGAAACTGTTCTTAACCTGAAGCACCACTTTAGCTAATGGGGCCTCCTGCTGCCGCCGCGCGATTTCTGTTCTCACCCTGAAGCAAAATTCTTAACCTGAAGCACTATTTCTGGGTTAGCGGAGTCTGAAGCGCATGTAACCTGAAGCATATGTAACCCGAGGTACCACTGTATAGGCATTTTCAAAAGAACGGGCAAACGCCACAGCATTGTCCCAAGTGACTCTCCACCCCTTATCTCTCCCACCTCCTCAATCATTATCACCTCATTTATGGGTGCTGCTAAGTGCCCCTGTCTTCGAGCTCTTTGCTCTCCTACTTTTAAGGCTTGCCGGGTTCTGGGAGATGGTGAGTCTGGAATGCTTTCTAATAACAACGTGTCATCTGGGTGTTGTTCTGGCTCTCTCATGATTTCCCAACTTTCCCCCTCATCTGCCTGTGAGCTGCCACCTCCCTCAAAACCCTTTTGTAAATCTATACTGTCTTCCTCTTCCTCCTCCCTGGAAAGGTTAGGATGGAGAGGGGGTCTCCACCATTTCCTCCTCTGCCCACTACCTGGCATGCCCAGGAGAAGCTTGGAAGCAGAACTTGTGAGCAACAGCACTCCCCTCTTTTAAACCCTGTTCAAATTGATGGTTATCTCATGGAAGCCAATGCCATGGTATTAACTGTGCGCTGCAGGAATAAGTACCATATTTTTTGCTCTATTATACTCGCTTTTTCCCTCCTAAAAAGTAAGGGGAAACGTGTGTGCATCTTATGGAGCGAATGCAGGTTGCGCAGCTATCCCAGAAGCCAGAACAGCAAGAGGGATTGCTGCTTTCACTGCGTTGCGATCCCTCTTGCTGTTCTGGCTTCTGGGATTCAGATATTTTTTTTTCTTGTTTTCCTCCTCCAAAAACTAGGTGCGTCTTGTGGTCTGGTGCATCTTATAGAGCGAAAAATACGGTACTTCCTTTTGGTCTTTGCTCATTACATGTCCTTGACTTCTAGCACTGAGGAGAAAATTTTACGAACTTCCATCACTTCACCTCTTTCTTGCCTTTTCTCTTAAACTAAAAAGAACCAGATTTCTAACTGGTCCTCAGGGGAAGCATGTCCCATCCCCTTTATAATTATGCCTGCTTTTCCCCCTGAACCTTCCCCAAAGATATCCTGTTTGAGGTGATGCAACCTGACTTGTGAAACAGTAGGTGCGGTTGTGCCATTTATTTGTATAATGGTGCTTCGAGAACTTGCTGCAGGTCAGATCAGGCCATTCTGGGCTAGACATTAGGAGGAAGAAACTTTGTATGCTCCAAAGACAACTCATGCGAGCAGTGGCGTAGCGTGGGGGGTGCAGGGGGGGCCGGCCGCACCGGCCGCAACATCTGGGGGGGCGCGCTCGCCGCCTCTGGAGTCGCCGAAGAGCCTCGGGTGCAGGCTGTAGCAGAGCCCCATGTCTCGCGGAACTGACGAGCTGTGTGCGCGTCCGGGCTGAAGGCGTCTGGCAGGCAGCGGCTCTCAGTGCTCGCCGCAGTCCCCGCATGTCAGGGCCGCGGAGGGCGCGCCAGGCAGCCCCTCCTCACAGCCCCGCCGCTGCTGCTGCAGCTGCTGGGCCATGTTGCATTTTCCTCGCCTCTCTGCCCTCCTCCTCCTCTGGGCAAGCAGCGTCGTTTGGGCGGCAGCGCCAGCGGCAACTCGCCTCAGATCACCTGACACGGACCCACCGCCGCCGCCGTGGCTACCTTACCGTAAATACCCCAGCCCAGGCAGCAGCAAGAAGAAGCTGGCAGCGGCGGCAGGTTAGGGGGTTAGGGGTGCAAATTACTTGCCTTGCCCCGGGTTAGGGGGTGCAAATTACTTGCCTTGCCCCGGGTGCTGACAACCCACGCTACGCCGCTGCATGCGAGAGTCAGCGATGCGGTGCAGAAACAGCCAAAATGTTGTTTTTCCCTCAGATGCAGTAGCACATTGCCTTACTTGCTGCAAGTACAGTATAGGACACGCCTCACTCAAATATGGCTGCCTACATTTATTTGCGAGTTAGCGGTGCTTTTCCGGATGGAATAGGACCATATTTTCAGGACTCCCGTCGAAGCAGATGCAACAAGACATTTGGAACCCTCGAACTAAAATCCCTTTCGACCAACTTACCCTCAAGGCTAAACCAGATACGATTTCAAATGTGCGTGCGTTAAATGCAAATAACAGCTGTTGGAAAGGCTTAGCACTACTGGGGTCATAGCAAGTGGGAAGGGTGCAAACCACGGGTAGGCAAACTAAAGCCCGGGGGCCGGATCCAACCCAATCGCCTGTTAAATCCGGCCCAAATGTTGTTACATGAGTAGAATGTGTCCTTTTATTTAAAATACACCACTGGATTATTTGTGGGGCCTGCCTGGTGTTTTTACATGAGTAGAATGTGTGCTTTTATTTAAAATGCATCTCTGGGTTATTTGTGGGGCCTAGGAATTTGTTCATGCCCCTTCAAAATATAGTCCAGCCCCCCACAAGGTCTGAGGGACTGTGGACCAGCCCCCTGCTGAAAAAGTTTGCTGACCCCTGGTGTAAACCCTGTCCTTACCTACTGTAGAAGATTTCTCCTTGAAAGCGGCTTTTTGCAGCAAGAGGAAATCTCCATTTGGCACCAACTACGGAAATGTATCATTCCCCCGCCACTGGTTGCCGTTTACATTTTAAGAGGAATATCCACATTACAATGGTACCTCAGTTTAAGAACAGTCCTGTTTAAGAACGATTCAGTTTACGAACTCCGCAAAACCGGAACTAGTGTCTTGGTTTAAGAACTTTACCTCAGTCTAAGAACGGAATCCGAACAGTGGACGGGCACCGGCAGCGGGAGGCCTCATTAGGGAAAGCACGCGTCGGTTTAAGAACAGTTGCAGTTTAAGAACAGACCTCCAGAACGGATTAAGTTCATAAACCGAGGTACCACTGTAAATGCAAAGCCATGTTCAACATTATGTCTGGTTTGGCCCTTAATTCAGATCAGTGTTGAAGAGAACAGAACCTTTGAAATGTGCCCTTCTGGTGAGTCTCAAAACTGTCACTTTTAAAAGATATTTCCAAGCTATCCAACATCCCTAGCACAGAGATAGACCACAAGTCATCGGAGCAACATATTTTTCGCTCTATAAGACGCACCAGACCTCAAGACGCACCTAGTTTTTGGAGGAGGAAAACAAGAAAAAAAATATTCTGAATCTCAGAAGCCAGAACAGCAAGAGGGATCGCTGCGCAGTGAAAGCAGCAATCCCTCTTGCTGTTCTGGCTTCTGGGATAGCTGTGCAGCCTGCATTCGCTCCATAAGACGCACACACATTTCCCCGTACTTTTTAGGAGGGAAAAAGTGAGTCTTATAGAGCAAAAAATACGGTAATCTTGTTCTGAATAGTGGGTCTGAATTAAAACATAAAGGTGGCCACAGGGGACCACGAAGGACCACCTTTCTGGTTCCAGTAAAAATGCCATCCCTACCCATCTGCTACCTCTTTCCTCCAGCTTTTCAAACAGCCACATCAACATGTTTGCTGCCACATTCAAGCATCACCACCAGTCTGGATATTTTGCAGAGTTGCGGACCGACACATTACACTTCAAGCAATGGATTTGTGTGTGGGAAGGTGATAATTTTAAAATAGCTGTAAACTAAACTGAACATATGGCACTTCCCTGCATTGCTTCATAATTCTCATATGCAATGACTTTTATGTAAAGTGGTGGGGGTTTTTTTGGTGGTGGTGGGGAAATCAAAAGGGTTTCAAACCAGACGCCTACACATTTTTTTTTCTGCTGCAAATGACGCATGCTGCAGTTTGGTTGAAAGAGTGGTACATAATCCTACAGAAATTGACTTTTTGAGAAAAGTATCAATCAGGAATGTTTTCCAAATTATTAAAACACAGAATATCAAAGTTGTCCCTTTTCAAAATCCCTCTTTCATCAATATACACAAGAACCGCAAGACAACAACAACAACAAAAGGAGAATAACTGAGCTGCTTCCTGATATTCTCTAGGGAGTATTTTGCTGTTTGCTGAATTTAGCTAATGCACTCTAGAACTATCATGAAAGAGAATCGCAGCTTCCACCGTTTTCTCAGTTTTGCTCCGACATGGTAAACACACAAAGGAATAAAATATCTTCTAACTGGCTATGAAGTTTGACGAAATCACAGAAGGTATGTGCAGCCTGATCTATGCATGCTCCCTCAGAAGTATCCCATATGTTCAGCTGTTCTTACTCATGGGAAAGTATACTTAGGGTTGCATCACCAGTAGCTTTCTTTACAAGGAACCAAACCTGATTTGGCTGTGAGCAAATAATGCACATAAAACCGTTAACTACACAAAGAAACTTGAGCCACAGATTAACATCTGCAATCTTGGCTACTCTGTGGGCTTTAACAGATTCACATCCACATTTCATTATTACAACACAAAGAAAGAAAACTGCTGATGATCTACCCTTTAGCCCTGTTTATCTTCTGTCAGTAAAACTTGTTAAATGCACTAGAAAGACTCCACAGAAGGCAGTAGGGATTTAAGAGTTAACTTTGCCGGAAAGATTATATGCAACAGTTCCAACTGAATCTTCCTTCAAATGCAGAGGAAATCCCATTTTCACTGAAGAACTTTTTTTTTTTTTTTTAAAAAAAAGACTAATTCAAACCTTGGGAAGTTTTAAATACTCACTTGGCAAGGTCAACGGCACATCGAAATTAAGAATCCACAGAAAGTTGGAGGGGAAAACCCCAACATTGCTGGTAATCCGGAATGCAACTGACGGAGAGCGCAGTGTTTTCCTTTTTTTGGAAGTGCGCAGTCAAAGGCATTTGCATAATGCAAGCAAAGAACATGAAATGCAAGCAAAGCCCTCCACTAGCCACAGGAGGGGGTGCCATTAGGGGGAAATCCTTCCCCCATGGCTGAAGTTCAGCCTCCTCATTAAAATACAGAGTGGAAACAGCTGCTGTGAAAAGGAAGGGAATAGTCCAAGCAGCTTCTTCTGGAAATCTTGGCACACAGGCCGGTTTCCCAGTAGTCAGAAAGAACCCTGGGTTTAAAAAGTTCTGCTTCCTCAATGCAGGCATGGCTTTTCTTTAGGATCCGAGTCTGGCAACTGTGTACCCCGACCCACATTTCATGTGCGACCTCACAGCCTGGAGACTTTATAAAACTATATTACTGTGGAGGGTGGTGGGGACAGGAATAGCTAAGCCTGCTGTTCCAGCTGGGAGGGTGAGTTCTGCCTTCAAAGACAGGATGAGAGCCATACAACATTCTTCCTTCCTGTCCACACAATCGAAAAGGCTTTGCAGAGATTTGGGGGGGGGGTGTTTTTTGGAGAGGGGGGCAGGAAGATCTCTGGTCACAGCGGTGGTTACCTTGCTGGGAACACAGACAGCGAATGGAGCACCTGCTTTGAAATAAACGTTCCTTCTGTTACGAAATGACAAAACTGATAACGTTGCGGATGTTCAGAAACAAACAACCCATTTTCTGAAAGCGGGAAGGGGGTGTTACCACTTGCCGAAGCTAATTCAGGATGCAGCACAGAAAGGGGGAAACTTTTCCAGTTCAGGGGCCGCCGTCCGTTCCAGGCAACTTTCTAAGGGCCACATGACAGGAGTGGGTGGGGCCAGTATCAAAAGTGGGTGTGACTACAAGTGTAAAGCTTACCTTTGTACAGCAAGCTATTTTTAGCACACCAATCTTAAGGTAAAGAGGTAAAGGGGACCCCTGACCATTAGGTCCAGTCGTGACTGACTCAGGGGTTGCAGCGCTCATCTCGCTTTATTGGTCGAGGGAGCCAGCGAACAGCTTCCGGGTCATGTGGCCAGCATGACTAAGCCGCTTCTGGTGAACCAGAGTAGCGCACAGAAACGCCGTTGACCTTCCCGTCGGAGTGGTACCTATTTATCTACTTGCACTTTGACGTGCTTTCAAACTGCTAGGATGGCAGGAGCAGGGACTGAGCAACGGGAGCTCACCCCGTCATGGGGATTAGAACCGCCGACCTTCTGATCGGCAAGTCCTAGGCTCTGTGGTTTAACCCACAGTGCCACCCGCGTCCCTTCTTAGGGAATCTTAGGGAAGTTTTAATGTTTGATGTTCTATTTATTATTATTATTATTATTATTATTATTATTATTATTATCATCATCATCATCATCCTGCATCCAGGCAGGCAAGAGGAATTATCAGGGTTCAAGGAAACAGTCCAGACAGGCATAAACACCTACAGAGGTGTTTATGTGGGTGGAACAGGGCCAGCGAATGGGGGTAGCCTGGGGAGAATCCCAAGGGCCAAACAGTGAGGTCTGGGGGCCACGTGTGCCCCCCCCCAGATCCGAGGTTCCCCTCCCATGCAGTCGCTGCACACTGATCAATTGTGAAGCTGAGATTATATTAACTGAGAGGAAATCCTTTTGTGAACAAAATCAAAGTTATTCTATTTATATTTGTACCCTTTGAAATGCCTACGTGCGGGAACCATCCAAGCCTCAACGTGGCTATGAATTTACTTGGGTGGCTGTTTCAGGCACACACACACACACACACACACACACACACACGACACCGTGTTATTTAGAAGTCACGATTTTAACACAGCTCGAAAATTATGCTACAGATGGAGCGCTTCCGTATGCAACGTCATTCGGCTCAGCTTGCGATACGGGCAAACGCTTGCAGGCATACACACTTATGGCGTGTGGGTGGGTGGGTGTTCCTGACGCTGGCCCAGGCCCACAGTGATGCTGTCAGAATTGCATAGGGCAAACATGAAAGGCAGGTGGCACATGAATGCGCGGAATGGGAATCCGGCAAATCCAGTCCTCTTTGTACTTCTTATCGGCTGCTCGGCGAAGGCCGACGATCAGGATTGCAAAGCGCTTTTGAAACGAGCAAAACGTGTAACAACAGTGCAGCATCTTCAATTGGAGAAGGTCTAAAGGGCTTAAGTCTAGCTCTGAAACCTACACTGGTATTCCTCCTTTCCAATGCAGGCTCCTGTGCAGCAGGGAGGGGGTCAAAGGCACATCCGAGTCTTCCTCCTGCTCATCATCACCGCTCCAGAACGGAGGGGAGAGCTGCATCTTCTTCAGACTCCTGCCTTCACCAGGTTTCTATAACCAGAGCAATCCCTATGTTTCCCATAGGACTGGGCTGCATTCATGCCTCTCTGGTGCCCGTTTTGCTGCACACACCCCATCCAGTGTTTGAAATTAGCCGTGCGCATTCTGGACCTGGTTATCGACCGCTTGAAGATGGCTGGGCGCCAAGATGGGACCTGAAATCTCCACCACCTGGAAGTGCATGCCTGGGGATCACTGAATCAGGAGTGTTTTCGCACACTAATACCACACCCTGTAGAATTCTATCAGGTATATTTTATCTGTACAATTGGAATGAATTTCGGGAAGCAAACTGCTTTTGTTGTGCAGCCTGAGCAGGAGCAGTCACCATTAAGAAAAAGAGGTCAGAATAGGCCAATATATATGTGTGGCTTGTCCCCTGGATCACGGGACTTTTCTTCAAGTTCTCAAAGCTCTTATCCTTGCTCAAGGTTGTCATCTGAACTTACCAGATGTTTAACTGAGAATCACAGTCACCCCATCATTTGAAAAATAAAGACTTTAGAGTCGTCTTACCCCAAAATGGCAACTAGACATGTCTAGACAACTAGACATTGGCAAAATCCAGCATCGCTTGAGCTCTGCGAGTGCAGCTTTCTCCCAATTGAAGTGCAGAGTGTTTGAGGACCAGGACACCCGCAGGCAAACCAAAATGCTTGTTTACAAAGCTATTGTACTACCAACCTTACTGTATGCTTGTGAAACATGGACCACTTACAAACGCCATCTCCAACTCCTAGAAAGATTCCATCAACGGTGTTTCCGAAAAATTTTACACATCACTTGGAAAGACAGGCTAACTAATGCCAGTGTACTGGAAGAAGCAAAGATCACCAGTGTCAAAGCAATGATTCTTCAACATAAACTTAGTTGGACTGGTCATGTTGTGCGGATGCCTGATTATTGTCTTCCAAAGCAACTACTCTATTCTAAACTTAAAAATGGAAAGCGTAATGCTGGTGGTCAACAAAAGAGGTTCAAAGACTGTCTCAAGGCAAATCTAAAAAAATGTAGTATAGACACCAACAACCGGGAAACACTTGCCTGCGAGAGCTCCAATTGGAGAACAGCCTTTACCAAAGGTGTCATGGGCTTTGAAGACACTCAAACTCAGGACGCAAGTGGGAAACATGCTAAGAGGAAGGCACGCTTGGCAAATCCACACCGTGATCAACTCCCACCCGGAAACCAATGTCCCCACTGTGGAAGGACGTGTGGATCCAGAATTGGCCTCCACAGTCACTTACAGACTCACTGTTAAGACCGTGTTTATGGAAGACAAGTCATCTTCCATAAGTGATCTTCCATACAAGTGATCGCCAAAGAAGAAGATCCCAAAATGGCAACTAAACATTCTGTTTTGCCAACTGTAGCCTTGGTTTAAGGAGTTTGTAGATCTGAGTTTCTAACAGTGACCACATCACTGAGCAGTGAATCTTGGGCTCTGGAGGCAGCCTCCAAGTGACCATCCAAAATGAAAGAAACCTGGTCAAGTGCTGGCCCCTTGGAATTTCTCACTTAATCAGAGAAGGGATGTGCACATACCGCTTGATCTTGTGGCCCACCCCTGTGATAGTAGCATGCAGTCAAAATCTCTGCCTAACATACCAGCTGAGACATGCAGTTACTAAGGAGATTTCCTGCAATTGCCTGACCTCAGCGTGATCACACAGATATGGGTCCTGCTGCACGTTGAAGGGTGGCGAGATCTTTGCTAATAATACAGATCGGTAGAATGTCTTGCAGAGATTATCCTGCTGCATGCAAGACAGACAGGGTTTCCCTTGTGCAATGGGCTTTGCCTAGGGCCACGCTATTCAAAAACCAGCATCGGTTTCCCATGATGTGACAACTGAGATTCCATAGTCCTTAGCACTCACATTTGGCACAAGTTGCAGTTGGACATGACTCATAAAGTGTTCAAGAGACGTGCTCAGGATATGCAATCCCAGGAATGCAAAAGCAGGAAAGACTTGCTCACAAGTCTATTGGCATCATATTTCATGCTGTCAAACAGGAACCGGGAAATTTGTTTCATGCCCTGCAACATTTTATAAATAAAACAGTGATGTTACAAGTGCAAAACAAGTGTCCATATTTTCACACCAAAGGTAGGTGCCTAATCCTAACAGAAGGCTTTACTATGTGTCGCCTGCCCAGCACAATCCTGGATTTTGTGTTTTTGCATGATATCAGTTCCACCAGTAAGAAGGCAATTGTTCTGCAAAGGCAGTTGAGTTGCACTCTGTCCATTCTCGTTATTAACAAGGAAATTTTCAGGTTATTGCTATGCTGCTATAGCTGACCGCGCGTCCAGGGCAATTCAGGGCTTCTGCAAATTGCAGATCTATTGTCTCAGCTCTGCTGACACTGGAATCTAAACAAACACTGCCTGGCATGCTTTTACCCAAGTAAACTTTGTTTCAGCAACTTTCCTTTTTCAACGCTACAAAAGGCACACCCCTCGCCCCATCTCCAAACTTGATGTTTGTTGAATTTGTTTATTTATTACATTTCTAATCCCCCTTTTCTCCCCAGCAGCTCAAGGTGGTTCTCCTCCCCATTTTATATGCACAACAACCCTGTGATGTAGGTTAGATTGAGAGGCAGTGACTGGCCGAAGGTAGTGAGCTGCACAACTGGGTGGGGGTTTGAACCCTGGCCCCCCAGATCACACTCCAATGCTCTAACCATTAAGCCATACCATCCCTGCTCCTTTCCCAAGCCCACCTTGAACTGATTTTGCGGAATTGCATACATTCAGCCACAGGAGTCTGCTGAAGGGGAAATAATGAATAAAATGTTTAGACACAATCATTCAGTTTTTGAGAAATAATTAGACGTTGTATATAGGGTGGTCCAACGCCAGCCCTTAGGGCCTTTTGGGGCAGCCCTCAGCAACATTTGAGCTGGATTGTCCAGTGTAAAAGATGACAGACTCCCAAAACCACAGTTGGGACAGACAATCCTGTCATTCAAGAGTAGCCCAGAATCTTTTTGTGTGTGTGGTTTTATTTATGTATTTATTATTAATGTTGCAATACATATATGAGATCTTTACATATTGATAGGTAAAGGTAAAGGGACCGCTGACCATTAGGTCCAGTCGTGACTGACTCTGGGGTTGCGACGCTCATCTCGCTTTATTGGCCAAGGGAGCCGGTGTACAGCTTCCGGGTCATGTGGCCAGCATGACTAACCCGCCTCTGGCGAACCAGAGCAGTGCACAGAAACACCGTTTACCTTCCCGCTGGAGCAGTACCTATTTATCTACTTGCACTTTGACGTGCTTTTGAACTGCTAGGTTGGCAGGAGCAGGGACTGAGCAACGGGATCTCACCCCATTGCAGGGATTCGAACTGCCGACCTTCTGATCGGCAAGTCCTAGGCTCTGTGGTTTAACCCACAGCGCCACCCGCGTCCCTTACATATTGATACATATACATTATATTCGTATTTTCACATTTCATTATGTACCAACATTTATCCGTTTCTTATTTCTTGCCCTGTGTCTTCCCTCCACCTGTGTGTGACTTCCTTGTTATTATTTTGTAACTTTATTATTGAGATTGTAATTTTGTATCTTAATAATTAAACACTCAGCCTTATACAGTGGTGCCTCGCAAGACGAAATTAATCCGTTCCGTGAGGCTCTTCGTATAGCGGTTTTTTCGTCTTGCGAAGCAAGCCCATTGACAGCTTAGCGGATTAGCGCTATTAGCGGTTTAGCGGCTTTTAGCGGATCAGCTGATAAGCGGCTTAGCGGCTTAGGAAAAGGGGGGGAAAGGGGAAAAAACCCCGCAGGAACTCGCAAGACATTTTCGTCTTGCGAAGCAAGCCCACAGGGAAATTCGTTTTGCGAAGCACCTCCAAAACGGAAAACCCTTTCGTCTAGCGGGTTTTCCGTCTTGCGAGGCGTTCGTCTTGCGGGGCACCACTGTATATCTGTTTAGCTTAACTTACCGTAACTTTGTGAAATCAGTCTATATGTATCAATACATTGTTGTTGGAGCATCTTTCGGTCGTGTATTCTTCTACACATCTCCATTTCTGTTTGAGATTTTGATTAGATTGCATTCTAATTCTTGCCGTCAGTTTTGCTAATTCAATCATTTTATAAAAAAATTTATATTGCCAATCTTTCAATGTTGGTACTTCTTCTGATTTCCACAGAGTCACAGAGTTGGAAAGGGACCTCAAGGGTCATCCAACCTCTGCTTAAAAATCTCCAAGGAACGAGGAGTCCACAATCTCCCAGGGGAGGCAATTCCACTGCTGAAAGCCTGTAAACTGTCAGAAAATTCTTCCTGGTGTTTAGTCGGAATCTCCTTTTTTGTAACTTGGAAGCCCATTGCATGTACAGTGGTGCCCCGCAAGACGAACGCCTCGCAAGACGGAAAACCCGCTAGACGAAAGGGTTTTCCGTTTTGGAGGCGCTTCGCAAAACGAATTTCCCTATGGGCTTGCTTCGCAAGACACAAATGTCTTGCGAGTTCCTGCGGATTCCCCCCCCTTTTTCCCCTTTTCCTAAGCCGCTAAGCCGCTTAACAGCTGATCGCTAAAAGCCGCTAAACCGCTAATAGCGCTAATCCGCTAAGCTGTCAATGGGCTTGCTTCGCAAGACGAAAAAACCACTATACGAAGAGCCTCACGGAACGGATTAATTTCGTCTTGCGAGGCACCACTGTACAGTCGTACCTCGGGTAAAGAACTTAATTCGTTCTGGAGGTCCGTTCTTAACCTGAAACTGTTCTTAACCTGAAGCACCACTTTAGCTAAAGGGGCCTCCATCTGCCTCCGCGCCGCCAGAGCACGATTTCTGTTCTCATCCTGAAGCAAAGTTCTTAACCCAAGGTACTATTTCTGGGTTAGCGGACTCTGTAACCTGAAGCGTCTGTAACTTGAAGCGTTTGTAACCCGAGGAACCCTGTATGGTCGAGAAACCAAGAAGGAACTGGGTACAGAGGGGCTTGGGGTCTCCAAAGGCAGCAAACTGAGCGCTAGGTCCAAGACCAATTTCACACCCATAGGTGCAGCCCAAGCTAGGGAAACCCAGTCTACAGCCCCCGCTAATTCTGAGGCAGAGATGCTCAGCAAGACCTCCCAGACCGTTTAGGCCTCTTCAGGATAATGGTATGAGAGGGAGCAAGGTCACTCGCTGGTCATTAAGAAGGCAAGTATCTGAGTTGACCTCTGGCTAACCCAGAGTCCAAGAGTGTCAACTGCATCTGTGAGCATTAGCCACTGTGGGAGGTCTAGCTAGGCAACTCCTCTGTTCCTAGTGTGAAGAAAGCACACCAATTAGCAGGATTTTAAATGCTCTCTCTTTTCAGCTAGATCTAAGGCTTAGCCCTATTAACTCTTTCCAGGGGTGTGCCACTGAGGCAGTCAGAAGGAGATCCCATGTTTCACAGACCAGCACATTTAAACAGATCCTTGCTACATTCATCAGAGTCTGGGAGACGGTCAAGGCAGGGGTGGGCCAGATCCCATCCCAAGCAGAAAGTCCAAGTATAAAAACCTGCTACCCTAGGACTCAAGTAAAGTCCTCTCTATTCAGTCAGCCCATATAGCTAATAGATCCTATTTGCTTTTGGGGCAACAGCATCTAAGCATTTCAGCGGCAATCAACCATAATTTGTGCCACAAAGAAAAAGGAGGCAGGGTTTCCCACAACAGCCACTTTAGTAATCAAAGTCAGGATTGTAGCATCTGCCTAGTGCCTGAAGACGAGAGCTCTAAAATAACAGAGGCAAGCTTGTCCGGACAGGATTTTAAGAGCACGCTAAGGTGCCAAATACACTGGTACATCGGGTTAAGTACTTAATTCGTTCCAGAGGTCCGTACTTAACCTGAAACTGTTCTTAACCTGAAGCACCACTTTAGCTAATGGGGGCCTCCCGCTGCTGCCCCACCGCTGGAGCACAATTTCTGTTCTCATCCTGAAGCAATGTTCTTAACCTGAAGCACTATTTCTGGGTTAGCGGAGTCTGTAACCTGAAGCGTATGTAACCCGAGGTACCACTGTAATAAAGTGCACTCAGGCTAGCGCTCAAAAAACACAGATGAGCAGCGAAGCCTTTCAATGAAGTTTGCCACAACCACAACACTGAGCAAAGAAGGCACTCAGGCCAGGAAAGGCTGCGGTTGCAAAAGGGCGAGAAGATGCTCCACTCCGGGGGTCGCCAACGTGGCGCCCTCCAGCTGCTGTTTTAGGACTGCAATTCCTACCAGGCCCCAGTTGTGCTGCAATAACAGCTGTTGGCCACCCTTTAACTCCTCTGCTCCTGAACAAACAGGAAGCTGAGGCAGAGGAGGGAGATTGGCAAAGGGCACCCCCCCCCCTCCGAGTAGGGCTGGGCCATATAGCGATATATCGTCCAAAACCGGTTTGAAATCCATATAGCGATATCAGTTTCAAAGTTTTTGACCTGGCAATATTTCGTGAATCATGATACGTGTTAGGGCTGGGCGGTTTCAAGGCTGTATCATATTGGTTTCCTATGTTTTTGATCTGGCAATACACTGCGAATCATGACATGTGTGTGCTATGCAAAAATCACCATGTGAGGGGAAACCATGAAGCCAGGCAATGCCTCTATGTAGCTCCATCCTTATTTCAGAAATTGTGATATATCAGTATATTGTGATGTTTAGCCGGTGATATATTGTGATGTTGAAAACCAGGTATCACCCAGCCCCAGAGTTAAATTTTTTCCAGTTTTCGTGTCTCTTTTCAGTAGAATGCTGTGGTGCTCAAGCTTGCTAACAAACCTAGAAAAAGTGTGTGTGTGTGTATAACAACTATTAACAAGAATAATTAGTTTATTTCAGGGAGGGTGGGTGGTTTTTTACCATAGGTCATGGGTAGGCAAACTAAGGCCCGGGGGCCGGATGCGGCCCAACTGCCTTCTCAATCCGGCCTACAGACGGTCTGGGAATCAGCGTGTTTTTACATGAGTAGAATGTGTCCTTTTATTTAAAATGCATCTCTGGGTTATTTGTGGGGCGTAGGAATTCGTTCATTCTCTCCCCCCCCCCAAAATATATATAGTCCAGCCCACCACACGGTCTGAGGGATGGTGGACCGGCCCCCTGCTGAAAAAGTTTGCTGACCCCTGCCATACGTACTGATTACAAACTACCCATTTCCCCCTCACATCCAATGAAGACATTACAGTGAAGTCAATATTTCCACTTGGCACAAAACACCAGACGTTTTGAATCACTGGGGCACGGGGAACTCCTGGGAGGAACCCAAATTCCATTACTGAAAGTAGCAGCTATTTTAATTAAGGACGCCCCTTTGCCCCAGAAATAAATCAGGCTGATTCGAGTGTTCCAACAGAACGCTCTGCAAACTACAAGGGCTCCCATCATTTGCAGATGGAAATTGAAGAGGCCGCCTTGTTTCGGAAGGGGGTGTTTGAATTTCAAACTCTCATTCTACAGCACTCACCCCCTTCCCCCCATTTCCATGAGCCAGGCAACTGGCGGACATATTATACTTTGTGGATTAACCATTTACTGGAGGTAAACTTATATTGCAATATGACAGCCTGATATTAAACACAGATCCCTAATACACTGCACACAATTTCCACAGCTGTCTATAACCCAGATGTTTTTAATATTTTTGCCCTAGAGTTTCTCGTTTTAAATTGGATTGGAAACTGCAGGGGAACATGGGATTCCTGTCCACCGAGTTCCTTAGAAAGAACTAAGATGAGGGAATTTCAGCAATTTTTCAGCTCTTGAGACAGCGACAACATTTGGGGAGGCTTTGAAGTGACGCCATTAGACAAGGAACATCTAGAGAGACAGTCTTATCTAATGTTAATTCAGGTTATCAGAAGAATGTTGTTTCAACTGCCTTGCCAAGGCACAATGGTTATTTACAGAGCTTAATTATATTCAGCCAAAAACATATGCTTCCTACAGATATCTCAGAAGATCACGACCATTGCATTCCTAAGGCCTGAGCGATGCTCGCAGGGAAATAAAACTGATTCTGACTACCAGCTAACTAGGCATATGTAGGCAGCGACTAAGCTTGACATATTGCTGGGAGTTGGGTAGGAAAAACCTGCTTTGATACATAGATCTGAGCTCATGTTTTCTTCCCTGGTTCCATGTGCTATGACATGCAAATAGGACGGAGGCAGAAGACTTGGAAACGCTGGCCGTAAATGGAAAAAGGCAGTTGAAGTAAGTATGATTGAATGGGCTTCAAATGGAGCAAGGAGGGTTGAATTAATGCAAATGTTACGGCAAAACAAAAGCAGGCAGCTACGTAAGTCGCCTTTACGAAAACAATTCCAGGTATAGAATTGTACAGTTCTAACTAGGTAGCCAGAATGTGGGGAAAGGGAGGGTTATTTCTTTATTAGGAGATGTGCCATTCAGTTAGATTACAGGGAGAAATTCAACAGGTGATGTTAAAGGCACTAAGCCATGAGAGAGAAAGCAAACTTGTTAACCCATTCTTAGAAAGTCACCATAAGTTCTTCTGAAGGGTCTTGCAGAAAAGCGAATTTAGGGTTTGGATTCAGTCTTTTTGGCAATTGGGCCAGATCCGGCCCCCGGGCCCTAGTTTGCCTACCCATGGCAGTGGGGCACGGCAATTCAATCAAAACCCAGTACTTTGGGAGGGTTTGCCATCCTACCCTTTTCCTGATGTAAAACTGCTATATTAGGGTTAAAAAAAGGTAAGTCCAGTCAAAGGGACTGTTCAGGGAAGTTTTTAATGTGTGACATTTTAATGTATTTTTAATCTTTGTTGGAAGCTGCCCAGAGTGGCTGGGGAAACCCAGCCAGATGGGCGGGGTACAAATAATAAATTATTATTAATTATCATCATCATCATCATCATCATCATCATCAAAGGCGACTATGGGGTTGCGGCGCTCATCTCGCTTTCAGGCTGAGGGAGCTGGTGTTTGTCCACAGATAGCTTTCCGGGCTATGTGGCCAGCAGGACTAAACTGCTTCTGGAGCAACGGGGCACTGTGACAGAAGCCAGAGCGCACGGAAATGCCGTTTTCCTTTCTGCCTCAGCGGTACCTATTTATCTACTTGCACTGGTGTGCTTTCGAACTGCTAGGTTGGCAAGAGCTGGGACAAAGCAACAGGAGTTCACCCTGTTGTGAGGATTCGAACCGCCAACCTTCTGATCGGCAAGCCCAAGAGGCTCAGTGGTTTAGACCACAGCGCCACCCGCGTTTACCTGCTATTATAGGAGCACTAGAGGCAAATGTTATTTCACTTTCTTGGTCTTCTTCTTCTTCTTCTTCTTCTTTTTCTTGGGACAAGGCAAACTCCTCCATCTGCTTCTCCCAGAGTTAGTTTTCCCAGATGTGCTCCACATCATGGAGAAAACATGTTGCCCCACTTAACTTTTGCCACATATTTCAAAGGATTGTTTTGATGCCAGAGAAGGCTTTTAATAGCTGTGAAAGAGATAAATTTCTCAGGACCAAAAATAAATCTCCCCACTATGGCTGACACACACAGAGAAAATGCTTCCTATTATGGTAATCAAGGCCGAATACTCCTCCTGATCACAGTGGACTTTTAATTAGCAAGCTGACAATATTTTCTGTAGCTTCTCTCTTCCTGCAACTTTGATACTTTACGTTCAAAAACGGCATTAAAAACGTTGTTAACATACTGTGTTTTCCCGACACTGATTGGTTCCAATATGCATGTTTGAGGCAGCGAAGGAGGAGTGATAGTGGTGGAATCCTGCACCAAAAGGCATGGCAGTATGCACTATTCCTTGGATCCAGGTCTCCAGCATTACTACTCCAGAGTTTCTGCATGTGCTGTAGCAGTGAGAAGCAGATAGGGCTCATCCACCTGGGAAGGCAGCCCATCTAGGAGAAGGAACACTCTGATCCTTAACCTCCATTGCCTTGAGGGATATCTTCAGGATAAGAAAAAGCTAAGGACTAAACACTACACAAGGGACGCGAGTGGCACTGTGGGTTAAACCACAGAGCCTACGACTTGCCGATCAGAAGGTCGGCGGTTCGAATCCCCGCAACGGGGTGAGCTCCCATTGCTCGGTCCCTGCTCCTGCTGACCTAGCAGTTCGAAAGCATGTCAAAGTGCAAGTAGATAAATAGGTACCGCTCTGGCGGGAAGGTAAACAGCATTTCCGTGCACTGCTCTGGTTTGCCAGAAGCGGCTTAGTCATGCTGGCCACATGACCCGGAAGCTGTACGCCGGCTCCCTCGGCCAATAAAGCGAGATGAGCGCCGCAACCCCAGAGTCGGTCACGACTGGACCTAATGGTCAGGGGTCCCTTTACCTTTACCTTTCAACACTACACAAATCCAGAGTGGAGTCCAGAAGATGATACCTTGTACGCCTCCTTCCAGCAACTCCCGCAGCCAAGCTGGTGCCAATCATATTGCTCTGCTTTCCTTTGGACCCCATCTGCGAGGCCGAGAGCAGAATTGTATCATCTGGGCGGCCCAGGACCCCCAAACACACTGCCCAGGCTTGCACACCACAGGAAGTCTCTTCGGTGTTGCGGTTTGATTTCACCCTCAGCGGTACACTCCATTGTCTCTTGAGGCAGACAGATGACAACAACATAAAGGTAAGGTAAAGGTAAAGGTACCCCTGCCCGTAGGGGCCAGTCTTGACAGACTCTGGGGTTGTGCGCCCATCTCACTTAAGAGGCCAGGGGCCAGCGCTGTCCAGAGACACTTCCGGGTCACGTGGCCAGCGTGACATCGCTGCTCTGGCCAGAGCCAGAGCCAGAGCCGCACACGGAAACGCCGTTTACCTTCCCGCCAGTAAGCGGTCCCTATTTATCTACTTGCACCCGGAGGTGCTTTCGAACTGCTAGGTTGGCAGGCGCTGGGACCGAGCAGCGGGAGCGCACCCCGCCGCAGGCATTCAAACCGCCAACCTTTCGATCGGCAAGCCCTAGGCGCTGAGGCTTTTACCCACAGCGCCACCTGCGTCCCTTGACAACAACATATGCACATTAAATCTCACAAGTGTTTTGAGCCTATGTTCGTATGTCATCTGATACGGCTACCGTGTTGTGTTCCATTTCTGCTGCTCCTTTTCTTGGCTCAGACTTTACCAATCCCGCACCAGCCTTTGCAGAAGATGATTTTTAAAGTTTCGGAAGGCCGCAGAGTAAATATCAACACGGGGCAGCCATTAATGTGATGAGAACCTATGCATCTGAGGCATCCATCCAATAACATTACCCTGGAAGTAAGTCTCCCTGAACTCAATGAAGCTTACTATTGAGTAGACACGTGTATAGAATGGCATTGGGATTCCCCAAAGAGATGATGGACAAACATTTGCCATGTTATCTCAGGGCTTGTGCAAAGGTCCCATTTCTCCTCCAGCGTCACATGAAATGTTTTTCATCTAAAAGTGCAAAGGACACGCTACAGGCACCAAACTGCAAGTACTGCAAAACTAAGCTGCTTTTGGAAACGGGTGCTGGAATCTTCCTGTTGCCTTAGCAACAGGCCCTCTAAACTTGTTTTTTTTAACACAAAAAACCATTACGATTTCAAAAAGCTTGTTCCCATCTTCTTCTGGAGTTGGGCTTTAGTTAAATAGGGCTCACACTCCAAGGTAAGTGGGTAGCCTTCATCTGGGCACAACCTTGCTCAAAAACTTTTCCTGGCATCTCAAAACACACCCCATCACCTTGGCAACATCTGTCTGCCCAGGCCAAAGAATTATTCTCTGATGGTCCATCAACCCCTTTTGTCATGTCAACAGATTTGTTCCTCACTAGGCCATCAGGCTGGTTTGCAAAAGCCATCCCAGGGATTCCTTGTCTGGAACAGTTCTGCAGCTTGGGCTTCCATCCATATCCCAATTAATCGAAATCCTACCATTTATTCATTTCTAGAGTTTAGGGGAGGTCCCCACCCCCATACCAAGTGGGCCGCAAGAGTACTTCAACATGGAATCCGCAGACCTTGTTGCATAGTGGTGGGGAAGCAAGGCCAAAATGTGATTCTCCCAGCCAAGCTTCCTTCCCCAAGCTGGCAAAGTGAGGTGCTGTGGTTTAGGAAGGAGGCATAAAGCTCTGGCAGAGTCCTAGAGCCCTCCCATCTTCTTCCCAAACATGGGAAAGCACTAACAAGGCTTTGTGAAGGACGGAGGAGGACTCTAGGACCCTGCCAGAGCCTCACACCTTCTTCCCAAATCCCAGCGTGGTGGAACGGCAGCAGGAGGGCTGTGGGCCTCAAATGTAGCTGAGGGGCACCCGAAAATGCCTCAAGGGCCGCACATTGGATTATGATCCCTCTCAGTACCAAACCCAGGCTCACTAGGACCAAAAGATAGACCAAGAACATTCCAGCTCATCCAAGAGTGCCTGGTCTGTATACCAACCACCCCACAAAACCACCTTATCCAGAAAAGGGATGTTATCAACCAGCAAAGGATTACAGAGTTCATGCAGATCCAAGGAAGGATTATTCAGCAGCAGAGATAACACTGCCTAGTCTGGATTCGCTGGAATTTTCAAGACTTGCAGGGGAAGCGGGCAGTATCCAGTCTGAGCACTCAAGGCAGGATTATTTTGCAGCTCCAAGGGTGCCTGCTGGCTGAAACATTCTCCCTCTGAGGCAGCAATGGAATATATTGCATCTGCAGAGAGCTGGAGCCAACTGAATATATATTGTTGTCTGCCACCCCAATCTCAATGGCGTAAGGAGGCCCGGTGTGAAGCTGGCAGAGCTTGGTCACATGGTTGGGGTGAAAAGGTACAAGTCGCCTGACCACTTTTCTCCTCAGCTGGTCCATCTGAGTCTCCACCACATCTTTTGGGGCACCCCTTTCTTCCCGTCCCCTGGTCACTAGGGTTGGGCAATACCTGGTTTTCAACATCGCAATATCTTCTTCTTCTTCTTTGGCGATCACTCATAGCCAAGTAAGATTGTCTTCCATAAACACGGTCTTAACAGTGAGTCTGTAAGTGACTGTGGAGGCCATTTCTGGATCCACACATCCTTCCACAGTGGGGACATAGGTTTCCGGGCAGGAATTGATCACGGTGAGGGTTTGCCAAATGTGCCTTCCTCTTAGCACATTTCTCCCTTTCATCCTGAGTTTGAGCGTCTTCAAAGCCCATGACACCTTTGGTGAAGGCGGTTCTCCAATTGGAGCATTTGCAGGCCAGTGTTTCCCAGTTGTTGGTGTTTATACTACATTTTTTAAAGATTTGCCTTGAGAGAGTCTTTAAACCTCTTTTGTTGACCACCAGCATTGTGCTTTCCATTTTTTAAGTTCGGAATAGAGTAGTTGCTTTGGAAGACGATAGTCAGGCATCCACACAACATAACCTGCCCAACGAAGTTGATGTTGAAGAATCATTGCTTCAGCATTGGTACTCTTCGCTTCTTCCAGTACACTGGCATTAGTTCACCTGTCTTCCCAAGTGATGTGTAAAAATTTTTTGGAGACACCATTGATGGAGTCTTTCGAGGAGTTTGAGATGCTGTTTATCAGTGGTCCATGTTTCACAAGCATACAGTAAGGTTGGTAGTACAATAGCATTGTAAACAAGCATTTTGGTTTGCCTGTGAATGTCCCGGTCCTCAAACACTCTGCACTTCAATTGGGAGAAAGTTTCACTCACAGAGCTCAGGCAATGCTGGATTTTGGCATCAATGTTGGCCCTTGTGGAAAGATAACTGCCCAGATAGGAGAAGTGATTGACATTTTCCAACATCGCAATATATCATCAGCAAAACATTGTTATATGCTGATGTTACTGATATATCACAATGTCTGAAATAAGGATTGAACTATGTAATCGCATTGGCTGGCTTCACGGTTTTCCCCACATTGTGATTTTTTGCATAGCTCTCAAACATCATGCTTTGCAATATATTGCCAGGTCAAAAGTTACGAAACCATTATCACGATATGGACTTCAAACCGGTTTCGGGTGATATATCAATATAACGTCCAGCCCTACTGGTCATCAGAGACAATATTTCCCAGGCACAGACATGACCACACAAAATCAGAGCCTCAGAAAACAAAAGCCACCAGACTTTTCAGCGCAATGGATCCTAGATGTCACACCTACGGAAAACAGCACATATATGAAAAGTGCGCCGACCTGGATCTTAGAGCTGCATGCAGTCTTAAGCTGAAATTATGCTTGGGCTGAGGCTCTGGGGGCGAATGGAACAACAGGATGTTTGGATTGAGCTTCACAGGAGAAGCAAACAAAGTCAGAAAAGTTTTTAGTGACACCACACGCCCACATGGGAAAACTTATCTACAATAGGCCACCCACGCCTTTCAATTACGACTCAAGTGTTGCCAAATAGCAAAACGCTCTGCTCCCTCCCCAGGCAACCTCTCTAAGGAAAGAGCACTTGATAAGCATTGCTGGAGTCAGAAAGCGGCAATGGCCCTAGTTCACATGTAGGGCTTAACATGGATGAGCAAACTGCAGGCTCTTGGAGAGTTGATCAAGGCTGCTTTGGTCTTTCTGAGTCATTTTGCAGCTTGTGGTTTGTCTGGGAGATTTAAACCACAAGCTGGGTTCAGACAAGACTCTAAGCAAAACTATGGCTCAGTGCTGCAGCAAAATGACTGAGGAGGAGTCACAATCTCCTCTCCAGGAGGCCACACATTTGCACCATGCTGCAGGTGGCGCTGTGGGTCAAACCGCAGAGCCTAGGGCTTGCCTATCAGAAGGTTGGCGGTTTAAATCTCTGCGACGGGGTGAGCTCCGGTTGCTCGGTCCCAGCTCCTGCCAACCTAGCAGTTCAAAAGCACGTCAAAGTGCAAGTAGCTAAATAGGTACCACTCCAGCGGGAAGGTAAACGGCGTTTCCATGTGCTGCTCTGGTTTGCCAGAAGCAGCTTAGTCATGCTGGCCACATGACCCGGAAGCTGTACGCCGGCTCCCTCGGCCAATAAAGTGAGATGAACGCCGCAACCCCAGAGTCGGTCACGACTGGACCTATTGGTCAGGGGTCCCTTTACCTTTACCTATGCTTCGGCTTAGCATTATGTGCAAACAAGGACAATGGATGCAACAAAGCAATTCATCTTCTGAAGCGATACACAGGTTGAAGCTCCTGAGTGGATTCTACCACATCTAGTGATGGCCCGTGTCACAATCTTAAACATTTGGGGAAACAAATGTCTGTTGTGGGGGAGGAAGGGAAAGGAGAATGTTAGCCGCTTTGAGACTCCTTAAAGGGAGTGAAAGGCGGGATATCAAATCCAAACTCTTCTTCTTCTCTTCTTCTTCTAAAAGTGCACGTTGATTTGAAAGAGTGCCCATTTAAATAGATGAGATAATCCTCAGCGGAAGCCTCTCATTGACACCATACATAAATCCTGAAACCCTCCAATGCCAACAGTGGCTTCAGACAGCCAGTTCACAGGACAAACCTTTGTGCCAGTGAAACGTTTGTAACATGAATACATGTTTGAGAAACAAGTTACCATCTGGTGGTTGCAATTATCATATTAGAAATCTTGAACGCCATCCTAGTACTTGCTTGGCAAAGGGAGCTTTGCAGGCACGATAATCTGGCTGGCTGGGCCTGCAAAGCACTCTGGGAAGTGTCTCCCGAGTGCCAACCATCAACTGATCAGTTGGAGGTTTTAAAATGGACTCTGAGGATTCATTTGTTGCCGTTAGCTTTCCCTCCCTGCGTGTTTTTATGCTAGTCACTTCTTGTTTTACAAACAGCAACTTTAAAATTACGTAAGAAATTTCAGCAGCAGGTGGAACAAAGGAAAAACATCAGTCCTGTAACTTGCCAGTTCCAAATAAGCTTTCAGAAAGATGCGTAGGCCTTGTGAACACAGTGTGACAACCACAGAACTAACACAATCTTGGAGAAACGCCATCATACACATTCCTCAAAAGGTCTGGACTGTTTCAAGTCATCAGGGCCCTTGGCCTCCCAGTTCCTTCGGAAGAATAATCTGCGCTGCAGCCCAAATGATAAGGCTGCCACAAACGGCTGTGTTAAACCGTATGCTAAGTGCATCTTCTCAGCAGAATCCAACCCTGCTTTCTCTCCCTTTTCTGCTTTGCTGTTGCAAAAGCATCAGATGCCAAAACACATGATGACCATTGGAAATAGTCATGCGAGGGAACAAATACAGAGCTTGCAAATTCACCTCTCCCCTGGAACAAAGCAAAAATGTTTCATCATAGAGAGAACTTTCCCTAATACAAGTGAGAGAAAAGCTACATAAAAAAAAAAAACACCACAACAACCTCAGACACGCGCAATTCCCTGTCTGGGATACTAAAATTATTTGAGCTAACTGGGAGTCCTGAAGTTTGTACAAACATACCGTAGTTTTTGCTCTGTAAGACTCACTTTTTCCCTCCTAAAAAGTAAGGGGAAATGTGTGCACGTCTTATGGAGCGAATGCAAGCTGCACAGCTATCCCAGAAGCCAGAACAGCAAGAAGGATCGCTGCTTTCACTGCGCAGTGATCCCTCTTGTTGTTCTGGCTTCTGAGATTCAGATTTATTTATTTTTCTTGTTTTCCTCCTCCAAAAACTAGGTGCGTCTTGAGGTCTGGTGCGTCTTATAGAGCGAAAAATATGTTGCTCCGATGACTTGTGGTCTATCTCTGTGCTAGGGATGTTGGATAGCTTGGAAATATCTTTTAAAAGTGACATTTTTGAGACTCACCAGAAGGGCACATTTCAAAGGTTTTACATACTTTTCTTTGCTGCATGTTTTGCGACGTTTACTCTCTGCTAGGGTTCTGTCACCCAAGAGTGCTTGCCCCAAACTTGGGTCTTGACTTCCAGAATTCTTCTGCTATATGATCTGATCTGCTTCAAGTGTCAGTGTAACAATAAAAATAATAATTTATTATTTATACCTCACCCAACTGGTTGGGTTTCCCCACCCACTCTGGGCGGCTCCCAACAGAATGTTAAAAGCACAATAAAACATCAAACATTATAACTTCCCTAAAAAGGGTTGCCTTCAGATGTCTTCTCAAAGTCAGATAGTTGCTTATTTCCTTGACATCTGATGGGAGGGCATTCCACAGGGCCACCACCGAGAAGGCCCTCTGCCTGGTTCCCTGTAACCTCACTTCTCTCAGGGAGGGAACCGTCAGAAGGCCCTCGGCGCTGGACCTCGGCACTGAACGATGGGGGTGGAGACGCTCCTTCAGGTATACTCGGCCGAGGCCATTTAGGGCTTTAAAGGTCAGCACCAACACTTTGAATTGTGCTCGGAAACGTACTGGGAGCCAGTGTAGGTCTTTCGGGACTGGTGTTATGTGGTCTCGGCAACTGCTCCCAGTCACCAGTCTAGCTGCCGCATTCTGGATTAATTGTAGTTTCCGGGTCACCTTCATATGTTAGACATGTATGACCGGGTCTTTAGGCTTGTGCTTGGGCAGTGCCATAGCTACAAGGGGGCTAGCTGAGGTTTTTGCCCCAGGTGAAGCCTCCAGATGGGTGCCATTGAGGCTCCCAGCCTGTGTGTGTGTGTGTATATATACACAAATGCGCACAAGGGGGTGCCAAACTGGATTTTTGGCCAGGGTGAAATAAAGCCTAGTTTCACCCCTGGCTTAGGAATGTAAAAAAAAAGTCCTAGGACGCATCTATCTCCTGTCTACTACTGTGGCTTTGTGGGTTGGGAGCTGTTCCACTGAGCATGCAGTGTGGTTTCAAAACTTGGCACCTTCTCTCTCTTCTGCCTCTGACAGTGGCTGCCGAGATGTGCAAAAGCTGAGTGATGCCTTATTCCTGTCATTCCCCATGGTGGCAACACAAACTCACACCTCCACTTTTCCCCAGCTCCATGCAAAGATCTATTCCTCCCTGGAGTGTCCAGCTTCTCACTTGGCCTCATTTACTTCCTCCCCATTGTTGACTGGCAAAAGGTTCCTTCTTCTGCTCAGTGGGTCTTGAACATGGGGGCCGGTCCACTGTCCCTCAGACCTTGTGGGGAGCTGGACTATATTTTGAAAAATAATGAATGAATTCCTATTCCCCACAAATAACCCAGAGATGCATTTTAAATAAAAGGGTACATTCTACTCATGAAAAAACATGCTGATTCCTGGACTGTCTGCGGGCCAGATTGAGAAGGCCATAGCTGTCAACCGTCCCTTATTTGGCAGGAAAGTCCCTTATCCCAGCGCTGTGTCCCGCTGATGTCCCTTATTGATGATGTCCCTTAAATTTCCTGGGTTTCAAAGGAAGCAGCTCCTCTCCCTCCCTCCCTGCCGGCCAGGGAGGAGGGAGGCTCCAACTGTGTTGCTTGGCTGCGTTGCTCACCCAATAAGGAGTCTAAGAACGACAGGGGGGGGGGTGGAGCTTGCATGCCTTGTGCCGATCAAATTGGCCGCGTTGCCTGGGGACTCGCCTTTGCTCAGCGCTTCCCAGCAGAGTGGTGACGGTGGTTTTCCTTGCTGCATCCCCTTTGCCGGGTTGCTGCGCTGTGGGAACCACCGCTTGAGGCTCCGTTTGGCTGCTGGCTGGGCTTTCTGCCTTTGGCTCGGAGGGGCTCAGAAGTTGAACCTACCTGTGCTTGGAAAATCCCTTATTTTGGCTGCTGATCCCTTATTTTCGAGGCTGCTGGTCCCTTATTTTCAAATCTGTAAGTTGACAGCTATGGAGAAGGCTATTGGGCCGGATCCGGCCCCCGGGCCTTAGCTTGCCTACCCATGATCTAGATCCTGCTCCCCATTTCTACTCTAGCCCCACATTCATCTCTCTTCCTGCCTCCCTCCCTCATTCCTTCCCCTTGTAACTGAAAACTCAAGCTCTTGTCAGATGCTGGTTTGGAAAAGGATCTCAGAATGACACGTTTCCACTCCTATATTATCATCATATTTCACGCCCAACTCTTTCGAGGCTTCTCAGTTACGCACCGCATAAGCCGGATGAAATGTTATTCCTGCCACTAATGAGGTTGTGGTTTTGTGTTTGTGAAGCTGAAAAATTGTTTGGTCCAATGACTCTGTCTGGGACAGACGTGATCTCTTTATTTTCAATGGAATCAGTCGATAGGTACCTCAGAACCTAGGAAAGTAATGGCTAAACCCCTAACCTGGAGACCATATGCAAGTTTTAGTCAGTCTACAGGGACACCCAGCAATTCTGTGCCTTTAAAAAAAAAAGATTTGTGCATGTGTGCGAGTTCCATTTCCCAACCAAAAAAACGCTTTTCTCTACCTTTCCAGATTAAATTACCAGGGGTTGCTATATTTCAAACAGTGAAAATCCAGACAGAAAAGTTGTTGAGATTTTTTTGGGCAAAGTTCTTGAGCTTCTTGGGCAAAATCACTAAAAATGCCATTTTTAAGCTATTTTTAGGGGGAAACGGCAAAAAAGGCACAACCGACATGGGCTGCCATACATCCAGACATTTTCCCCATTTCCGCACGAACGCTGTTGCCGACTGTTTATGTCCAGGAAAATCTGAACGTATGGCAACCCTAAATTACCTTCATTCAGCTTCGCTGAGTTCCCCTGGGCAATTCACCACCTTGTCTAAGAAAGGTTCCCCAACTTCTAATTGGTTATTTCCTACTACTGCTTCTTGGAGTGCTGTTAATCACCCTACTCATTAGCAGCCCATTTACTTCATTTCTGTTCCCTACATTATAATGTCTTCAAATCCACAGAAACAAGGCTGCCAGCTTCAGCAAAGTGAATTTAATAATAATAAAAAAACACTTTAGAAGCAATGAACTCAGCATCACCTGTTTATTGCATTTATTTATGCAAATTACATGTATCTGGGGGGATCTGTTCACCTCTACATAGGTAAAGGTAAAGGGACCCCTGACCATTAGGTCCAGTCGTGGCCAACTCTGGGGTTACGGCGCTCATCTCGCTTTATTGGCTGAGGGAGCCAATTTGCTTTTCAACATTTACATGCAGCCGCTGGGAGAGATCATCAGGAGGTTTGGGCTGGGTGTTCATCAGTATGCGGATGATACCCAGCTCTACCTCTCTTTTAAATCAGAACCAGTGAAGGCGGTGAAGGTCCTGTGAGAGTGTCTGGAGGCGGTTGGGGGATGGATGGCGGCTAACAGATTGAGGTTGAATCCTGACAAGACAGAAGTACTGTTTTGGGGGGACAGGAGGAGGGCAGGTGTGGAGGATTCCCTGGTCCTGAATGGGGTAACTGTGCCCCTGAAGGACCAGGTGCGCAGCCTGGGAGTCATTTTGGACTCACAGCTGTCCATGGAGGCACAGGTCAAATCTGTGTCCACGGCAGCTGTTTACCAGCTCCATCTGGTACGTAGGCTGAGACCCTATCTGCCTGCGGACTGTCTCGCCAGAGTGGTGCATGCTCTAGTTATCTCCCGCTTGGACTACTGCAATGCACTCTACGTGGGGCTACCTTTGAAGGTGACTTGGAAACTACAACTAATCCAGAATGCGGCAGCTAGACTGGTGACTGGGGGCGGCCGCCGAGACCACATAACACCGGTCTTGAAAAACCTACATTGGCTCCCAGTACGTTTCCGAGCACAATTCAAAGTGTTGGTGCTGACCTTTAAAGCCCTAAATGGCCTCGGCCCAGTATACCTGAAGGAGCGTCTCCACCCCTATCATTCTGCTGAGGTCCAGCGCCGAGGGCCTTCTGGCGGTTCCCTCATTGCGAGAAGCAAAGCTACAGGGAACCAGGCAGAGGGCCTTCTCGGTAGTGGCGCCCGCCCTGTGGAACGCCCTTCCAGCAGATGTCAAAGCGATAAACAACTACCTGACATTCAGAAGACATCTTAAGGCAGCCCTGTTTCGGGAAGTTTTTAACGTGTGATATTTTACTGTATTTTTGGTTTTTATGGAAGCCGTCCAGAGCGGCTGGGGAGGCCCAGCCAGATGGGCGGGGTATAAATAATATATTATTATTATTATTATTATTATTATTATTATTATTATTATTATTACAGCTTCTGGGTCATGTGGCTAGCATGACCAAGCCGCTTCTGGCGAACCAGAGCAGCGCAGGGAAACACCGTTTACCTTCCCACCAGAGTGGTACCTATTTATCTACTTGCACTTTTGACGTGCTTTCGAACTGCTAGGTTGGCAGGAGCAGGGACTGAGCAACGGGAGCTCACCCCGTCGTGGGGATTCGAACCGCCAACCTTCTGATCAGCAAGTCCTAGGTTCTGTGGTTTAACCCACAGCACCACCCATAGCTCCACCCTTATTTCAGACAAAGTGATATATCGATGTATCGCAATGTTTAGCTAGTGATATACTGTGATGTCGAAAACCAGGTTCCACCCAGCCCTAATCTATGAGGGAGGACACACTTTGAGGAGAAAACAATCAAGCTGAAATTAAATAAAAGGGGGTGGAAGAAATACAAATAGAATGAGGGTGTTTTTGCAGAGTAGGGTAGGACAGCTAGCCAGCCGACCTTGCTGAACAATTGGGCACTTAAAATCTAGTTCATTTAAATAACAGACCATAATCTGCTTTACGGCCATTTAACTTTTGCACATTCAGCTTGGCGCACGTGGCAAAATAAAAAATAAAAAATTGAAATGTGGCAGAAAGGGGCTGGAGTTCTGAGAAAAATTACTTTGCCAACCCCACCGGCCATGATATTACCCAAGGTGTTTTGACTAGATGTGATTTTGGCTTTAGGTGCTATTTCTGGAAGGAAACGCCTGCATAAGTTGTGGGCTTACTGTATGTAAAAGGTAAAGGTAAAGGACCTCTGGACAGTTAAGTCCATTCAAAGGCGATGATGAGGTTGCGGTGCTCATCTCACTTTCAGGCCGAAGGAGCTAGAATTGTCCACAGACAGCTTTCCGGGTCATGTGGCCAGCATAACTAAACCGCTTCTGGTGCAACAGAACACCGTGACGGAAACAAGAGCGCACAGAAAGGCCTTTACCTTCCCGCTGGAGCGGTACCTATTTATCTACTTGCACTGGCATGCTTTCGAACTGCTAGGTTGGCAGGAGCTGGGACAGAGCAACAGGGACTCACCCCATCACAGGGATTCAAACTGCCGACCTTCTGATTGGCAAGTCCTAGAGGCTCAGGGGTTTAGACCACAGTGCCACCCATTCCCTCTTTACTGTATGTATTTTCCATTGACTTAGGATGCCCTTCCCAGTACTGTTCAGCTCCCATGTCTTAAAAAGTTGGGCTACAGAGAGGAGGCAAGTGAAAAGATGGCTTGATTGTATGAAGAACCTTCCACAGGCATAGAAGCTGCTGCTCCAGGCTTTTGGAAAAGGAAGCAGAGGCACAGATGCAAGCCCGACAGGGAAGGGAGCGAAGGTATGAAAAAACTGAAGGAAAGTTATATAACAAGGTGGGGGAACAGTATATTGCACTCATGTCATTGAAATCCAGAGTTATCTGATCTGGAATACAAATTTGCCTGGCTCTGAACACTTGCATGAATTATGAATAGAACATTATTTGATTGCACAGCATTTTCTTATCCTTAAGCATGGAATTTAGCTTTCCTCAGGACAGAAGTTGAATCTTTAATGTATTTGCCTGAAAAGCCCCGGATAGGAGGGCTTGCAAGAACCAAAGCAGGTCCCTGGGGATAGCTTAGTTGGTAGAGCATGAGACTTTTAACGTTGGGGTTGTGCGTTCAAGCCCCACTTTGGCCAAAAGATGCCTACATTGCAAGGGTTGAACTGGACGGCCCTCATGGTCCCTTCCACCTCTACAATTACAGTGGTACCTCAGGTTACATATGCTTCAGGTTACATACGCTTCAGGTTACAGACTCTGCTAACCTAGAAATAGTGCTTCAGGTTAAGAACTTTGCTTCAGGATGAGAACAGAAATTGTGCTCCGGTGGTGCGGCGGCAGCAGGAGGCCCCATTAGCTAAAGTGGTGCTTCAGGTTAAGAACAGTTTCAGGTTAAGGACGGACCTCCGGAACGAACTTAATCTGAGGTACCACTGTATTTGATTCTGTGGTTGCCAACAAGCATCCACGACTGAACAAAGAAGCTGCTCAGACTGGCCCCCGTGGCTGAACATGAAATGAAGTCACAGCTTCATGAGGAACTTCGAATTAAAATAGCACTGGGAGACTAAGCCCCTACATGGAATGAAATACCTTTTGCAGCAGCCCCAAGCCAAGTTCTGTTGTGCAATGATATTTGAAGCAATATAAACAATTCGGAGAAAAACACAGAACAGAACAGGCAAGATTGTATACAGTCGGTGCGGCAGAAGTGAGCTTTGTTCCACGCCAAAGCTCGGCTCTTTTATGCTAAAGGCACGGCTCATTGAACCTGACGATTCTAATAGATTTATCTGTCATGGACCAAAACAAAGCACATTTCTGTCCTTTCTGGCACTATCAGATGCAGTAAAAAAACCTGAGGCGTTCCATTACTTTATCCACAATTAAGGCACCTAGGCAGGGTGTGGTCCTGGCTATATAAACGTAATACAGTGGTGCCTCGCAAGACGAAAAGAATCCGTTCCGCGATTCTCTTCGTCTAGCGGTTTTTTTGTCTTGCGAAGCAAGCCCATTGACGGCTTAGCGAATTAGCGCTATTAGCGGTTTAGCGGCTTTTAGCGGCTTATCAGCTTAGCGGATAAGCTGATAAGCGGCTTAGCGGCTTAGAAAAAGGGGGGAGAACGGGGGAAAAACCCGCAGGAACTCGCAAGACATTTTCATCTTGCGAAGCAAGCCCATAGGAAATTCGTTTTGCGAAGCACCTCCAAAACGGAAAACCCTTTTGTCTAGCGGGTTTTTCGTATTGTGAGGCATTCGTCTTGCGGGGCACCACTGTACAAGAAAAAAAAGACTGTGAGGCATGTGAGCTGTTGGTATCTTCATTTTAACCATCCTTTCGTGAGCAGACACAAGAAAGGCCATTGCTAATCTACGGTAATTTTCAACATAATAATAGTAAACAAAACTGGCCTTGCACAAAACCAGGCCACTCTGTACTGTCTTGCCTCTGACTAGCTGTGGTTCAAGGTTACGAATGCAGGCATTGCCCAATCCTGCAATTAAGAGCTCCAAATGCACCTGTTCCAGCACTGAACTATGGAACTTCCTCGCTTACAAAGACTGTCATTTGTCAATGATAAATTATACTTCAGTAAAACAACTACCCAGTCAAGATTAAATCCAAGCCCCGGAACCAACCAAAAGGGGAATACAGTGGTACCTCAGGTTAAAAACTTAATTCGTTCTGGGGGTCCATTCTTAACCTGAAACTGTTCTAAACCTGAAGCACCACTTTAGCTAATGGGGCCTCCTGCTGCCGCCGCGCTGCCAGAGCACAATTTCTGTTCTCATCCTGAAGCAAAGTTCTTAACCCGAGGTACTATTTCTGGACAGATCGTGAAGCTGAGGCTCCAATACTTTGGCCACCTCATGAGAAGAGAAGACTCCCTGGAAAAGACCCTGATGTTGGGAAAGATGGAGGGCACAAGGAGAAGGGGACGACAGAGGACGAGATGGTTGGACAGTGTTCTCGAAGCCACCAGCATGAGTTTGACCAAACTGCGGGAGGCAGTGGAAGACAGGAGTGCCAGGCGTGCTCTGGTCCATGGGGTCATGAAGAGTCGGACATGACTAAACGACTAAACAACAACAACAACAACAACAACTATTTCTGGGTTAGTGGAGTCTGTAATCTGAAGCGTATGTAACCTGAAGCGTATGTAACCTGAGGTACCACTGTACAGAAGTCTCGAGGATTTTGCAATTGTGAAGCTTCTGGCTCTCTGCAGCTTAGAACATCATGGGACATGGATAAATAAATATCCCAAGTGTATGTTTGATTATTTTTGTTAAATTCATATGCCGCCCATCATCTGAGGAACCCAGGGCAATTTACAGTATAAAAACACAAACACCCATAACATAGCAGCAAACAAATCCCCACTCACAAAGTTAGAAAGGCCACAGATTGCTTAATTAGGCAAAGGACTGGGAGAAGAGGAATGTTTTGGGTCCAATGCCTAAAGATATGCAACAAAGGCTCCCTGGGGAGAGTATGCCACAAACTGGGAGCTACCACAGAAAAGGCCCTGTTCTCAGGTTGCCGCCTTCTGGACCTCTCATGGAGGAGGCACACAAAGAAGGGCCTCAGGTGATGATCACAAGGTCTGGGTCAGGTGGGGAAAGGCGGTCGGTCCTTGAGGTGTTGTGCTCCTAAGCCATATATAGCATAAACCATTTTGTGTAGACGAACATGCATGTGTACCTAAGTGTTTTAAGAAAAATCTTTTACATTCTGCGCACTCTCTGCACAACCTTTATGCCTAGTGAAGAAAGCGCTGGAGAGGAAGATATGTGGTGGAAAGGGGAAAGTTCATCTACTCTCTTTCCCTTACTAAAAGACTCAAGGCGCTTCTGAATTTCTGACGGGGAATCCATCTCCCAAACAATGGAGTGTTTCCCCCCCAAAAGAAGCTTAAACCAAGAAGTTGTGGTTGGCACTGCATAGCAACCCCACAAAACCGATCCTGGTGACCTCCACTCCAAATCCCACAGCCTGGTCATGTGTTGGCAGGCTGGTTAATGAAAAGCAAATGAGCTGGTTAACCAGTCGTGCAATGTTAAACTGACCCTAGGTTTTCTCCCAGCGCAGAGGTGGAATGTATCGCTATCATTTTGCCAGCTCCTCAATAACTACTTGAGTAGAGGAGTGGGGAGAAAGAAAATGCGAATAGAAAACGCTTCAGCTCTTTAGCTTTATGTGCTTCTTTGTTTCCTTGCTGAAAATAGAATTACTGACATGTTCCCAAAAAAGCATGTTTTATTTGGGCACAGATAAGCAATCTATGAGCGACACACAGATATAAAATTTATTCTGCTGGTAAAGAGCAGAGAGGTTTGCCAACCAACTCAGACAGATGAGAGTCTCCGGTGGTTTTTGCTCCCTGACCACAGGGCCTGTCCAATATATTTTGGCACCTGAGGCGAAACACAAAATGGCAGCCCTCTCCTGGCTAGAGGAGGAATGCGTGAAGATCTGTATCAGAAACAAATATGGAATAAAAACCTATACTGGGGTCTGCTGCCCCTGTGGATCCACAGTTGCCTTGCCTTCCCTCATGGGTGGGCTGGCACTGTGTGGCCATTTTGAGCTATGTTTTTCCTACCCTTGAGGTATGTTTTTCCTACAACAGGGTTGTCTGAGTTAGAATTCTTTAAGCTTGGGCCCTCAGCTTTGATTATGTGCCCGAGAGGTGTGCCAGAGAGGCAGGAACTTAAAGCTTGTTTTCTTTCTGGACTTGAAGCAGAGGGAGTGATTAAACGAGGAAAAACAAGTCTGATCTGTAATGTCAAACAGCAGCCTCTACCACTCCTTCTTCCCATTCCAGCTCAACCTTGTGATCCACACAATGCCGCTATCTATCAGTGTGGTAAAGCAATTACCCAGCTGAGAAAGAAAACAGAACCACTCCCTTAAGCATATTTTTGCGTACTTTCAAAAAACACACAAACTCCTAAACTAATCTGCTGGTAGCTTCAAGAACATTGTCCAACCATCTCGTCCTCTGTCATCCCCTTCTCCTTGTGCTCTCCATCTTTCCCAACATCAGGGTCTTTTCCAGGGAGTCTTCTCATGAGGTGGCCAAAGTATTGGAGCCTCAGCTTCAGGATCTGTCCTTCCAGTGAGCACTCAGGGCTGATTTCCTTCAGAATGGAGAGGTTTGTTCTTCTTGCAGTCCATGGGACTCTCAAGAGTCTCCTCCAGCACCATAATTCAAACCCTTGCACTACAGAGTATTTTTCATGCACAGAAGAGCATTCAGTCATGTTAGCCCCACCTGCAGGCTGAAGTGGCAACGGATTGACCACTTCAGTAAAATGAGGGTCCCTGAATACCCATGGTTTAAGTGTTAAGAATCTGCAGCTGTTTAAAAGGAGTTCAGGTGTGCTCTCCATTCCAGCCAGAATACAGGTGCAAACTTGATGAGTCTTTCGTTTTTCATTCATTCTGCTCTAACCCAGAGGCTCAGGCTCAAAGGACCGAAACTAGGTTTAGGGGACCTGAAAACAAATCAAACTCTGTTCCAAATTAAACCTTGCACATGCAGTCTTGTTTAAAATGGAAGCATATTCAAGTAGCACCTTACCCGCAATTTCACGCAGGTGTTTAATTAAAACAAGGACTTGTCATTTTTAAAAAGCTCTCTGTGGATTTCAATGCATATCCCACTTTCCATCTTTAAATTTCACATGCGCGGTGTACTCTAGAATATGAGGGGGGTGGGGAATTAATGTTACAGATTTCAGGCAGGTGCTGCTGAAAAACCACTTACCGTATTTTTTGCTCTATAAGACTCACTTTTTCCCTCCTAAAAAGTAAGGGGAAATGTGTGTGCGTCTTATGGAGCGAATGCAGGCTGCGCAGCTATCCCAGAAGCCAGAACAGCAAGAGGGATTGCTGCTTTCACTGCGCAGCGATCCCTCTTGCTGTTCCGGCTTCTGAGATTCAGAATTTTTTTTTTCTTGTTTTCCTCCTCCAAAAACTAGGTGCGTCTTGTGGTCTGGTGCGTCTTATAGAGCGAAAAATATGGGTACTTGTGCTACTGATCTAGATGGTGGCCACAAACATTTATAAATGTGACAGCTCATTTAAACAATGCAATTTCTCACAGGGGGTTCTGGAAAGCACTTTCTATATTAACACAGTGTTTCTTAAGGCTCCTATCCCATAGGACCAGCCTATCTGAGTGCAAAATCTATACATCATAGTTCTGTGTTGCTGGAAGTGGTTGTTACCAGGGGAAGGGGGCGTGGCTAATGACTGATTAGCCAGGCCTCTTCCCAGGCAACATCCACTTCCAGGAACATCTACTATCCCACTGGTTGTCAACCAAGGTGCCATGGTACCCCGGGGTGACTTGAGGTGTGTTCAGGGGAGCCCTGGGGGGCTGTGCTTTCATCAACTTGAAGCCCATATCTTCCTGCATCCTGGTGTAGTGGTTAAGAGCGGTTGACTCATAATCTGGTGAACCAGGTTCGATTCCCCGCTCCTCCACATGCAGCTGCTGGGTGACCTTGGGCCAGTCACACTTCTCTGAAGTCTCTCAGCCTCACTCGCCTCACAGTGTTTGTTGTGGGGGAGGAAGGGAAAGGAGATTGTTAGCCGCTTTGAGACTCCTTCGGGTAGTGATAAAGCGGGATATTAAATCCAAACTCTTCTCTTTTTCTTCTCTTTCTCTCAAAAGAACATTCAGGGGAGTCGGCAACTTTAACTTGCAGCCCTCTATCTTCCGGCATCTCTCCCTCTCTCCCTGGTGGCAATCCTTCTTTAAGTCCTCCTCCTCCTCCTCCTCTCACTGCCTCCGAGATGTGGGATGTAACATCACTGAAGCAGTCAAATACAACATTTCCTGTTTGCCCAGAGTGGACACACAGGGGAATGTTGCTCCAGCCAGAAGGACTTCCTGTCACACCTGGTCTGGAGCATCCTCCTCCTTCATGTGATCAGGTAGATGGGCGTGAGCCTGGCAGACCCTACAAAAGGGCTGATCATGCAGCCATCTTTGCTTTTTATTGCCTTAGTTCATGTGGCCAGCATGACTAAGCCGCTTCTGGCGAACCAGAGCAGCGCACGGAAACGCCGTTTACCTTCCCACCAGAGTGGTACCTATTTATCTACTTGCACTTTGACGTGCTTTCGAACTGCTAGGTGTTCAGACGTTGTGACATATTGGTTTATCACAATATTTAGCTTGATGATATACCGCAATGTTGAAAAACCAGACCTCGCCCAACCCTAACAGCACAGACATTTATCTGCCACTGTTTAAAACAAAATCTGCTCAGAGGGCCAGCTACAAGAGGGGGTGTCCTCCTTCATATCTTGCTGCACAAGAATCATGACCATCCTTAGTCAAGAACAGAGTAGGCCACTGTGACTCATCGCATAAGCACCTAGGATTATAATGTACAGCACAAAAGTGATTCATATGGAACAGGCAGCCAGAATGTAGATTGGACAACCTCTTATTGAAAACAAGACTCTTAGCTGTTTGGCCACTCTAAAAATGTTTCCCTTAATATTTTAAGAAGAGGAGCTGAAAGAGAGCCTTTGAGTATTAAAGAACGGCACATTAAGCTTCTGCAACCAATCAATTCCTTGAAGTATCTGCCAAAAAATTGTCTATTCACAGCCAACACAATTGCTGTGTTTCCAAACATCTGAGTTTATGTTCCTGGTGCTCTTTTGAGACAAAGTGTTACAGGCAAGGCTGAATCCATTACTGAGCACCCAACTTGGAGGTTTGCCACCAGCCCCTAGTGGCCCACCAAAAAACAAACCCTTTTTACACTTTTTAATCCTGTGCTACTCAACTTCATCTTAAAATGACACAATGAAAGAACGGTAAGTACAAGCGGGGAATTTGGATACAACCTCTCCCTTCCCACAGTTCTTTCTCAAGCAACGTAGAAATCAGCACAAAACTCATCTAGTTTCTAGAACTAGTCGTGTCTGGAGGATTTTCCGTGGGCAGAAGTTTGCCCATCCCTCAAAGAAATAAACTTCTCATGGGCATGCTGGTTGCCAAAGCCACTATAGCCATCTGCTATTTGCCAGTATCTAACACGATGACACATTTATGTTCTTCCCCCAAATCAGCTGTTCCTTCCTACGGTCCATAAATAAAGCACAAGAAAGCAACTATCCTGTTTAGCGATGCCCAACAGAATGCTAAACTTGCAGTGCAGTCAGTGCCGGATTTACGTATAAGCTAAACAAGCTACAGCTTAGGGCTCCACTCTCTTGGGTGCTCCCAAAAAATATACTACTTCTTAATTGTATTTCACTATTAATGTACTTCACTGTATTTCATTTCAACAATTCCTCCCAGCCACAGCCCTCGCCGGGATTCTCTTCCTCTTCCCCATTGTCCTGCCAGTTCTTGACAGGTATGCATGCGCATTTTGTTCTTACACACATTCGGTTCCCACAATCCTTCCATTCCAGAATCAACTGTAAAAAAAAAAGAGAAAAAGGTAAAGGTAAAGCACCCCTGGACGGTTAAGTTAAGGTTACCAGATTTTTTTAAATCCAGGGACACATTTCAACTTCAATGGATTTTGTATGGGGGTTGATTTGTAAATCCAGGGACTGTCCCTGGGAAACGGGGACATCTGGTAACCTTAGGTTAAGTCCAGTCAAAGGCGACTATGGGGTTGCGGCGCTCATCCCGCTTTCAGGCCAAGGGAGCCGGCGTTTGTCCAGAGACAGCTTTCTGGGTCATGTGGCCAGCATGACTAAACCACTTCTGGTGCAAGGGGACACTGTAACGGAAACCAGAGCACATGGAAATGCCATTTACCTTCCCACTGCAGTGGTACCTATTTATCTACTCGCATTGGCGTGCTTTCGAACTGCTAGGTTGGCAGGAGCTGGGACAGAGCAACGGGAGCTCACTCCGTCGCGGTGATTCGAACCGCTTACCTTCTGATCGGCAAGCCCAAGAGGCTCAGTGGTTTAGACCACAGCGCCACCCGTGTCCCTAGAAGCAACTGTAGCAGCATACTACAGGCATAGCTACATACTGCATACAATCCGCACCTGACATCACACACTGGAACCACGGTGGGTGAAGAAATGGTTTAAAAATGCTCCTCTGCCTTGAAGTCTGAAAACTGATCAGGCACTCCTGCTATTAACAGTAAAGCAACACAATAATTCAGTAGCACATTCAGCATCGTATGTAGTCTGGCCATTATCCAAGTTCGCTTGGGTGCCTTCCAGGAGTGATGCAAGGCTTTGAAGATCTGTTGCCTCCCTAGCTGTCATATTGGATATTCTTCTACAAAAAGGAGGGCAGCCATATAAGTCTGGAGGGGAGAATCTTTCTCTACCAGAAGTTCCAGGGGCTACATTCAAACAGCGGGTGAGGCCAGTCAGCAGATCCCATGACGCGTCTCTTAACTTTGTAAGAGTCTACAGTCGCACACTGACCTCTTCATCCTTCATTCTGGGAAGCAAAGAGGGATTGTCAAAGACCAAGGACATATCTCTGCCAGGCCAAAAATGCTTGAGAAGGCTGAAGAAGTGCCAGCAGCGTTAGAAACTCAAGATATACAAGCTAGGAACTGAATGGATCCTTAAACAAAAGTTACAGTCAACAAAACAGAATGTCTAGTTGCCATTTTGGGGCAAGACAGCTCTAATGTCTTATTTTTCAAATAATGGACTGGTTGTGATTCTCAGTAAAACATCTGGCTTGTTCAGATGACAACTTTGAGAAATTTGAGAACTTAAAAGAGAAATCACTTTATCCAGGCACAGTCCTCATATATATTGACATATTCCTACCTCTTTTTCTTAATGGTGACACAGACCATTCATAGCGTAGAAATACTGTTGAAGTGTTGAAGCAATGATTCTTCAATATCAACTTCGTTGGACTGGTCATGTTGTGCGGATGCCTGATGATCGTCTTCCAAAGCAACTACTCTATTCTGAACTTATAAATGGAAAGCGTAATGCTGGTTGTCAACAAAAGAGGTTTAAAGACTGTCACAAGGCAAATCTTTAAAAAAGTATGAACACAGACAACTGGGAAACACTGGCCTGCGAGCGCTCCAGTTGGAGAACAGCCTTTACCAAAGGTGTCATGGGCTTTGAAGACACTCAAACTCAGGACGCAAGTGGGAAACATGCTAAGAGGAAGGCACGCTTGGCAAATCCAAACCATGATCAACTCCTGTCCGGAAATCAATGTCCCCACTGTGGAAGGACGTGTGGATCCAGAATTGGCCTCCACAATCACTTATGGACTCATTGTTAAAACTGTGTTTATGGAAGACAGTCTTACTCATAAAAGGCAAAGGTAAATGGATCCCTGATGGTTAGGTCCAGTCGCGGATGACTCTGGGGTTGTGGTGCTCGTCTTGCTTTACTGGCTGAGGGAGCCGGCATACAGCTTCCAGGTCATGTGACCAGCATAACTAAGCCGCTTCTGGCGAACCAGAGCAGTGCACGGAAACGCTGTGAGCAGTACCTATTTATCTACTTGCACTTTGAACTTTGCTTTTGAACTGCTAGGTTGGCAGGAGCAGGGACCAAGCAATGGGGGCTCACCCCGTCACAGGGATTCGAACTGCCGACCTTCCGATGGGCAAGCCCTAGGCTCTGTGGTTTAGAAGGGTGGTTTATGGAAGACAATCTTACTTGTAAAAGGTAAAAGGTAAAGGTACCCCTGCCCGTACGGGCCAGTCTTGACAGACTCTGGGGTTGTGCGCCCATCTCACTTAAGAGGCCAGGGGCCAGCGCTGTCCGGAGACACTTCCGGGTCACGTGGCCAGCGTGACATCGCTGCTCTGGCGAGCCAGAGCCGCACACGGAAACGCCGTTTACCTTCCCGCTGGTAAGCGGTCCCTATTTATCTACTTGCACCCGGAGGTGCTTTCGAACTGCTAGGTTGGCAGGCGCTGGGACCGAGCAGCGGGAGCGCGCCCCGCCGCAGGGATTCGAACCGCCGACCTTTCGATCGGCAAGTCCTAGGCGCTGAGGCTTTAACCCACAGCGCCACCTGCGTCCCTTGTAGTGATCACCAAAGAAGAGGAAGTGGTGTATGAATATTCTTCACAACTGTGAGCATGGCAGACGGGTGGGGTAAGTGAAGACAAGTGACAACTATTAGCCATAACATTGTTCACTGCTCCGGCAGCACAGAAAAAGCATTTTGGTTCCTGAAATTCATTCCAACTGTGCAGGTAATATATAATTGATAGAATTCTACAGGATGTGCTATTAGTGTGTGAAAACAGACCAGATCTAAGGATCTCTAGATGGTGGAGATGTCAGGCCCAGCCATCTTCACTTGGTCGCAATTGGCTGATAGTAAAGGTAAAGGGACCCCTGACCATTAGGTCCAGTCGTGGCCGACTCTGGGGTTGCAGCGCTCATCTCGCTTTATTGGCCGAGGGAGCTGGTGTACAGCTTCCGGGTCATGTGGCCAGCATGACTAAGCCGCTTCTGGCGAACGAGAGCAGCGCACAGAAACACCGTTTACCTTCCCACCGGACTGGTACCTACTTATCTACTTGCACTTTGATGTGCTTTCAAACTGCTAGGTTGGCAGGAGCAGGGACCGAGCAATGGGAGCTCACCCCATCGCGGGGATTCGAACCACCAACCTTCTGATCGGCAAGCCCTAGGCTCTGTGGTTTAACCCACAGTGCCACCCACACCTGGCTCCTGGCTAATTTCAAACACCAGGCACTGCCTCTTGGGGTTCCACCACCCGAGGTAGCAGCTCCAACCCTCCTGGCTTCATCATAGGAGAGTTGCTCCAACCCTCAATCATTTGGCTTGCCCTTTTCTGAAACTTCTCCTGCTCTGTGGTATCCTTTATTTAAAGCAACCGGAACTGCCCATAGTGTTCCAAGTGTGATCGCCCCATAGATTTGCATAAAAGCATTATGATAATTGCCATGTTCTTTTCAACCCCTTTCCTAACAATCCCATTTCCACAGCTGCCATGCACACAGAGTCAACATTGTCGCCAAGCTATCCACTCTGATATAAAAGTCTCATTTCTGGTAAGTCAATGCCAGTTCACACCCCATGAGCCCATATGTGAAATTCGGGGGGGTTGGGGACGAATCGTGCATCGCTTTCAACTTGCTTATATTTAATTGCTTTGCCATTTTATTGCCTACTCACCCAGTTTGGAGAGAATTCATTTTAAAGCCGTATCAAAAAGCAACTGTAAAATATTAAACAGACCCTTTCAATAATTAATTTCCCCAGAGACCGTCTCCTTGTGGATCACACCGGGCAGATCTTAGAAGAAGCAAAATAAAACTTCCAAGTGGCAAAATATATCAGTGTGGCCATTCTAACATCCCCAAGATTTTGCGGTTTCATCAGGTTCAAAACTAGTCTTTTGGAGGTACCATTTTGGGGTGGAACCTACGGTCCTTTCGTTCATTTTATTTAAACTGTTTTATGCTAGAAAGCATCTTAAAAAGCGAATACATCACCTTGCCAACAAAGGTCTATATAGTTAAAGCTATGGTTTTCCCAGTAGTGATGTATGGAAGTGAGAGCTGGACCATAAAGAAGGCTGATCGCCGAAGAATTTAAAACAGTAGAATTTACATTTGAGTATTCATGCAGAAGAAGGTTGATCGCCAAACAATTGATGCTTTTGAATTATGGTGCTGGAGGAGACTCTTGAGAGTCCCATGGACTGCAAGAAGATCAAACCTCTCCATTCTTAAGGAAATCAGCCCTGAGTGCTCACTGGAAGGACAGAGCCTAAAGCTGAGGATCCAAGACTTTGGCCACCTCATGAGAAGAGAAGACTCCCTGGAAAAGACCCTGATGTTGGGAAAGATGGAGGGCACAAGGAGACAAAGGACGAGATGGTTGGACAGTGTTCTCGAAGCTACTAGCATGAGTCTGACCAAACTGCCTGGCGTGCTCTGGTCCAGGGGGTCACGAAGAGTCGGACACGACTAAATGACTAAAAAACATCAACAAAATGCTGGATTTTAAATTGTCGTCCCCTGCCTTGGGACCTGCTGGCAAGGGGAGGGGGTACAAAATGTGCTTCACAGTGTTTGAAATTAGCCCGGCGCCAGGCGCCTTTTGTGACTGGCGCAGGTCCAATTGTGACCACATGGAGAGCTCTGGATGACCAGTTTGCGACTGACATCTCCATCTGGCTGGCCCCTCCAGCTTTCTTAAGCAGGTCAGCAGAAGACCTTACTTACTGAAATTTATGCCCCACCATTTTCTCCACGGAGTGCATGGTACACCTCCCTCCTCAGTTCAGTGGTGTAGCGTGGGTTGTCAGCACCCGGGGCAAGGCAAGTAATTTGCCGTGGATTTGCGCCCCCTAACCCTAACCCCAGATGTTGCGCCCGGTGCGGCCGGCCCCCCTGCACCCCCCACGCTACGCCACTGCCTCAGTTAATCCCTCCAACAATCCTGTGAGGTAAGTTAAGAGGCTTTGACTGGCCCAAGGTCACCCAGTGAGCTTCAGCACACATGAATTCCCGCATTGCATGAACGACCCATTGAATGAGAGGACTCTTGGGTCCCTCTAGGATTATATGATTCGGTGAATTTTGCTACATCTGGGAAACAGGAACAAAGAACAGAGCAACGTCTTAAAGGACCTAGGAGACCCACGGCACGAATGATGCCCCCTGCTCTGCGACTTACGCCTTCCATTATTCTACACTGAACCAGCTGACTCCAGACAGGTGAGAGGAAGGCCAGCATCCTGCTCAGAGATGCTTTTTTCCAACTCATTAGCCACCATTATGCCTGGCACATCCTATGCCCAATTAAAAACGTCCTTGCTTCCTAGAAGCTGGCAGAGCTACCCAAGGCCATTTAGCTCTTTGCAGTCTTTTAGAGAGATTTTTGGCAACGTTCTAGAAACGCCGTGTTCCTAGAGGGGCAGCACCAGTTACAATGCGATTCATAATTACAAAATCGTATTTCTTTTATTACTGCTACTTTGCTTCCTGTTTATCTCAGCCGATAGCATCACTGAGAATGCGCTGCCACAGCAATGGAAATAAATCTCTGTTTGTACTCGGAATTGCCAGAAAGAAGAGGGGGGAAGCTGTGATCGTTCTCCTAATAATTAAAAATACCCCAGTGCCTTCCACTTGCAAGGCTGCAAGCTCTTGCAAAGAGGCATATGTACCAGAGTAAACCTTATATGGTAAGGAATGGACAGACCTTGTCTAGCTAACCGGCGCTCACTAAGGCCTTTCTCGTGTCCCGAGTGATATTATAAGTCTGTGGCCTGGAGGGAGTGTAGTTGACAGCAAGCACAGCCAGTCCATTCACTGGTCAGGTGAAGCATTTATCCCAGGTAGCAACCTTGAAGAGGGCTCCAGCAACCAGCCTCTTCTTTCTCCAACTTCCACTCTTTTCCGAGGCAGGCTGCCATTCAGAGCCCGTCCATATCTTTTGTGCGGTGCACAGGAGTTTCCTAAATCCAGGGGTGCTCAGTCTACAGGCCCTTGCCCGTAGTGCCAGTGTGGTGTACTAGCTAAGAGCGGTGGACTCATAATCTGGGGAACTGGGTTTGTGTCTCCGCTCCTCCACATGCAGCTGCTGGGTGACCTTGGGCCAGTCACACTTCTCTGAAGTCTCTCAGCCCCACTCACCTCACAGAGTGTTTGTTGTGGGGGAGGAAGGAAAGGAGAATGTTAGCCGCTTTGAGACTCCTTTGTTTAGTGATAAAGTGGGATATCAAATCCAAACTCTTCTTCTCTTCTTCTTCTTGCGGGTGGGGGGGGGGTTAACTGATGTCACAGTGAACCCCAGAGCCTCTGGAAATCCCTGCAGCCAGATCGGCGATTCTTTAGCTTCTCCACTTTTTGTTTTTAAATAATAATTTTTATTAAGTTTCTTTTCTCGTAACAAATAACCAACAACATTACTAAGCATACATTTTCCAATTTCCCCGCTCCCTGTTGACTTCCCTCAACTACCGTTTCTGGCTTGTTACATCCTATGATACATTCTGCTGTTTGTATACTGTAATATGTTGTCACACTGTTATACTTCTGGTTCTCAATAAATGAAGTTGCAAATGTTTATTTAAATCCAGCCAGCAAGAACATTTCTTCTTGTTGTTTCTGCAAATATATTGTACAGTGGATGCTCGGGTTGTGAACATGATCCATGCGAGATGCACGTTCGCAACCCGCAGCGGCACGTCTGTGCATGAGTGGGTTGCAATTCAGTGGCACGTCTGTGCATGCGCAAAGCACGATTTAGCGCTTCTAGGCATGTGCGACCCTCGGAACCCGGAAGTAACCCATTCCTGTACTTCCGGGTTTTGGCGAGTCTGTAACCCAAAAAAAACGCAACTTGAAGCGTCTGTAACCTGAGGTACGACTATAAAAGGTCCCCATTCTTTTTTTTTTCCAATTAATTTTTATTCATTTTCTATAATCAAACAACAACAAAAAAGAAAAATAAACATAAAAGATAACGCACACATACCATAAAAAAGACAAACATCACCCAAAGCAATACACCTACACCAACCAAAAAACAGACTTTAAATGACAACGGAAAATGATTGACTTCCCTCCATCTCGGTTTTGGGTTCTGTGAATATTAAGACCATTCTGCAGTTTTTAATTTTATAGCCTCCACACATCACAAGAGTTATACTAAGCCTACTGTGATTTTTATATTTCTACAGTTTGTTTCCATATATGTTATGAATTTAGACCAATCATCAATAAACTTTATGCCTTTTTTCTGTCTGATGTTCTGTGTCATTTTTGCCAAATCCATGAACTCAAACAATTTACTTTGCCAGTCTTTAACGGTTGGGATATTTGGGGTTTTCCAATTTTGTGCTAACAGAATCCTGGCAGCTACAATTGCATATTGAAACATTATGTGGTCCTCTTTCCTGAACTCCTCTCCAATCATTCCCAGAAGGAAGGCTTCGGGCTTTTTAACAAAGGTGTATTTAAGTATTTTCTTTAATTCATTGTAGATGGAATCCCAAAATTTTTTAACTTCTTCACACTTCCACCACAGGTCCCCATTCTTTTTCAAAGTCACTATTGCCCTTTTCACGCAATCTTCCCTCTCCACTTTCAAGCCCTAAATAGTTTGCCTGGTGATGCAACCAGAGGACCACCCTCCTCTGCCCTTCCTAACAGTTCTCAGCACAAAACAGTGCTTCTATTCAGAGCTGTGTGCGAGCGATTGTGACACCGATGGCGGCGCCTCTGGTGTTGAGCGCTTCATGGAAGTGTTGCAATGCCAGGCAGATGACTGCCCAGCTTTCTCCCAAGCTCCAAACTTGGGGGGGGGGAGAGGCAGGAACTGCTGCTTTCCCTTCTTTTCTGATCCACCCACCTCTGTAGCTAGCTGCCAACTCAGCGCTCCTTGCTTTCCCTTCCCACGCATCGGAAACAAGGGTCCTCCTCCCTTGCTTAGTGGCAAATCTCCGCTCCCAATCCATGCATTCAACATTGCCCCACACTGCCAGGCTGAAAGGGGGCACTGTGCCAAAACAGCAGAGCGCCTCAGCAGCCCAGTGTCAAAAATTGCAACCCTGGTGCACTTCTAGCTGCAAATTGCAAAGGAAGGAATCCCCCCTGAAGTTTCACTGGGCTTCTAAGGGTGCAGCAACTCCTTGCCTCCTCCAATCTGAAAAAGACAGCCTGTTTATTTACTCGTTTGCACCTCTCCACCAAGGAGCCCCTCCCCATGTTATGCACACATCAACCCTGTGAGGTAGGTTAGGCTGAGTCTGAGTGATGGGCGCAGAGTAATTTAGTGAGTTTCATGGTTGGGTGGGGATTTGAACCCTCCCAGGTCAAAGTCTGACCCTCTAACCTCTGTAACACACTGGGGACCAGAACTGTGGGCCCCCATATTTTATTTTTTTGAATAGCATGAATGTTTGTGCCGATTCCCTTTTCATACTCAGCCTGGAATATCTCTCTCTGTCAAGATAGATCAGATCCTGCATCTCCCATGAGCTCCAGCCAGCACAGCCATGGGTCAAGGACGATGGGAGATGTAGTCTACATGACCTGGTAGATTGCACCAGGCCATCTGACAAAGAAAACATTTTGGAGGATCTCAGCCAAGCAGAACTGAAAAAGACTATAACCCAAATTCTGCCCTTGACGTATGGCAATAATATGAAATGATCTAATGCTTTGCTTTCATTAACATTATCTGCAAAAAAAGGTAAAAAAAATGTAAATATGAAAATATCTGGCCTAATTTACTGGCTTTGCTTTCAACACAGGATTTTCAAATAGTTTCTGTACATGTGTCCCCACGACACAAAGGAAGGGGCTCACATTTTACAGAGCATATTCTGTATTCTGGTTGCTACTGCCTCGCTTTCGAAGAAACACCATTGGCCAAATTTCCATTCTCTTTACGGCTTGGCTTTGTAGTATGATGGGGTTCATTACAAAACAAACTACATCCCCAACATTAACTGCTAATTGTCAAGGGCCTGCTTTTCTAATAGGATGTTTTGGTTTAAGCATGTGAGCAATGTCAAACTTTCTAGTTACGTGTTAATAATCTGGAGGCAATTCATTTCCTTCTCATTTCTATTGTCCAATTGTCCATCTGTTCTGGGATATCTTATAGTACATATGTCTTTAATTTTGGGTTTCTAGGTAATGTGAAAGTGCTCTATGTTCAAATCCATGCTGGTTCATTATATCCAAGAATCTGTGTATTTCAGAGCTTGCTGAACGTAGGGACTCACCAGTAAAAATAAAGGTCAAGGGACCCCTGACCATCAGGTCCAGTCGTGACCAACTCTGGGGTTGCAGCACTCATCTCGCTTTATTGGCCGAGGGAGCCGGCATACAGCTTCTGGGTCATGTGGCCAGCATGACTAAGCCGCTTCTGTAATTCTTAATATTTTAGGAGGCTCAGCAAAATTTGCCTGCTCGTGGACTCTTTTTTTAAAGCATTTATAACTGTGGCATGTTATAAATGCCACAGAGCCTAGGGCTTGCCGATCAGAAGGACGGCGGTTCAAATCCCCGCAACGGAGTGAGGTCCTGTTGCTCAGTCCCTGCTCCTACCCACATAGCAGTTTGAAAGCACGCCAGTGCAAGTAGATAAATAGGTACTGCTCCGGCAGGAGGGCAAACGGCGTTTCCGTGTGCTGCTCTGGTTTTGCCAGAAGCGGCTTAGTTATGCTGGTCACATGACCCGGAAGCTGTACGCCGGCTCCCTCTGCCAGTAAAGAAAGATGAGCGCTGCAACCCCAGAGTCGTCCGCGACTGGACGTAATGGTCAGGGGTCCCTTTACCTTTTACGGAAAAGGAGGGTGAGATCTGGATGCTTTCTGAATGCATTTAATTGGATTTGATGCTTACCCGATGAAAAGACTTAGGCTACGTACACATTAGCAGCTTAAAGTTCAGCAAGGACATTTCCCCCTGCTGGGTTTCAAGATGCATTTGTACACAGTCAGAGGGGGGCTGGGATGTCTTTACACCACAGGTAGGCAATCAAGTCCATGGGTAGGGAAACTAAGGCCCGGGGGCTGGATCTGGCCCAATCGCCTTCTCAATCCGGCCCACAGATGGTCCAGGAATCAGCATGTTTTTACATGAGTAGAATGTGTCCTTTTATTTAAAATGCACCTCTGGGTTATTTGTGGGGCATAGGAATTTGTTCATTTCCCCCACCCCAAATATAGTCTGGCCCCTCACGATCTGATGGACGGTGGACCAGCCCACAGCTGAAAAAGTTTGCTGACCCCTGCTTTACACAATGCACATTACTGTTTGGTTTCCTGAGCCCTGCAAACCCTCATTTCCATTAAGATTGTCATCTGTGCACAAGCGCCGTCATCTGCTCATGTGCAGTGGGTGCCTCAAATGTACACACCTCAGCTTAAAAGTGAATTGAAACATGGCTCAAGTTTTCCTTTCAGACTGAAGCTGGTTTGAGGGAAAACACGTCAAACAGCTGTATCTCTTTTAAAAAAAACAAAGATACACCTACAAGACGGTGCTGCGTTGTGAATTATGTTACACGCAGGACGATTCAAAAGCCAGCAATGGGAGCACACTGGTAATGTGTACTCAGTCACAATATTTTCCTTTTGATCCAACTGAATAGCAACTAAACAGCAACATTCAACGAATTTATTACAGTTGCCACAGTAGATATATTATAAGCCCTTCAAAAATAAGTCCACAACTGCACAGGCCTGGGAGAAGGGAGTGATGAATATTTGATGAATTATTGTATTTTAATATTTTGCTGGAAGCCGCCCAGAGTGGCTGGGGAAACCCAGCCAGATGGGCGGGGTATAAATAATAAATTATTACCATTATTATTATAATTATCCACCTATTCCACAGAAGTTCTCAGTGCGGGTCACTTACAACCCAATCCTATACATGTCTACTCAAAAGGAAGTCCCTTTACATTAAACTGGGCTTACTCCCAGCTGTTTTATGTTTTAAAGCTGCAATCCTATACATAAAGTCTCTGTCACAGCATCCTGTGATGGGGAGAAAGGACAGGGGTTTCAAATTAAAGGCAAGGATCTCCCTTGAAAATCCAACTCGCCAGTTAACAGAAATGCAACTGTATAGCCCTGAGCGTACACACATTCCCCATGCCTGAAAATGCTTTGTTTGTATAATACATTTGTAGAAGCAAATGCCCTTTCTAAAACGAAGCAGGTTTGCCAATACAAGCGCACGCTCTTTGATGGAAACAGGATACCTACAACAGGCCTGAGGTGGCTTTTCTTCATTATACTAATAGCCTAATAAATAAGTAAGTGGGAGCTTTCGTGTTCAGAGCAGCAGGCTAGCAAGAAAACCCAACCCCAACCCCCCATCCTCAAGACTGGAAGGGCTGAAGGGCCTAACAGTAAATGTTTCTGGCAGGCCACAGATACAGGTTTCATTCTTTACTCAAATGTGAATTCACAAGCGTTCAGCTCTTTGTCTTGCTCTGCGGGGGAAATAAATCTCTAACATACGCTGCTTTTTTAAAAAAGAAGAACAAACACAAAACAGCCAAACAAACCCACAGAGGTATTTTACATTTCTGCATGTAAATCAGAAAAAACAGGCCACAGCAATTCCTGGTCAACACCCAGGAGAAGAGTGAGAAACACACAACCAGCTTTCTAAATGTATTATACTGACCCCTGGACTAGTCTATTCTCCAGAAATTTGGTCCAATTTTTTAAAAAAAATTAAAAATCCTCTGTTTGGCTCGCTCTGATTCCCCCAAAGCCCAGCATTTTCCTTGGTCCTCTGCAACCCTGCAACACCAATGCATCGCAGCTCCTGCGCAAGTGATCTTCCCCGTAGGATTTTGAGCGGCGGAGGAGAAAGGATGCCATTCCCTGCGGGCAAAACGGCGGTGAAGGAACCGCCACGCGCCACCAGCGGCCGCTTCCTGGGATCTCTCCCGGAGAAGATGCTACTTTCACCCGCTCCTAGCAACAGATACAGGAGGCGACAACCGCGTTGCTCTCTCTCTCTCTCTCTCTCTCCTCCCCGCCACCCCCCCCCCGCGAAACAATGCACGACGGTCTTTAACCTCCAGCACCGCCGGCATCCGAAAGTCAAGGTCGCGCGGTCTATATAAAAGGCAACCACCTTAAAGATGGACTCCCATCATCAGCCCAGTTCTTGGGGCGTTGGGGGGGGGGATCAAGAAAACCCGTTTGCCGTGGCGAAGATCAACCGGGTGGGGCTGCCATCCCACCCGAATCTCCGCGCTGGGCGAACGGGGAGGGGGGCAATTCGAATTGTTCTTTTGCATAAGGCACACATAGAGAGGGAACCAGCTTCTGCAACTCCCTAAAAGAGGTCCCTAAATCCGCGCGGGGGAGGCGTTCTAATCAAGGCGTTCCAAGCAACCTCCGCGTTCCAAGCAGCCGTCTCTAACAGCCCAAGAGCCGGGCCTTTAAAGCGCGCCCCCGCGTGCATGCGCGCCCCCGCAAAGCCTCTCTCGGGATAAGCCAGATTCCCTTCTGGAAGAGTCCGAGCCGGCGGCAGCAGCAGCAGCAGCAGCAGCAGCATCCCAGCCCCGTTCACACGTTCACGCAGACACGCAGGTCCGAAGTCTGCCCCTGACGCGCGTTCCTTCCCTTCGCCCTCTTACCTCGCTCCTTCCCCGCTGCCGCTTTCGCAGGAGAAGCTCGCTCAGCGCCGCGCGCCGCAGCAATCCGCGCCGCTTCGCCTCGGCCGGCGAGAAAAAGCCCTGACTTCACCGCCAGACGCGCGGCGGGCGGCCAATGGGAGACGGCTCCGCCCACCTCATTAGCATGCCCCGCGGGGGCCGCGTCCGCACGCGCAGCGCGGCCCGAGCTCGCCTCGCCTTTCCCCGCTTCCCGCGCTCGGCAAAGAGCGCGCGCTCCCCCGCAATTAGAGGAGGCCTGCGGGCAGCCCGGCGCCTCCCCCGCCGACACGTGTCTGCTGCGTGGGGATGGAGTAGCAGGAGAGGATATATTAATGGCAATTTATCCCTCCGGGAGCCCACGCGTGGGGGTGGAACACAGTTCTGAACTCCTACCCTTGGCAGCAAAGCAATGGCAAACCTAGACAGCATCTTAAAAAGCAGAGACATCATCTTGCCAACAAAGGTCCATATAGTTAAAGCTATGGTTTTCCCAGTACAGTGGTACCTCGGGTTACATACGCTTCAAGTTACAGACTCCACTAACCCAGAAATTGGGACGCAGGTGGCGCTGTGGGTTAAAGCCTCAGCGCCTAGGGCTTGCCGATCGAAAGGTCGGCGGTTCGAATCCCTGCGGCGGGGTGCGCTCCCGCTGCTCGGTCCCAGCGCCTGCCAACCTAGCAGTTCGAAAGCACCTCCGGGTGCAAGTAGATAAATAGGGACCGCTTACCAGCGGGAAGGTAAAGGGCGTTTCCGTGTGCGGCTCTGGCTCGCCAGAGCAGCGATGTCACGCTGGCCACGTGACCCGGAAGTGTCTCCGGACAGCGCTGGCCCCTGGCCTCTTAAGTGAGATGGGCGCACAACCCCAGAGTCTGTCAAGACTGGCCCGTACGGGCAGGGGTACCTTTACCTTTACCTTTAACCCAGAAATAGTACCTCGGGTTAAGAACTTTGCTACAGGATGAGAACAGAAATCAAGCTCCGGCGGCATGGCAGCAGCCGGAGGCCCCATTAGCTAAAGTGGTATCTCAGGTTAAGAACAGTTTCAGGTTAAGTACGGACCTCCGGAATGAGTTAAGTACTGAACCTGAGGTACCACTGTACAATGGCGCTGTGGGTTAAACCACAGAGCCTAGGACTTGCTGATCGGGAGGTCGGCAGTTCAAATCCCCGCGATGACGGGGTGAGCTTCTGTGGTTTGGTCCCTGCTCCTGCCAACCTAGCAGTTCAAAAGCAAGTCAAAGTGCAAGTAGATAAATAGGTACCGCTCCGGCGGGAAGGTAAACAGCGTTTCCGTGCACTGCTCTGGTTTGCCAGAAGCGGCTTAGTCATGCTGGCCACATGACCCGGAAGTTGTACGCCGGCTCCGTCGGCCAATAAAGCGAGATGAGCGCCGCAACCCCAGAGTTGGTCACGACTGGTCCTAATGGTCAGGGGTCCCTTTACCTTTTTACCACTGTACAGTCATACCTCGAGTTGAATGCGCTTCAGGTTGAGCGCGTTAGAGTTGCACTCTGCGGCAACCGGAAGTAACGCGCTCCGTTACTTCTGGGTTTCGCTGCTCGCGCATGCGCAGACGCTCAAAATGACGTTGTGCGCATGCGCGGTAGCGGCAAAACGTGACCAATGCACACACAGACGCCCCGTCGCGTCTTACGTTCCATTCGGGATGCGAACGGGGCTCTGCAACGGATCCCGTTTGCATCCCAAGGTACCACTGTAGTGATGTATGGCAGTGAGAGCTGGACCATAAAGAAGGCTGATCGCCGAAGAATTGATGCTTTTGAATTATGGTCTGGAGGAGACTCTTGAGAGTCCCATGGACTGCAAGAAGAACAAACCTCTCCATTCTGAAGGAAATCAGCCCTGAGTGCTCACTGGAAGGACAGATCCTGAAGCTGAGGCTCCAATACTTCAGCCACCTCATGAGAAGAGAAGACTCCATGTGAAAGACCCTGACGTTGGGAAAGATGGAGGGCACAAGGAGAAGGGGATGACAGAGGATGAGATGGTTGGATAGTGTTCTTGAAGCTACCAGCCTGAGTTTGACCAAACTGCGGGAGGCAGTGGAAGACAGGAGTGCCTGGCATGCTCTGGTCCATGGGGTCACGAAGAGTCGGACATGACTAAATGACTAAACAACAACAACAACAACAACCCTTGGGAGCAAAAATTGAAAGCATAGGGATTAGTGGCTCTCAAATTTCTTTTTCTTTCAGAATAAACATTAGCCACTTTTTAAAAATAAGAAATGCAGTGGAGAACGAAAAGAAATAACTCAAAGTTGCGATTGATCAATGACACTAGCAGCGGTTCCTGGCCATGCCCCACCTAAGCATCTCTAAAATCCTGATCCCACACCCCACATATAATTCTTATTATTCAAAAAGTGAACTCCTATTCACATGGAGGACGCGGGTGGCGCTGTGGGTTAAACCACAGAGCCTAGGACTTGCCGATCAGAAGGTTGGAGGTTTGAATCCCTGTGACGGGCTGAGCTCCCGTTGCTCGGTCCCTGCTCCTGCCAACCTAGCAGTTTGAAAGCACATCAAAGTGCAAGTAGATAAATAGGTACCGCTGCAGCGAGAAGGTAAACGGCGTTTCCGTGTGCTGCTCTGGTTCGCCAGAAGCGACTTAGTCATGCTGGCCACATGACCCAGAAGCTGTACGCCGGCTCCCTTGGCCAATAAAGCGAGATGAGCACCGCAACCCCAGAGTCGGTCATGACTGGACCTAATGGTTAGGGGTCCCTTTACCTTTACCTATTCACATGGAGGAAGCCTAAAAGGCCATTAACTTGGTCTAAGTCATTCTCCAATTGCCCCCCTTAAAAAACAAATTGCCCTCCCCCTTGTGGGACGTGTGCCCCACGTTGGGAACCACGGACATAGAACAGAAATATGACCACGGGACAATCGTGTGTCCTCCCTTCAATGCAGTTTAAAGGATTACAACTGCCGCTAGAATTTTGTTAGCTAAGAATTGGAAATCACAAGAAGTCCCATCAGTGGAGGGATGGCAGATGAAGATGATGGACTTTTCGGAGCTAGCCGACCTGACTGGAAGAGTCCGCGACCAGAAGGAGGAGGAGTACCAGGAGGAACGGATGAAATTCAAAGACTATTTAGTTAAATATGCTAAGATAATTTAAATAGAAAAACTCGCGAATAACAGATAGGCTTAGGATTTAAATATGTGATGTTAGAGAATAATATGTTTAAAGTTAAAATGAAAAGAAAGAAAGATGTTAAGTGATTAAGTCAATTTTATGAGAAAATTGATTTTGGAAAACTGTTACAATGATATACACTGAAACTCAGTCAGGGGGATTCAAGGAAGTCACTTAACAATGTTACTAAGATTGGATTAAGTACAGTTAAGATTTATGTTTGTTTAGAAATTTTGGAAAATCATTTTAAAAAATTCGGGAAAAAATTTAAAGGATTACAAAAATAGGGTTGCCATATTTTAGAAAGTGAAGATCCAGACAGAAAAGTTGTTGAGCTTTTTAAGGCAAAGTTGTTGAACTTTCCCCATATATATTTGACGATTTTTATATATATATTTACATTTTGACAGCGTGTTTTTATATCTGTGTAGATCCACTCCAGGTGGCAGGATCTACTGGAGCCACAGATCCTGATGTTGACCTTTCCCCCCACGCTCGTTCCTGATGTAGCTCTTTCTTCCCCTGTGGGGAGGGGACTGGGCAACATTTTGGGGTTGGCCTCAGGTGTCCAAACGTCTTGGGTTGGTCCCTGGCCCTTTGTTAACCCAATGTCCTCCAGGGACGGAAGTGGATCTTGAGGAAACTGCTGTGACGGAGCTCTGTGTGATGCCTGATTCCCCCAAGGAGCAGGTAGAATTTCTTCATTCTACCTTTTTCCTTTTGTTCAGCATTGAATGCTGACCCCCCCCCCCCCCCATAATCATGGAGACGCAGGCTCATTCACAGAAGAGCATCGAAATCCCTTGCAAATCTCCCAGAATTTGCTTTGCCCAACTACTCCTGATAGTGGCGTAGCGTGGGTTGTCAGCACCCGGGGCAAGGCAAGTAATTTGCGCCCCCTAACCCGTGGATTATGGGACGCAGGTGGCGCTGTATGGGACACAGGTGGCACTGTGGGTTAAAGCCTCAGCGCCTAGGGCTTGCCGATCGAAAGGTCGGCGGTTCGAATCCCTGCGGCGGGGTGCGCTCCCGCTGCTCGGTCCCAGCGCCTGCCAACCTAGCAGTTCGAAAGCACCTCCGGGTGCAAGTAGATAAATAGGGACCACTTACCAGCGGGAAGGTAAACGGCGTTTCCGTGTGCGGCTCTGGCTCTGGCTCTGGCTCTGGCTCTGGCTCTGGCCAGAGCAGCGATGTCACGCTGGCCACGTGACCCGGAAGTGTCTCCGGACAGCACTGGCCCCTGGCCTCTTAAGTGAGATGGGCGCACAACCCCAGAGTCTGTCAAGATTGGCCCGTACGGGCAGGGGTACCTTTACCTTTAACCCGTGGATTTGCGCCCCCTAACCCTAACCCTAACCCCCAGATGTTGTGCCCAGTGCGGCCGGGGCCCCCTGCACCCCCCACGCTACGCCACTGACTCCTGAAGAGAGATGCAAGGCACTCCCTTATCTTCCCCCTCTGTTCCACCAACCCTTCAGGTTTGATTGATTTATTTTTATTCCTTTTTAATTACCATTATAATATCAATACGTGATTTACAAGTTCAGCATAATACCAAGTTAGATATGTATGAACAATACAGTGGTACCTTGGTTCTCAAACTTAATCCGTTCCAGAAGTCCATTCCAAAACCAAAGCGTTCCAAAGCCAAGGCAGGCTTTCCCATAGAAAGTAATGCAAAATGGATTAATCCATTCCAGACTTTTAAAAACAACCCCTAAAACAGCAATTTAACATGAATTTTACTATCTAACAAGACCATTGGTCCATAAAATGAAAGCAATAAACAACGTACTGTACTTTAAAATAAGTAAGAGGGTATTGTAGATAAGAGGGTATTGTAGATGATAAAAATTAAAATTATTATTTTTTCCTTACCTGCACTGATGATGGTCATTGTTTGGATGGGGTGCTTTTATCCATTTCGGCAGTCACGCAATCAATCAATCAGTAGCTGAACTGGGTTCCACACAGTCACAAAAACAAATCAACTGAAAAAACCTCAAAAACAAAAACGCAAAATAAATAGCAAGAACAAAAGCGCCAAACTTAATCCGTTCTGGAAGTCCATTTGACTTCTGAAATGTTTGAAAAAGCAAGGTGCAGCTTCTGATTGGTGCAGGCGCCCCGGAAACAATAGACGACAGCCGCATGGGACGTTTGACTTCCGAAAAATGTTCAAAAACCGGAACACTTACTTCCGGCTTTTCGGCTTTGGGGGACAAAGGCGTTTGAGTACCAAGGTACTACTGTATATACATCAAAAGGTCTGCCCTATTTGGTTCTACACATGATTAAACACTAAATTAATTTAAAACATTCTTAAGGCTGTATTTTATTGTTCCCATATATGCTCCTTTTCCTGATAAACATTATGCACCTTCCCCCTCTCAAAGTTCTGCTGCATTAATTTCATCACATATGCCATATCCCAACTTCTCAATTGACATTGACATGATGAGTCTATCATTTTCCCATCAAAAACTATTGTTAACATCCCTGCAAAAATGTTTTCGAATCTTCTTCCGCGGCTTATTAAATAGCCAAAAATAAAATAAAATGTCACTATTGGGTTTGATGGTAATATATGAGCCATCATATTTTGAATATGAAGGTATGGAACAATCTTTGGACTGTTCAATGAAAAGTGAAGCAGATTCTCTTCTTTGATGCCTCACCTTCAACGAACACTTCCTTCATTTATTTACTCCAAGGGAAGCAAATATGATTTAACAGGCATTATTGAAACCTAGTGGAATGAAATTCATTAATGAAATGTAGGGCATAATTTATTCCAAAGGAACAAACAGGAAGAGTGGAGATTATGTATAGATATGCAAGGAACTCCCTAAATCTGAAGATGAAAGTTTGGTTGAGAGCAGCTGATTACCAATAATATCAAAAGGAACTAATAATTACATCATTGTAGGAGACTGCTAGGGATGCAGGTGGCGCTGTTGGTTAAACCACAGAGCCCAGGGCTTGCTGATCAGAAGGTCGGCGGTTCAATTCCCCGTGACCGGGTGAGCTCCCATTGCTCGGTCCCTGCTCCTGCCAACCTAGCAGTTCGAAAGCACATCAAAGTGCAAGTAGATAAATAGGTACCACTCTGGCGGGAAGGTAAACGGCGTTTCCATGCGCTGTTCTGGTTCACCAGAAGCAGCTTAGTCATGCTGGCCACATGACCCGGAAGCTGTATGCCGGCTCCCTCGGCCAATAAAAGCGAGATGAGCGCCGCAACCCCAGAGTTGGTCACGACTGGACCTAATGGTCAGGGGTCCCTTTACCTTTACTAGGAGACTGCTACATGACCAAACCCGGAAAAAGACATAGATGTTGCCTTCCTAGATTATATTTCCACATTTTCAGATAAGAGATAGTAGCGTGGGAAACCAAGTACCCTGATATATGTTGGAAGCCAAGAATGAAATTCTACTGATTAATTGCTGACTTACCTTGCTCTCAATTTCATTTTCCAAAAGGTGAAAGACGAGAAGAGATCAGGTATGCTGGTCCTGACACACAATAACAGGCAAAAGCAGGTAGATGGGTGAAAATAGTGGGGTCAGACTGCATCATGTTGCGGAGTTGGAAATGATTCAGAAAAGGGCAAGCAAAGGGGGGAATTTTCCTGCCAAGAGGGGTGACAACATTTGGAGGTTTTTGACTTGGAAGAAAGAGGAGCCACAACAGAGGTGTGTGGAATTATGTACGGCATAGAGCAGGCACAGCCAAACTTGACCCTCCAGATGCTTTGAGACTACAATTCCCATCATCCCTAGCTAACAGGATGATGGGAATTGTAGTCCCAAGACATCTGGAGGCTAAGTATGGCCATGCCTGGCATAGAGAAATCGGATCGGGAAATGTTTCTGTCTCTCTCTTATAATATTAGAACTCAGGGACATTCCAGTGTAGCCAAAACATTGGAAGATTCGGGAATGAGCAGAAATATATACCGTAATTCTTCCCGCAAGCAATCACTTCCACAAGAAGCAGTGATGGTCACCAATTTGGATGATTTAACAAAGGATCAGGCAAATTCATGGATCATAAGGCTGCTAGCCACAATGGTTAGGTTCTACGCTACTGTCACAGGCAGTATGACTCTTGAACCCATTGCTGAGAATTGCAGGTGAGGAGAGTTCGGTTGCTTGCAGGCTACTTCCCTGCTGTCCCCCCCGCCCCCCCGCTTATTTCTCCCTTCTCTGTTATCTTACTCACTGTCACTAGCTATGCTTTAAGCACATTGGAGTAAAAATGCTCTGCTTTGTTTGCAAGCTGTGCAAGTATGTACTGTATACTGCTGCTGCTATATAAGTCTATCTATATCAATACAAACCCGTTCCTCACATTCCATCACACAACAGACCTCAGCTGCCACTGCAGTCCATGGAACAGAGCAAATGAGCTGAACTCCAAGGCATAGCTGTAGGAAATGGCAAACCTTGCTTCTCGCTCAAAACACTCTTAATCTGATGACAGGCATTTCGCTAGTAAGCAGGACTGGCAACTGTATTACACAGGTTCTATTCTGACTCTGCAAAGGCCTCAAGTAAATATCCACAGAATTTTTCATGGTCAACATTGATTGATTTAGTTATTTAAAAATATATTATTGTCTGTTCTTTACTGTAAAAGGAATCCCAGAGCCGGTCTAATAATACTAATACTAATAATAATAATAATAATAATAATAATAATAATAATACACTGATGATAATAATAATTTATTATTTCTACCCCAGCCACTCTGGGAGGCTTCCAGCAAAAGATTAGAAATACGTAAAATTTTAAATACCTATTAAAATATCATAAATATACAGTGGTACCTAAGGTTAAGTACTTAATTCGTTCCGGAAGTCCGTACTTAACCTGAAACTGTTCTTAACCTGAAGCACCACTTTAGCTAATGGGGCCTCCTGCTGGTGCCATGCCGCTGGAGCACAATTTCTGTTCTCATCCTGAAGCAAAGTTCTTAACCTGAAGCACTATTTCTGGGTTAGCGGAGTCTGTAACCTGAAGCGTATGTAACCTGAAGCATATGTAACCTGAGGTACCACTGTAGAGCCTCACTCTCACCAACCGGAAAATTTAAATAACAATAACAGAAACAGGCAACAGATGGAAAAGTGGGTGTTCATCAAGGGCCTAAAACTCACCAAGAGTCAATGCAGGCCTTATCTGAGAAGAAGTTCCATCACTTGAGGGGCCACCATTGAGAAGGCCCTGCTTGGGTTGTTCTATAGTGTATCTCTGATGTCTGCAGTAGTACTAAGAAGGCCTCCCTCATAGATCTAGACAATCTATTTCCTCCAAGAGCACTTGGAACTGAATGGCCAACTTCCTCTTCCCCAAAAGGGGACATTTGCAACTAGGCAGCTCTGGGCCCATTGCTGTTTTTGAGGAACAGATGCACCACTGCTTCTGTAATGGTGGTAGCTGCCATTCCCATCACACAACAATACATTTACAACACTCCAGACCCACAACAGTCCTGGGCTTCTCCAACAACAACACCCCCAAGACCATTTCCCTCAGTTTGGGTAAAGTTAAAGGTAAAGGGACCCCTGACCATTAGGTCCAGTCGTGGCCGACTCTGGGGTTGCGGCGCTCATCTCGCTTTACTGGCCGAGGGAGCCAGCGTACAGCTTCCGGGTCATGTGGCTACCATGACTAAGCCGCTTCTGGCGAACCAGTGGCTCACGGAAACGCCATCTACCTTCCCGCCGGAGCGGTACCTATTTATCTACTTGCACTTTGATGTGCTTTCAAACTGCTAGGTTGGCAGGAGCAGGGACCGAGCAACGGGAGCTCACCCCGTCACAGGGATTCAAACCGCCGACCTTCTGATCAGCAAGCCCTAGGCTCTATGGTTTAACCCACAGCGCCACCTAAATCAGAAATTAAGTTTTAATGGAAACCTAAGTATTGGCCCACTGTACTTCCCAGCTGAGGATTCTACTGCATACAAATGTTAAGCAGATCTGAAATTTGTGGGGTTGGAAGTTGAAACCTCCTGAAGCATATCAAACACTCCTATAATCCACAGGCCATTGAAAGCAGGGACCATGCAACCCCAGCTATTGTGTCTCTGCATGTCGCCGGGGGCCCATAATCCCTCCAGATCTCTGACATGACGCACTCGGTCTACAATGGCTCATTTGAATAAATTACGATCCCCATTTTATGCCTGAGTACATGGTGGAACTGCTGAGTTTGGTTCTTATTGTAGGCAATTGGGAGAAAATAATCATTCCTGGCGCTGTGCCCTTTGTCATCAGTTATTATATCCTCGCTATTCAGAGAGTGGGTGGTTACACACACATTCCTGGCTTAAATGCAGCTAGGTCATTTCCCAGTGCTGTGTTTCAAATCACATTTGTACACTGCCGTACACATCAGCAGGGCTGGTTTGCAAGCTGCCCACTGTCAGTGGGTGGAGAATGGGCATGGATGTCTTCCAATAGCTGACATTTTCAGATAGGGTTGGAGCTAGTTGGGCGGGTAAGGGAAGCAGCATTTCTCAAGAAACTACAGGGTAGATGTGGATTGCGATGAACACTGTGTGCTTTACAAACCAGTGGTGGGAGCACACTGGATGCAGAGCAAATGAGAGCATTCACACAGCATCAGAGTGCCCATGGATTCACAGCTGTCCACAGAGGTGCAGGTCAATTCTGTGTCCAGGGCAGCTGTCTACCAGCTCCATCTGGTACCCTGCCTGCCCGAAGACTGTCTCCCCAGAGTGGTGCATGCTCTGGTTATCTCCCGCTTGGACTACTGCAACGCGCTCTGCATGGGGCTACCTTTGAAGGTGACCCAGAAGCTACAACTAATCCAGAATGTGGCAGCTGGACTGGGGACTGGGAGCAGCTGCCGAGACCACATAACACCGGTCCTGAAAGACCTACATTATCTCCCAGTACATTTCCGAGCACAATTCAAAGTGTTGGTGCTGACCTTTAAAGCCCTAAATGGCCTCAGCCCAGTATACCTGAAGGAGCGTCTCCACTCCCATTGTTCAGCAGAGACACTGAGGTCCAGCTCCGAGGGCCTTCTGGCGGTTCCCACACTGTGAGAAGTGAGGTTACAGGGAACCAGGCAGAGGGCCTTCTCAATGAGAGGGCAAATCAGATGTCAAGGAAATAAACAACTATCTGACTTTTAGAAGACATCTGAAGGCAGCCCTATATAGGGAAGTTTTTAACATTTGATGTTTTATTGTGTTTTTAATATTCTGTTGAGAGCTGCCCAGAGAGGCTGGAGAAACCTAGGCAGATGGGGTGTGTGCAAATATTTATTTATTTATTTATTTATTTATTTATTTATTTATTTATTTATTATTAAAAATAAACCAGCCCTTGGAATCATGGAGAGTTGGAAGGGACCCGAGGGTCATCTAGTCCAGGCTTCCTCAACCTCGGCCCTCCAGATGTTTTTGGCCTACAACTCCCATGATCCCTAGCTAGCAGGACCAGTGGTCAGGGATGATGGGAATTGTAGTCTCAAAAACATCTGGAGGGCTGAGGTTGAGGAAGCCTGATCTAGTCCAATCTCCTGTTCCTGCAATGCATAAATCTACATCATCCATGACAGACAGCCATCCAATCTCTGTTTAAAAACCTCCAAGGAATAAGAGTCCACCAGCTTTCAAGGGAGTCCATTTCACTTTTGACCAGCTCCTTTTTTGCTGCGGTCTGATGCATGCTACTTGTGGGTAAGGGCCACTGAATATAGGAAGACTTGCTTCTGAGTACAAAGGCATGGGCAGCATGTTTATGAAGTTTCCCGTTGTTTCACTCAACTAGCAGTTTGCACCAATATAGCAAAACCTACTGTTACTGAGATTTTACTTTCTTGGGCTCCATGATCACTGCAGATGGTGACAGCAGCCACAAAATTAAAAGACGCCTGCTTCTTGGGAGGAAAGCAATGACAAACCTAGACAGCATCTTAAAAAGCAAGACATCACCTTGCCAACAAAGGTCCGTATAGTTAAAGCTATGGTTTTCCCAGTAGTGATGTATGGAAGTGAGAGCTGGACCATAAAGAAGGCTGATCGCCGAAGAATTGATGCTTTTGAATTATGGTGCTGGAGGAGACTCTTGAGAGTCCCATGGACTGTAAGAAGTTCAAACCTCTCCATTGTGAAGGAAATCGGCTGAGTGCTCACTGGAAGGACAGATCCTGAAGCTGAGGCTCCAATACTTTGGCCACCTCATGAGAAGAGAAGACTCCCTGGAAAAGACCCTGATGCTGGGAAAGATGGAGGGCACAAGGAGAAGGGGATAACAGATGACGAGATGGTTGGACAGTGTTCTTGAAGCTACCAGCATGAGTTTGACCAAACTGTGGGAGGCAGTGGAAGACAGGAGTGCCTGGCATGCTCTGGTCCAGGGGGTCACGAAGAGTCGGACATGACTAAATGACTAAACAACGACAACTGTTACTCCTCTCTCCTCCTTTTTCGCTCAAAATGAACTGTGCATACACAGATCAGTAGTTTGTGGACTGAAAATAAAAATCTGGTGCATCAGTTGTGGATACAGAAAATGTAGCTGTTATACTAAATAATATTCAGAGACAGTCCCATGACATTTTAGTGCCTGAGGCAGAAAATCCAAATGATGTCCCTTGTGGTGGAAAACATATAACTAAAAATAATTTTGCTGCCCCAAATCAGCCACGTGGATAGTGGGCTCCACAAAATGGGTCCTGCCAATCTCATGTCACTTTCATTTTATCAGGGGAGTATATGGATAAAAAAAAAACGTGTTTGCAAATAATATAGCAGCTATCTGCCCAGGAAAAATGCACACTGGCAATTTCTCACCTACCATTCAATGACTTCTGCACAGAAGTACCGGTGGAAGGCAATATGAGTTCTGCAGTAGGGGCACAACCTGTAGTAGTTACTGTGTTTGGGAAATCTGCAGTAAATTGCTGTTTGCAAACAGACACTCACAGTTAATAATAATAATAAAATAATAAAATTTTATTTATATCCCGCCCACCCCAGCCGAAGCCGGGCTCAGAGCAGCTAACAACAGTAAAATGATAAAACATTCTAAAATCATTTCATTATAAAATTAATTCAAAACAGATTAATGGCAAGCATTGGGCTAGAGTTCTGTGAGGATTGCCAAAGGAGGGAGTCAGGCTGTGCCCTAGCCAAAGGCCTGGTGGAACAGCTCTGTCTTGCAGGCCCTGCGGAAAGATGTCAAGTCCCGCAGGGCCCTAATCTCTTGTGGCAGATTGGAGCCACAGCCGAAAAAGCCCTGGCTCTGGTTGAGGCCAGCCTAACCTCCCTGTGGCCTGGGACCTGCAAGATGTTTTTGTTTGAAGACCGTAAGTTCCTCTGTAGGGCATGCCAGGAGAGGCGGTCCTGTAGGTACCTCAGTTCAATTGCATCTTGTACTTCTGGTTCACCTTAGCCAAAATTCACTCTCAGTATCTTTCCCTGCTCCCCCTCTTTAGGATGGAAAGCTGGTAGACGTTTAGAGACTTATGCAATGTCACATCACATCAAACATCTAAATTCTGGCAAAAATAATAAATGCATCTTTAGAAGGCAGTTGAAAACAAGGGTGGGGTATAGAATATAGGATGAACAGGCCAAGAAATTTCGCAACTCTGCTTTTATTCCAATTCCATTCCAACGCCAAACCTTTGCACCCAGCAGAAGACATTCCAAGTGGATCGGATGCTAAAACCATTTGTTTGAATGTTGTCCTGAGTGAAGGTTGGGGAGGTTGTGAGAAATGGGCTGGCCAAGAGCAACAATGGTTAAAAGCAAAAATCCTTAGAGGCCAGTCTATTGTTCATGCACAGTAAGGAAGAAGGAAAATGCCTCCCACTTTGAAAATGCACCCACCCCAAACAACAACAAACATCTGTGATCTTATGAGGTGGAAAAACACAATGTACTTTTCACCTCTACAATGTACTTTTCACCTGTTCTTCAAGACTTATTCTCCTCTCCTGCCCGCAAGCCTGGGCCAACAATAAAATCTGTGATTCACCTTCCTTGGCAAATTTAATGGGAATTATTTTGCTACCCCAAGGCAAATTCCAATTTATTGGGGTAGAATTTCCCCAAAGAAAACCATGAATTTTGTCTCAGAAGATGGACACTTATCCAGGAGTCAGCAAACGTTTTCATCAGGGGGCCGGTCCACTGTCCCTCAGACCTTGTGGGGGGCTGGACTACATTTTGAAAATAAAAAGATGAACAAATTCCTATGCTCCACAAATAACCCAGAGATGCATTTTATATAAAAGCATACATTCTACTCATGTAAAATCACCAGGCAGGCCCCACAAATAACCCAGAGATGCATTTTAAATAAAAGGGCATATTCTAATCATGTAAAAACACACTGCTTTCCGGACTGTCTGTGGGCCGGATTTAGAAGGCGATTGGGCTAGATCCGGCCCCTGGGCCTTAGTTTGCCAACCCATGCACTTATCCAACCCCCTGGACTCTTTTTTTATCCAACTAGGGAGACTCACTAGATTCTCTTTTTATTGAATTGTGCACATGGTGTTATAATAATCCCATTTCAATAAGGTTTGCAGCTGTAAAAGTTTTGGGGCAGTCACCCTGCTTCACTTCCAATCAGTGTCTATCTCATAACTTCCTGCTGAAATCCTGTGACTTCTAGTCCCACAAATGTTTAAGTTTATTTTTCTGCTGCTTTCTGTTTTGCTACAGCCCCACGAGACAGCAATAAGGTGGTAGCTTTGGGGAAGCATCGCAGAACAGACTAAATCTGAATAAACCCAATACGTTAATGTGTTAATAACATGTTGCCAAAGACGCCCACACTAAAACACCAGTCTAGAGGGGACATTTGTTAACAGTGGCTGAGACAAAACATGGAACAGCAAACAAACAAACCAATCAATAGATTTTGCAGGATATTGTTTACCCAGGTCCTGTTTGTTTGCCGAAAGGAAACTGCAAATGTGAAGCAGCTAATATTTGGGGACATTGTTACACTAACCTAGAAAGACTACATTGTAGGTCTACTTCTATGTACATTTTGCAATTAAAAATGCACCCAGAGTGGATTTCAGTCCTGTCTGTTAACAGACTTATTGTTATAATTAGCCTTGGGCAATTGAAAACAACCACCACCAACTCTGGGTCAGTTTTGCCTGCCATCTTGTAGTTTCTGCCAAGGTCTAACCCAGGGTTTCTGAAATATACTCGGAGTCGAGAGTAGATTTCATGCTCTTTATTCAGCTCATAGTGGTGAGGAGGAATAAAAGTTCCTCACAAATATCTGCTTGATATACATTATTTACACAATGGGCCGCACGTGATTGGCTAATTCCGAGATTCTCCTGTAGGCCAGTCATGTTGTGGATTCACTGCCACCTGGAGCTGGATTGGGTGCCTCCTGTGGACCAATCAGACTGCTGCATTTTGGATCCTATTGTTCTAGGATCAATCAGACTGCTGCATTTTGGATCCTATTGTTCTAGGACTAATCAGACTGCTGCATTTTGGATCCTATTCAACTCAGTACATAACAGTTTCCCAAACTTGGGTCTCTCTCCATTTTTGGACTATAATTCTCATCACCCATGATCCCTAGCTAGCAAGACCAGTGGTCAGGGATGATGGGAATTGTAGTCTCAAAACATCTGGAGGGCCGAGTTTGAGGAAGCCTGGTCTAAGCAGTCTTTTCCAAACTTGGGTCTCCAGCTGATTTTGGACTGCAGCTCCCACCATCCCTGACCACTGGTCCTGCTAGCTAGGGATGGTGGGAGTTGTAGTCCAAAAACACCTGGCGACCCAGGTTTGAAAAACACTGGTCTGACCTATTGCTCCAACGCAACATACTGTATAGGTGACTTCAGGCATTTGTCTGAACATGCAAACTCGGTGGGTGGGATGTAGGGATGCAGACAAAGATTTACCCCTACATTCCCATGTGCTTAAAGGTAAAAAGGTAAAGGTAGATGACCCCTGGATGGTTAAGTCCAGTCAAAGGTGACTATGGTGTTGTGGTGCTCATCTTGCTTTCAGGCCAAGGGAGCCAGCGTTTGTCCACAGACAGCTCTCCAGGTCATGTGATCAACATGATTAAACCACTTCTGGCATGATGGGACACTGTGATGGAAACCAGAGCACATAGAAACGCTGTTTACCTTCCCGCCACAATGGTATCTACTTGTACTAGTGTGCTTTCAAACTGCTAGGTGGGCAGGAGCTAGGACAGAGCAAGGGGAGCTCACCCCGTCATGCGGATTCGAACCACCAACCTTCTGATCGGCAAGTCCAAGAGGCTCAGTGGTTTAGACCACAGCCCCACCACTTAGTCCCCAACTGTCACCATGCTGAACAGGGATGATTGGGGACAGGGGAGACGAGACACAAAATATATGAAGACACTGGGGGGGGGGCTTGCATCCATGCCCAGCCTCTTACCACATATGAGTGCCTTATGCATGTTCACCTGGTTTCTGTTAGGCATCCTTCCTTCTCGCCCACTTCCTCAAGTTAATCCTAGAATTTCTGGTCCTTTGTTAAGTATAGTCAATATTTTCCTTTTGCAACCTCTGACATATTATTCAATTTTTATTTTGTTCTTTTCTTCTAAGCCTCAGTTTCTTGCCTTCTTGCCAATTCCCCTTGGTATAAATGAAATGACATGTTGCTCTCCATAGCCCCAGGCAACCCTAGGGTGTGTGCTTTGAGTGAGAAATTAAGGCTTTTTCCCTCTCGTGGAGAGAGGAAATGAAAGGGGTTTGTGTTTATTGCACACAACAGAAAAAGAAAACCCTTCGTCAACTGAGCAAGGGGAGGAATCCCTTTTCCCTCCCCGGCAGAAACAACGCAAACAAAAGCAAACTTTCCATTTATTCTCTGTGGAAAAGGATTTTCTGCACGCTAATGGACTCCAAAACAAATCTTGCCTTAAGACTGAGCCTCTCTGCATGTAAGTTGTTGTTTAGTCATTTAGTCGTGTCTGACTCTTCGTGCCCCCCTGGACCAGAGCATGCCAGGCACTCCTGTCTTCCACTGCCTCTCGCAGTTTGGTCAAACTCATGCTGGTAGCTTCGAGAACACTGTCCAACCATCTCATCCTCGGTTGTCCCCTTCTACTTGTGCCCTCCATCTTTCCCAGCATCAGGGTCTTTTCCAGGGAGTCTTCTCTTCTCATGAGGTGGCCAAAGTATTGGAGTCTCAGCTTCAGGATCTGTCCTTCCAGTGAGCACTCAGGGCTGATTTCCTTCAGAATGGAGAGGTTTGATCTTCTTGCAGTCCATGGGACTCTCAAGAGTCTCCTCCAGCACCAGAATTCAAAAGCATCAATTCTTTGGCGATCAACCTTCTTCTGCATGAATACTCAAATGTAAATTCTACTGTTTTAAATTATACTCGTGCTCTGGTGAATTTTAACTGGATTGCAACATCGCTCACCTTTTTGTAAAGCAGAGTCTCTGCTCAGCAAGTAAAAAATGTCTAAAGCAGAGATAGCCCAACATGGAGCCCTGTAGATATTGCTGGAATACAATTCCTATCATCCATAACTATCAGCGTTGCTGGCTGGAGCTGATGGGAATTGTAATCCAAAAAACCTCTGGAAGGTATCATATTGGCTACCCCTGTTCTAAAGTATTTCCTCCTTGTGTCTCTTTCTTCTTCAAAGTGCCTGGCAAGTTTCTCTCGAGTCCTCATCCGAACCCAGACTTCTTCATCTATTCTCCAAAGGCCTGGGTGAATGAATATTAGCTTTACAACCTACAGGTTATGTTGCAGTTTCCCTTGAAGCCTTTTTTGGTTGGAATAGTGACTCGCCTGCAACAGAATGCCCAGAGCTGCAATTCACATTTGATTACATTTTGCAAAACTGGAGCCAACGTGGCTTCAGTCTGAGGCGGAAGAAGGGGGGGGGGCAGTGGGCGGCGACATGAAATTTCTGTCAAGTATTTACAATGCTCCTGTTTTTAGTTTGCAGGCTTCCAAATTGCCAAACGGAGGCCTCTGGCACCTTATCAGTTATTATGGCAACCTACACATTGTGTAGGGGCTTGCCGATCAGAAGGTCGGCGGTTCGAATCCCCGCGACGGGGTGAGCTCCCGTTGCTCGGTCCCTGCTCCTGCCAACCTAGCAGTTCGAAAGCACGTCAAAGTGCAAGTAGATAACTAGGTACCACTCCAGAGGGAAGGTAAACGGTGTTTCCGTGTGCTGCTCTGGTTTTGCCAGAAGTGGCTTAGTAATGCTGGCCACATGACCCGGAAGCTGTACGCCGGCTCCCTCGGCCAGTAAAGCGAGATGAGCGCTGTAACCCCAGAGTCGTCCGCGACTGGACTTAATGGTCAGGGGTCCCTTTACCTTTTTACACATTGTGCAAAGCCGAAAACATTCCTGGCAGTTTCTGCCACTGCAGAAACTTGGAAGTGCTGAGAGTACCATGAGGAGAAACATTGCTGCTTTGTACAGACATACAGAGTACTTGAACAGGATGAGGACGGGAGCACCATTAAAGGTCATAGGACCGATACTTTTCCTTTAAAGGCATTGAGAATGGTGAGTCCAGATGCTCCAGTGTTTTTCTTTGCCGGTCGTGTGCCTGCTACTGCTCAACAAGTCGGTGTGTCAATAAGCCAGGGAGAGTTTTGCATCCAAATATACTAAGCAGGGATGAGTAATTCGCCGAAAGGTTATATTGCCACAAACGTCACATGCAAAATGGCACTTTCCCCTTTTCTAACACCCCAGACAATCCTTTGCCGACTTCTTCTTTTGTAGAATGTTTTCAAAAATTAGACTTTGTCCTTGTTTGGCAGGAGAAAAAGAAGAGAAAACAAACTATCCCAATCTGAAGCCACCAGGGTGCAAAACACTAAGTTCTCCGGAAAAGGTCATGTTTGGAGACAGTGAATGAAGTTTATTAGCTGCATTCCTTTATAGACAGTATCTCATTTACAACATAGTAGAGCAACTGTTTTCTCAGCTTTTAATCTTTTATCTTCATTGTGATGCTCTCAGGGCACCAGGCTCCTAGCTAACGAATGAAGGGCCCCTGCCTCAATGCTCTTCCTGTCCAAATTGTTTTCTAACAACCCACATTTTCAAATAAGCCTTTTACTTATCAGCCACTCTCTGTTTTACCATATATATTTTCTGGAGAGCTGTCTCACTGTTGCTTCAGCAATGCTGGATCTTCACCCTGAATAAATCTAGATTATTAGTTTTTAAAAATGAATAAATTTATTATCAATAAACTTATTATCAAATATCTCCCCTCCAAGAAACTTAAACATTAATCTAAATATCTTATCAAAGGAAAAAGAGAGAAGAAGAGGAGTAATAAAGGAAGAAAGGAAAACGCTAGAGAGGAAAGAATATAATAATGAATAGAAAAAGCAAAAGAAGGCAGTGGGGAATATAGCTATTAATGATAAATTAACATGTGCCATTAAGGTAAGACAGGGAATACGCAGGATAAATGATTTTGAGGAGATACAGAAGGTGTTTGTAGAATTTGTACCGTTAAAATGGAAAGGGGTCAAACCATCGCAAGAGGTGTTGAAATTTTGAGAGGTTGGATAGTTACAATGGATTGGTCTCAGTGGTGGGGTGCACATTTTTATTCTTATATATTTACGATTATTACTTCATAAGAAGAAGAAGAACAACAAAGAAGGCACTTCTGCTTCTCTATCTGCCAATTATACATAAAGTAATTATGGAAAAATAATAATAATCAACACCTGCACTCCATTTCTAGAAATAAAAAAACTCTTCTGTAGGATGACATGGTAAATCTAGATTAAAAGAGGGAATGTGGGAATGGCATTTTGGAGGACAACTTCATGTTGATACTGTGAACAACCTCCATGCCTGAGTCACACCGAGTTCCCTGTGACTTCCATGTGGAAGTGCATAAAGAGGTTAAATGCTATTCCATGGCTTGTTTTATTTTTGTTTCTGCAACACAACACGTTCATTAGCTAAGCAATGCCAGCATGCCTGTGTTATATCGCCAACAGCTGCTTTCATTATCACTCTCTGTACTTTCTCCATTCCATTCCCCTCTGACCTCACTGTACACAACACAAACCATCCAGCCCCACACCCACTTTTTTATATTCTTAAAGGTGCCGCAAGACTCTCGGTTGCTTTTCACTCTGAATATGTGTACACACACACACACACACACACATATATATACACATGCGGGACACGGATGGCGCTGTGGGTTAAACCACAGAGCCTAGGACTTGCAGATCAGAAGGTCAGCGGTTCAAATCCCTGTGACGGGGTGAGCTCCCGTTGCTCGGTCCCTGCTCCTGCCAACCTAGCAGTTCGAAAGCACGTCAAAGTGCAAGTAGATAAATAGGTGGGAAGGTAAACGGCGTGTCCGTGCGCTGCTCTGGTTTGCCAGAAGCGGCTTAGTCATGCTGGCCACATGACCCGGAAGCTGTACGCCGGCTCCCTCGGCCAATAAAGCGAGATGAGCGCTGCAACCCCAGAGTCGGACACGACTGGACCTAATGGTCAGGGGTCCCTTTCCCTTTTTACACACACACACACACACACACACACACACAATATATACACAGAGTTCTGTTTTTTGAGCACCAACCTCGGCAGAGGTGAGGTGAGCCTGGACAGCTCTGCACGGGACTCGGAAGTTGCCTCTGCTGCAATCATTCCTGGACTGAACCTCAGACAGGTGCTGCAGCTGCCTTGTAGCTAATTCTGTCTTTGACGAGAAGAACCTGTTCATTAAAAGGAGCCCAGCCTACCTGAGCAGGTGTTGAACCTGACACAGCAAGGGAGACTGCAGTTGCACCAGGACTTCTGACCTGGGATCCTCTGGAGTAAGGAAGGCAAGTATTGTCGGTTCAATGACAAATAAATAAAAGGAAGGATTCCTGGAGGCCAAGGTCCAAGCTTGGGGCAAGTACTCTTTGTAGAGAGTACTCTTTGTAGAGCCAGTGTGGTGTAGTGGTTAAGAACGGTGGACTCGTAATCTGGTGAACCAGGTTCGCTTCCCCGTTCCTCCACATGCAGCTGCTGGGTGACCTTGGGCTAGTCCCACTTCTCTGAAGTCTCTCAGCCCCACTCACCTCACAGAGTGTTTGTTGTGGGGGAGGAAGGGAAAGGAGAATGTTAGCTGCTTTGAGACTCCTTCGGGTAGTGATAAAGCCGGATATCAAATCCAAACTCTTCTTCTTCTTCTTCTTCTTTGGTGAGAGAATGCCACCAGAGATTTAAAATCACAAGAGAGGCAGCAGGGAAAAGATAGGCTGAAGATGCTTTAAGATGTGCCCTTAGTGCACTTTTTCTCCAGGTTAAGTTTAGTCTCTTTTCCATAATGTGGGAGAAAATTAAATCTTTCCATACAGCAAGGAAGTCCAAGTCTTTTGTCTATCTACTTAATTACTTTCATTTGATGTGTCGGTTTTTCCACCTGACGTAATATTTCCTACCACTTGTCTCTCATCAAACCATCCACATATTTTGAGCATGGAGCAACAGATCGTCTCACAGCAGCCTATTGTATACAGATAATAAGAGTTTTAGACTTTACCTTATTTCCCCATCGGTTAAGCAAAGCTAAGGCGGGCTGCGTCATTACACAATATTTCAGTTGTTGCATCCATCTCATAAAATACAAATTTACAGAAATCCATTATTTCTGTACAATTCCGCCACATGTGTGTAAACATTCTGTATCGCCTACATTCCCTCAACCATACTGATGAACTTCATATTGCTTTGCGTGCTGAACATGTGTTGGTGAAATACCATTTACGTATCAGTTTTAAAGCCTCATCCCTATACAGTGGTACCTCGGGTTAAGAACTTAATTCATTCTGGAGGTCCGTTCTTAACCTGATACAGTGGTACCTCGGGTTACATACGTTTCAGGTTACATACGCTTCAGGTTACAGACTCCACTAACCCAGAAATAATACCTCAGGTTAAGAACTTTGCTTCAGGATGAGAACAGAAATCGTGCTCTGGTGGCACGGCAGCATCTGGAGACCCCATTAGCTAAAGTGGTGCTTCAGGTTATGAACAGTTTCAGGTTAAGAACGGACCTCCGGAAGGAATTAAGTACTTAACCTGCGGTTCCCCTGTACTGTTCTTAACCTGAAGCACCACACTAGCTAATGGGGCCTCCCGCTGCCGCCGCTGCGCGATTTCTGTTCTCATCCTGAAGCAAAGTTCTTAACCCGAGGTACTATTTCTGGGTTAGCGGAGTCTGTAACCTGAAGCGTCTGTAACCTGAGGTACCACTGTATGTGCAGAAATAGGTTTTCTCCACTTCCCAATGACTGCTATTTGTGTGTAGGCTTCTATTCCCCTGTGTATAACAATGTACGGTGGTACCTCGGGTTAAGTACTTAATTCATTCCGGAGGTCTGTTCTTAACCTGAAACTGTTCTTAACCTGAAGCACCACTTTAGCTAATGGGGCCTCCTGCTGCTGCTGTGCCACCGGAGCACAATTTCTGTTCTCATCCTGAAGCAAAGTTCTTAACCTGAGGTACTATTTCTGGGTTAGTGGAGTCTGTAACCTGAAGCGTATGTAACCCGAGGTACCACTGTATAAGGTGCTCCTGGGTTATTTGCCCTTCCCTTGAATATGAATGCTGGTGAAGTCTTTCTGACCTGGAATAACAGAACTGTAGAGATGAAAGGGACCCCTAGAGTCATCTAGCCCAACCCTTGGAATCCTGTTATTTGACATGCATGATTCAGGATGGCACAGAAGGTACCACCACTTCTGTGGATGGAACCATAGTTTCTCTCTCTCTCTCCCCGCCCCCCGTCCCTCAAATTTACAGTCCACCATTCCCCCCTAAGAATTCATTGTTCCCTTCCTCCTCATTTAATCCTCACAACCCTGTGTGGTAGGTTAGGCCAACAAGGTCACCCATGGCCAAGTGAGGATTTGAATCCTGGTCTCCCAGGTCTTAGTCCAACACCCTAACCACTACACCACCCTGGCTCTTTCTACAAGACTTTGAAATGGATCCCTGTCTAACTTCCCCTCCCGCCATGCCCTGAGATTGCCAGGCCCCACCCCATCCTATTGCCTGTCAAAAGAGCTTTCCCTGCAAGGAGTATTAACCGAGAATCCAATGCCTTTTTGATTTCTGGTGACAGCCTGCCACCTACTGGCGATTCCTCTTCTTTGCCCAAGAAAACCGAGGTGTTGACCGCTTGTACCTCAAACCTATCCATTCTGAAGGAAATCAGCCCTGGGTGCTCACTGGAAGGACAGATCCTGAAGCTGAGGCTCCAATACTTTGGCCACCTCATGAGAAGAGAAGACTCCCTGGAAAAGACCCTGATGCTGGGAAAGATGGAGAGCACAAGGAGAAGGGGACGACAGAGGACGAGATGGTGGGACAGTGTTCTCGAAGCTACCAGCATGAGTTTGACCAAACTGTGGGAGGCAGTGGAAGACAGGAGTGCCTAGCATGCTCTGGTCCAGGGGGTCACAAAGAGTCGGACACCACTAAACGACTAAACAACAACAACCTCAGGTTAAGAACTTAATTCGTTCTGGAGGTCCGTTCTTAACCTGAAACTGTTCTTAACCTGAGGTACCACATTAGCTAATGGGGCCTTGCACTGCCGACGCCGCGCGATTTCTGTTCTCATCCTGAAGCAAAGTTCTTAACCTGAGGTACTATTTCTGGGTTAGCGGAGTCTGTAACCTGAAGCATCTGTAACCCGAGGTACCACTGTACTGTATGTTGGTCTCAACTGCAGTGAGGCCCTTTGTCTTTACCTCTCCAGCTGGAAGAGTATTATGATGTTTATGTCTCATTCCAGTGTTGAGAGTCCTGAGGAAGTGCGTTTATGGGAGGAGGTGGCCTGGCCCTCAACCTTTTTAGGGACTTATAGGTCATAACTAGCACCTTGAATTGTTCCAAATGCTCCCTATAACTACGGAAGTCCCAAATGTCTGAAAGACTGCCTCCTTCCCCACAGACCATTTTGAGTGTTAAGATTGGCAGAGGGAAACCCTCTTGATAGTTCTGCTGCACTCAGGAGTTTTGGAGAGAAGGAGCCTAGGAGAGGGTGCTGCCTAAATTGTGCACCTCCTTCCACAGGGAACCAGGCAGAGGGCCTTCTTGGTGGTGGCGCCCGCCCTGTGGAACACCCTCCCACCAGATGTCAAACAGAAAAATAACTACCAAACTTTTAGAAGACATCTAAAGGCAGCCCTGTTTAGGGAAGCTTTTAATGTTTAGTAGGTTATTGTATTTTAGTGTTTTGTTGGAAGCCACCCAGAGTGGCTGGGGGGACCCAGCCAGATGGGAGGGGTATAAATAATAAATTATTATTATTATTATTCCACACGCAGTTTTACTTGTGAACGTGTTTTAAATTTAAGCAGGACAGCCTGGAGACTAAGTTGGCAAGATCTGAAAATGAAAGGAGCAGATTTGGATTACAGTGGTACCTTGGTACTTGAATTTAATCCATTCCGGGAGTCCGTTCAACTCCCAAAATGGTTCAAAAACCAAGGCGTGGTTTCTGATTAGCTGCAGGAGCTTCCTGCACTCAATCGGAAGCCATGGAAGCCGAGTTGGACGTTCGGCTTCCGAAAAACGTTCGTAAACCAGAACACTCACTTCTGGGTTTGCAGCGTTTGGGAGCCATTTTGTTCAGGAGCCAAGCTGTTCAACAACCAGGGTACTGCTTTTTTTGCACTGTTTGGTTTTTACAGCGGGACCTCTATGGAGCAGGGTTGTTTGAATGTCTCGCCGTAACTTGTATTCTGCAATCACCAGAGGAGATAAGCTGCCTAAATACTACTTGCCTATCCTGCCTTGCCTAAAACCTCTGTAGGCCATGGACCTCTCTGTGTGGCGATTGCAAAAGTCAAAATAAGATAATGGCTTGCAGAAATTGAGGTGGGAATCTGTCAGGAATTTGTACCGAGGGTGTGTTCCATTTATGTGCAAGCTAAGGAAGCATTTGGTTTGTCTGCAGAACAAACCTCTCACAAATGTTCAGGTAGGTAGCTGTGTTGGTCTGACGCAGTAGAAACATATAAAAACAATAAAAAAATTGTCCAGTAGCACCTTACGAGACCAACTAAGTTTGTTCTTGGTATGAGATTCTGTGTGCATGCACACTTCTTCAGATACACTGAAACAGAAGTCACCAGACCTTTTTGAAAAGGTTTAAACCTAAAGTTCTAAACCTTTTAGACCTAAAAGGTCCAAACCTTTTTGAAACCTTTTAGGTCTGGTTGGTGACTTCTGCTTTTATATATATTTCTCTCACAAATATGTATAACGTAGGTTTACTTCACAGTAAAGGTAAAGGGAACCCTGACCATTAGGTCCAGTCGTGGCCGACTCTGGGGTTGCGGCGCTCATCTTGCTTTATTGGCCGAGGGAGCCGGCGTACAGCTTCCGGGTCATGTGGCCAGCATGACTAAGCTGCTTCTGGCGAACCAGAGCAGCACACGGAAATGGCATCTACCTTTCCACTGGAGTGGTACCTATTTATCTACTTGCACTTTGATGTGCTTTTGAACTGCTAGGTTGGCAGGAGCAGGGACCGAGCAACGGGAGCTCACTGCGTCACGGGGATTCGAACCACCATCCTTCTGGTCGGCAAGGTGATTTAACCCACAGCGCCACCCGCACCCCCACTTCACAGTAGTGGGTCCAATTTAATGAGCTCTGGAACAATGGAGTGTGCCTTCTGGGGTGAAGCCAAACCACTGGAGATTCACAGCGCAGACTATGGGTGGTGCAGAGAACTACTGCCTCCTGTGCTGTTTTTGCTTCATTGGCAGCACTCCAGGGCAGTGTGTATGGAGGTCTGGACTGCCCAGACGACAAGACTTCCTTCTTGGCCTGAGGTGGTCCAAAGGAAAGCAGACATGGGCGTAGCCAGGATTTATTTTAGGAGGGCAGGCCTGGGGGGCGCACAACTGAGTTATCTGTGATGCAATTGGTCAGTTAAGAATTTCTACTTGTTTATTTGATTTGGGGTGGGGGGCAGCTGTCCCGCTGGCTACGCCCATGAAAGCAGAGCAATACCGTTTGGCACCAGCTGAGCTGCAGGCGTTGCAGTCACTTCCCTCTGCTGCACGTGTCCCTCATGAGCTGATGAATATGCTCAGAAGCACCCTTGTGCCGCAACCCCATAACTGCTTGTGCCAAAATTTCCAGTTCAGGGCGCCCCCCTTGGCTGCGTGGCCACAGGTTGTCTCCAACATTGCTTGTGCGTAATTGCGCACAATTGCTTCCACGTGCGTTCCTGGAACCGACCGCGCGCATCCAAACGATCCGGGTGCGGGGGGAAAGTTGCTTGCCGGCTGGAAAGGGCGCGGCTTCGGATCGGACTCCTTTGTTCCTTTGGCGAGGAGGCATCAGGTAAGGTGACGCCGGGCACGCGCAAAAAAGAGCCCTTGGCCGCGCTCCTCCCCGCAGCGCGTCCCGGGGCGGAGTCAGTCAGTCCGTCCAGGCCGGGCAGGGAGTAGCTCCTTCCCCGCTCGGCGCCTGCTCAGGGCCCGCCCGAGTCCCCGCCCCGGGGTGGGGCGGAGCAGCCTAGCCCCGCCGCGCCGGCTGGATCGCGCAGCCTGCGGCGAAGCACCATGAGCAAGACCCACCGCATAGTCCTCCAGGGGCCGGCGCCCTGGGGTTTCCGCCTGGTGGGGGGCAAAGACTTCGAGCAGCCGCTCACCATCTCCAGGGTAAGCAGGGAGCCCCGAAACTTCCGGGAGAAACCTGGATTGGGATTGGAGCGGGAGGAAGAGAGCGCCTCTGAACATGTGCAGAACGCCCTGCGTCGCCAACTGCAACTCCCGTGCCCCGAGCCGGATCCCTCGCCTTTTAGGGAAGGACGTTCCAATTCTCAGACGGGCTTGAAAATGAGCCCTTCTGAATCTTCATCAGGGGTTTCTCGGGCTGGGGGACCCAAGGAGAGAAATCCGGGATCGGGGCCGGGATCCGCCGGCCAAGGGGCGCTGGGAAGCCGGCCGGCAACAGCAGCCCTTCCCCGGCCCTTTTTCCTTGGCAGCTGGTGCTCAGAGGCGCGCGGTGGTGCCCGTGAGTTGGAGGTGTCGATTAGCTTATCCGTTGATAAAATCGCGAGAAATGCTCCCAGCTCCTTGGAATTTCCTGGGATTTTTTTTAATCCCCTTTCAAATCCATTGCAGATATCGGGCTGATGATCCGAGGCGTGTTAGCACTTGGAAGGGTGAAAGCAAATGCCAAAAGTAAAAAGCTAGGAGGTGATGCGTCCACATGGGTGGTTAAAAAAACCCAACATCCTGTATTTTTCCAAATTTTTGCAGCCTGCATGTTACAGATCACAATGGTATTTGAAATAAACTGACAGTTTTCTGCCCTTAAATGGGGACAGAACTTTTTTGTTGTTGCGGTGGCTGCTTCCTTCAGCTTCGACGGAGTGCTGTTTCTACTTGCCTGATAGATTGCCAAAGTTGGAGGAAAGCTCTGAGAGGTGCGGCACCTACTTGAGACTTGGGGAGTGGCTGGTGCTGCAGTAACAGCTGCTTGGCTGTGCCCAGGTGGGGGTTAATCTCTGTCCCTAGGGTTGAAAGAAGCCGGCCCCCGCCAGGTATCAGCTAGCACTGTTGACAAAGTATTCGTCAGTGTCTGGATATTCCTGCCTGCACATTTTCGTTAGGGTAATGAGCAGGAATCGTACCAAATGCACTCGCTGTAAATACTTCATCCATCCTTCTGGTAGGAAAAATGTATATTTCTGACTGTTCTTAGCACCCCCTCTGCCACCTTTATTGACTGATAATAAAAGCAATTAGCTTTTTCAAAAACTCCAGTCCCTTGGTACTCACAGATTTAGGGTGGCCTAAGCTAATCAATTCTAGCATTTAATTTTTTGCATGACAGTCATACTCCAGGAAGACCCACTGGAATTGGTGGATTTAAGTTACTTAATTCCACTGATTCCATTATTCTGCTCCAAGTATGATGTAACACTGGATATCACCATCTAAAAATGATTTTTTTGGAAAAATTACAATTAAATGACACGTCTTGCGGCACCTTAAAGAAACTTACAATGATGTATGGTGTCAGAAGTGTCCATGGAGTGACTTGCGAAAGCTTATGCTGCAGTGAATCTCCAAATATTCTCTGGTTTCTCCCCAGCCCACATTGAATGTAGTTGTCTCATAATGCCTTCAACTGAGCAGTGCTTTTGGTGCTGTGGGTTAAACCACAGAGCCTAGGACTTGCTGATCAGAAGGTTGGCGGTTCGAATCCCCGTAACAGGGTGAGCTCCCATTGCTCGGTCCCAGCTCCTGCCAACCTAACAGTTTGAAAGCACATCAAAGTGCAAGTAGATAAATAGGTACCACTCTGGCGGGAAGGTAAACGGCGTTTCTGTGCGCTGCTCTGGTTCGCCAGAAGCGGCTTAGTCATGCTGGCCACATGACCCGGAAGCTGTCTGCAGACAAACACTGGCTCCCTCGGCCTATAGCGCGAGATGAGTGCCGCAACCCCAGAGTCGGTCATGACTGGACCTAATGGTCAGGGGTCCCTTTACCTTTTTAACCCAAGGAGATACATCAGACAGGGGCGTCTTATCCATAGGGGTGCAGGGCGCCAAGGCCTGGAGGGTGCAAGGGAAAAGGCGGAGGCTGGATGCGGCGCCTCCTGGCATCAGCTCGCTGCCCTTGCCCGCCTCCACCATGCCACGCCGAAGCAGCGCCACACTCAGAGCCTCTGCCTGCCGCGGCCACAGCGGCACAAAGCGTCCAGTCTCTGCCTCTTGCCCGCCAAAGAAGCCACCCTCCAGCTGCCCGCCGACAGTGCCGCCCTCCCTAAAAAACTGGGAAATGGCAGGGGGAGCACTGGAGGGCGCTTTGCACCACGGCGCCAGATATCCTTAAGACAGCTCTGACATCAGACATCAGGAAGCTTATTCTCAGAAAATGATGCCTGCTTTTAGGAATATATCACCATGATTCCGAGTGAGCAGCAGTGCTGTGAGATCTTCCACCAGTTTAAAAGCAGGGTTATTTAAGACTTAGGAAGGGTGAATAGGAGCTCACCTTTCCCCTCTTTCTTTTGCCCAGCCTCAAATAGCCAGAGGCGAAAAGGTTAGTTTCTGCTGCTGAAATTCCAGGCTGCTAGTAGGTTATGGAGCTCTGGGTCCGATGTTCAAATAAGGCTATGGGCTCCTGATTCAGATCTCATTCTCAGGAGCAGCCCAGCTTTCTGTCAAAGTCCTTTCAGCAAAACAGGGGTTTTGATTACAGAAAACAAATCCATATTTTTTCCTTAAGCGCCTAACCACATACTTTCCAAAATGGGATCTGCCGTGGAGTAATTTGCAGGCTCCCTCTAGCAGTTTGGTTTCGAAACCATTTTTCTTAGCAAAGGGAACAATGAAAAAAGGGTGAACATTTGCTTAGGGAGTTGTTTTTTGTGTGTGTGACAGAGTCTACCAATTTCTCTCTGCTAAGATAGAAGCCTTATGCTGTTTTTGTGTCTGCTCCACAGAAATCTACAGGGTGTTTTTTTTTTTGTTTAATAAAAAAGAGAGCCCGCACAAACAAGGCTTCTTATGTTCTGCACTATTTTGGGGGGTTGCCACACAAAACCTTCCAAATGGGTAGCTGAATGAGTACAGTTTTCGCCTGCTAAATCTTGGTGCATAGTCCAATTCAGTTGTGCCTTGGGCTCCGTCCCCATCCGAAGAATGGGAATAGGGAGCTGCTATTCTTCCTAGGTGAAAAAAAGAATAAAATGACATTGTGGCACAGGAAAGGATGGGGAACCTCCAGCTCATGGGCCAAACTTGGCCCATGAAGCCATTTTTTTGGAAGCCATTACCTGACATCATACCTGGCATAAGGTGTGGGGCAAATAAGGAGAGGGCTTCACAGGAGTGATCAGGAGCTTAAAGTAAGCTGACAGTTGTTTCTTTGCTGGGCTCAAAATGCACACCTCTCTCCTGCCCATATAGGGCAGCCCCCTTGCTACATCAATTGAGGCTCTAATAATAATAATTTATTATTTATACCCCACCCATCTGGCTGGGTTTCCCCAGCCACTCTAGGCAGCTCCCAACAGAATATTAAAAACACGATAAAACATCAAACATTAAAAACTTCCCTAAACAGGGCTGCCTTCAGATGTCCTCTCAAAGTCAGATAGTTGTTTATTTCCTTAACATCTGATGGGAGGGCGTTCCACAGGGCGGGCGCCACCACCAAGAAGGCCGTCTGCCTGGTTCCCTGTAACCTCACTTCTCACAGGGAGGGAACCGCCAAAAGGCCCTTGGAGCTGGACCTCAGTGTCCGGGCTGAACGATGGGGGTGGAGACGCTCCTTCACTGCCTTCCTTCTTTGCTTCCTGTTCCCCTTTCCTTTTCCTAAATCAAAAATATAATAAAACCCTTATATGGAAGAAAGGGAAAGGAGTCGCAGGTGGTTCAGAATTCCACTGGACACAGATGAGGTTCCATAGGGCATCTTCTTGGGCTCAAGTGATGCAGAGAGTATTACTTCTTGATAGCTTAAAGCCCTGTGAGCCTGGCAGGAAATTATGGGTGAGAGAACCTCCCTCTTCCTCAAACCCATGTCTCTGAATTGGGTTAACAGAACAAGAATAAATATGAATGCAGTCCGTATAAAAGTAAGAGACGCAAGAGCGACAGAGATGCTGAGCTACTTCCTCTAAAATTAACACTGCCCAAAGTTTCTTCAGTCGTCTTCTTTGGCAATCACTCGTAGCCGAGTAAGATTGTCTTCCATAAACACGGTCTTAACAGTGAGTCCATAAGTGATTGTGGAGGCCAATTCTGGATCCACACGTCCTTCCACAGTGGGGACATAGGTTTCTGGGCAGGAGTTGATCACGATGTGGATTTGCCAAGCGTGTCTTCCTCTTAGCACGTTTCTCCCCTTTGTCCTAAGTTCAAGCGTCTTCAAAGTCCATGACCCCTTTGGTAAAGGCTGTCCTCCAATTGGAGCACTCGCGGGCCAGTGTTTCCCTGTTGTCAGTGTTTATAGTATATTTTTTTAGACTTGCTTCAAGACAGTCTTTAAACCTCTTTTGTTGATCACCAGCATCACGTTTTCCATTTTTAAGTTCAAAATAGAGTACAGTGGTACCTCGGGTTAAGAACTTAATTCGTTCCCGAGGTCTGTTCCTACCCTGAAACTGTTCTTAACCTGAAGCACCACTTTAGCTAATGGGGCCTCCTGCTGCCAGTGCGCTGCCGGAGCACGATTTCTGTTCTCATCCTGAAGCAAAGTTCTTAACCCAAGGTAATATTTCTGGGATAGCAGAGTCTGTAACCTGAAGTGTATGTAACCTGAAGCTTATGTAACCTGAGGTACCACTGTAGTTGCTTTGGAAGACGATAATTAGACATCCGAACAACATGTCCATTCCAACAAAGTTGATGTTGAAGAATCGTTGCAAGCAGCTGTGTAAGAAGAGGCACGATTGGTGAAACTCGTGGATTCGTAGAACTGTAGGTTGGGAAGTGACCCATAAGCCCATCTGGTTCAACCCCCCTGCCCCCAGGGACGTAGGAAGGGGGGCGGTGAAGGTGGATCTCCCCAGGTGCCCTCACTGAGGGGGTGACACTTGGCTCGCCACCCACCCGTGAGTCCCAAGCCTACCTCGAGCCGTCGGGGGAAGGGGGGAGCTGTGCCTCTTTGCCAGCGACATTCCCTCCTTCCCCCTTTGTTTTGACAGCTGGGGGAGGCTGGGGAGTCACAGGCGAATGTTCACCATGGGCGGCTCGCTCCACTCCCGTGAGTGGCTCTCTCCGTCCCAGGCTGCAGGGTGTGTGCGCCGCTCCAGGCACCTGAGTTTGTTATCCTGCGCCTGGGAGGGCACCCTCTGCGCCACGCCCCCCTCAGGTGCACGGGCATGCATTCTGCCGCTGCCTGCCCCACCTTCCTCGGAAGGACTGCCTCACTCATGGATGGTTTTTTGAGCCACCCTGATTTTGTTATCACTTGAATGCGTAACTTTTATTGTTTCCGAGCACAATTCAAAGTGTTAGTTGTTTAGTCGTGTCCAACTCTTCATGACCCCATGGACCAGAGCATGCCAGGCACTCCTGTCTTCCACTGCCTCCCACAGTTTGGTCAAACTCATGCTGGTAGCTTCGAGAACACTGTGCCACCATCTCGTCCTCTGTCGTCCCCTTCTCCTTGTCCTTTCCATCTTTCCCAACGTCAGGGTCTTTTCCAGGGAGTCTTCTCTTCTCATGAGGTGGCCAAAGTATTGGAGCCTCAGCTTCAGGATCTGTCCTTCCAGTGAGCACTCAGGGCTGATTTCCTTCAGAATGGTTTGATCTTGCAGTCCATGGGACTCTCAAGAGTCTCTTCCAGCACCAGAATTCAAAAGCATCAATTCTTCAGTGATCAGCCTTCTTTATGGTCCAGCTCTCTGTCCAGTATATCTGAAGGAGCATCTCCACCTCCATTGTTCTACCCGGACACTGAGCTCCAGCGCCGAGGGCCTTCTGGAGGTTCCCTCACTACGAGAAGCCAAGTTACAGGGAACCAGGCAAAGGGCCTTCTCGGTAGTGGCGCCCGCCCTGTGGAACGCCCTCCCACCAGATGTCAAAGAGAACTACCAGACATCTGAAGGCAGCCCTGTTTAGGGAAGCTTTTAATGTCTGATGCGTTACTGAAGCCCGGCCAGATGGTTGGGGTATAAATAATAAATTATTATTATTTCAGCCCAGCTAATGCCAGATCATAGGGAGTTGTTTATTTCCATGCATTTAAATCAGGCATAGGCAAACTCGGCCCTCCAGATGTTTTGAGACTACTGGGGGTGCCTGATTTAAATGGATACAGTATGCAAACAGATAATGGCTATTTTTGTCCTCTGGCAAACCCTGAAGATGGTAACTACCTCTATAGAGCAAGTTAGCTGCTTCTATAGCAAATAACCAAAGAGCTCTGTGCCCAGGGTGTTCTCCTGTGTGCTGGGATGGCAGGACAATTTTACCGTATTTTTCGCTCTATAGGACGCACTTTTCCCCCTCCAAAAATGAAGAGGAAATGTGTGTGCGTCCTGTGGAGCGAATGCAGGCTTTCGCTGAAGCCTGGAGAGCGAGAGGGGTCGGTGCGCACCGACCCCTCTCGCTCTCCAGGCTTCAGGAAGCTATCCGCAAGCCTTGGGAGCCAGGTGGGATTTTCTGCCGGGCTCCCAAGGCTTGCGGATAAAAGGTAAAGGCCAGTCGTGTCCGACTCTAGTGTTGTGCACCCATCTCACTTAAGAGGCCGGGGGCCAGCACTGTCCGAAGACACTTCCGGGTCACGTGGCCAGTGTAGCGAAGCTGCTTTGGCGAGCCAGCACCAGCGCAGCACACGGAAATGCTTGCGGATAGCAGCCTCCAAACCTGACCTGGTTTGGAGGCTGGCGGTGGGGGAAAGCAGCGCTTCTCTCCACCACCAGCCCCACAAGCTCGAGGGACAGCGGGGAGGCGGAGCGCCGCCTTCCCGCTGTTCCCCGACCTGGTCTTTGGGGCTGGCGGTGGGGGAAAGCAGCGCTCCCCCCCCCGCCAGCCCCAAAGAGCAGGTCGAAAGGAACCCAAAGCTTTCAGAGCCCAGCGGGAACTCCCGCACCTTGAACACACAGAACACACCTTGTTTTAGAGGGGGAAAACAAACAAAAAAATTTTTTTCCCTGTTCTCCCCCTCCTATGGTCCGGTGCGTCCTATGGTCCGGTGCGTCCAATAGAGCGAAAAATATGGTATTTCATTTATTTATTGTTCAGCAGAAAAAAACCAGGCTTGCAGACAGCTCTACTACAGCATTTTAAAAGAGCTGGAGGTTAGAAACAGGAAAGCCATTTTCACATGGAGAGTTACTGGAATGGTTTCCAGCCTGCCAAAGGAAACAGTGGGTGCGGTTTGTGAAATAATGGGGAGATGATTTAGTCAAATACTATTCCAGCTTCTGGCACTGACTGCCATTATTGTTTAATTTAGATGTAAAAACAAAATAGTCTTGCCACCTTATCTTGTGCTTATTATAGTCCAGTATACAATACTTGGCGGATAAGACCAGTTTTCACTCTCATTATTCTGTATGCTGGTGGTAACAGTGCTTGTAACGAATGAAAAGAATATTATAAGGAATTTTTGAAGGTATGGTTCATCTGAATTTTAAACTACAGTCGTACCTTGGTTCTCAAACAGAATGTGTTCCGGGAGTCCATTCAGCTCTTGGAACAGTTCAAAAACCAAGGTGTGGCTTCCGATTGGCTGCAGGAGCGTCCTGCAGCCAATCAGAAGCCACGCCGGACGTTTGGCTTCCAAAAATCGTTCAAAAACTGGAACACTCACTTCCGGGTTTTGATCGTTCGGGAGCAGATTTGTTCAGGAGCCAAGGCGTTTGAGATCTAAGGCACGACTGTACAGTGGTACCTCAGGCTAAGTACTTAATTCATTCCCGAGGTCCGTTCTTAACCTGAAACTCTTCTTAACCTGAAGCACCACTTTAGCTAATGGGGCCTCCTGCTGCCGCCGTGCCGCTGGAGCACGATTTCTGTTCTCATCCTGAAGCAAAGTTCTTAACCTGAAGCACTGTTTCTGGGTTAGCGGAGTCTGTAACCTGAAGCGTATGTAACCTGAGGTACCACTGTATTTATTATGTTTAAAACACAGATTATGATTGTTTTGGGGGAAATCAGTGACAATGAAACTGAATTAGAAGTATGATTTTGGTCAATCAATTAAGCAGTTTACTATTAGCATCTGTTTATCTTGGGAGACAATGGAGATGATTCAACCTTTGGGGTTGAAGGCAAACTGCTGGAGAGTTACAGCGCCTGCTATAGCTGTAGAGACCAGTATGGGAGAGACATGTTTTGTTGCAGCTGGGGCAGACGAAGGCATCTGCTTTTGCCGCTGCAAATGCACCAAGGTGTTTCTTCTCTCTGTGCTCCTTCCAGCGGTCATTTGTCTTCTGGTCACTGTGGTGGATGCACAACCTGACTGTCTGCAGGCATTGTGGTTGTCTGCGAGGGATTCCCACATACAGGGTTAATGTTGCCAGCCTCCATGTCATGTTGACAGACATCTTTGTAACACAGAGTTGGTCTGCCATCGGGCTTGGGGCCTGAAGGCAACTCCCCATCAAGCACATCTCATAATAATAATAATAATAATAATAATAATAATAATAATAATTTATTTATACCCCGCCCATCTGGCTGGGCTTCCCCAGCCACTCTGGGCGGCTTTCCAAAAAATATTAAAATACTGTTATACATCAAACATTAAAAGCTTCCCTAAACAGGGCTGCCTTCAGATGTCCTCTAAAAGTCTGGTAGTTGTTGTTCTCTTTGAGATCTGGTGGGAGGGCGTTCCACAGGGCAGGTGCCACTACCGAGAAGGCCCTCTGCCTGGTTCCCTGTAACTTGGCTTCTCGCAGCGAGGGAACCACCAGAAGGCCCTCGGCGCTGGACCTCAGTGTCCGGGCAGAACGATGGAGACGCTCCTTCAGGTATACTGGACCAAGGCCATTTAGGGCTTTAAAGGTCAGAACCAACACTTTGAATTGTGCTCGGAAACGTACTGGGAGCCGATGTAGGTCTTTCAAGGCCGGTGTTATACGGTCTCGGCGGCTGCTCCCAGTCACCAGTCTAGCTGCCGCATTCTGGATTAATTGTAGTTTCCGGGTCACCTTCAAAGGTAGCCTCACGTAGAGCAGTAGTCCAAGCCTAAGATAACCAGAGCATGCACCACTCTGGCGAGACAGTCTGCGGGCAAGTAGGGTCTCAGCCTGCGCACCAGGTGGAGCTGGTAAATAGCTGCCCTGGTCACAGATTTGACCTGTGCCTCCATGGACAGCTGTGAGTTCAAAATGACTCCCAGGCTTCGCACCTGGTCCTTCAGGGGGCACAGTTACCCCATTCAGCACCAGGGAATCTTTCACACCTGCCCGCCCCATGTCCCCCAAAAACAGTACTTCTGTCTTGTCAGGAGTCAACCTCAATCTGTTAACCGCCATCCATCCTCCAATGTCATCTCCACCAGTTCAGGAATCATTCAATTGCACATGGAGTCAACTAGAGAAAACGATGGTCAGGCAATTAAAGAAGGGATCAGATGTTATTTTGGTAAAAGAAGGAGGTGAATTAATTCCACTTTTGGTGGGTCATCTCTATGGAACACTGCATTGGAGTACAGTGGTGCCTTGCAAGACGAAATTAATCCGTTCCGCGAGTCTCTTTGTGTAGCGGTTTTTTCGTCTTGCGAAGCAAGCCCATTAGCGGCTTAGCGGATTAGCGCTATTAGCGGCTTTTAGCGGCTTATCAGCTTAGCGGATAAGCAGATAAGCGGCTTAGCGGCTTAGAAAAAGGGGGGGGGGAAAGGAAAAAACCCCCGCAGGAACTCGCAATACATTTTCGTCTTGCGAAGCAAGCCCATAGGAAATTTGTTTTGCGAAGCACCTCCAAAACGGAAAACACTTTCGTCTAGCGGGTTTTCCGTCTTGCGAGGCATTCGTCTTGCGGGGCACCACTGTTATAATGGATCTACAAAAAACCATTCGAAGCCAGCATCTGAGGATAACAGTCTATGGCATCCAATCATGGTGCTTTGCAGGGTGGATAAAAATCAATGGTTTGAAAAAAAAAGTTTTTTTTAAAAAAAAATCAGATTTTTTAAATTTAAACCAGATTTTTAAAATAAGATGCTTTTGGAGGAAAAATCTTTCTAAAGATAGTTTTCTATTTAAGTTACATTATAGTCCAAATGCTATTCAACAGGAAATAAGGATTTGTTTTAAGTTTTTCATGTGTGCTAAAACTCAGTCTAAGGTTTTCTTTATATATATAAAAAAAGTTTAACGACATCAGTTAACAAACATGGATACATAAACGGCCTCGGTCCTGTATACCTGAAGGAGCGTCTCCACCCGCATCGTTCAGCCCGGACACTGATGTCAAAGAGATAAAGAATTACCTGACATTCAGAAGACATCTTAAGGCAGCCCTGTTCAGGGAAGTTTTTAATATGTAATGCTGTACTGTTTTTAACACTGATTGGGAGCCGCCCAGAGTGGCTGGGGAAACTCAGCCAGATGGGCGGGGTATAAATAATAAATTATTATTATTATTATTATTATTATTATTATTATTACATATGGTATAATGTTATTGCTTTAGTTAAATAAATTGTTCAAATTGTTATTAAGGAAATGAATATTTTTCTCCTTCCATTAAAGTACAGCAGAAAAGTTATCCAAATATAAACAGTTAACTTATTTAACCTCACAATAATTTCATACTTATCGGTCTGTGTATTTCTAATAGTATAACCAAATTAGTAATTTTTGATAAAACTGTGAAAACTACTCTGAAAATTTATTATTCCAAAAATGAAACCTTTCTCTGGTGGTAAATATTAAGATTATACCAGCAAGAATAAGTCTTTCTGTAAAAAAAGATTTAAATCAAATCTTACTGACTAGTGATTTAAATCAATATGATTTAAATCAAATCACCCTACTCCCCATAAAGTACATCTCATCTTCACCAGTTCAGGAACCTTTCAAGTTCACATGGAGACAACTAGAGAAAACGTTGGCCAGACAATTAAAGAAGTGATCAGGTGTTATTTCGGTAAAAGAAGAAGGTGAATTAATTCTAGTGGGTCATCTCTATGGAACACTGCTTTGGGGTAATAATGGATCTGCATCTGAGGATGACAGTTTATGCCACCCAATGACATTGCTTTGAATGAAATAATGGGCATCTTGTCAGTGATAACAATAAATCTGTATCTCATGTTGGAAACTGGAGTGTGGCAAAGTTTTATGGCTCCTAGAACCCCTCTGGGACGCGGGTGGCGCTGTGGGTTAAACCACAGAGCCTAGGACTTGCAGATCAGAAGGTCGGCGCTTCAAATCCCTGCGACGGAGTGAGCTCCCGTTGCTCAGTCCTTGCTCCTGCCCACCTAGCAGTTTGAAAGCACCTTAAAGTTCAAGTAGATAAATAGGTACCGCTCCAGCGAGAAGGTAAACGGCGTTTCCGTGCGCTGCTCTGGTTCACCAGAAGCGGCTTAGTCATGCTGGTCACATGACCCGGAAGCTGTACATTGGCTCCCTCGGCCAAAAAAGCGAGATGAGCGCCGCAACCCCAGAGTTGGTCACGACTGGACCTAATGGTCAGGGGTCCCTTTACCTTTACAACCCCTCTGGTTTCAGCAGACACAGCTCAGAAACGTGAACCCCCTTCACACTACATTTAAATACTACTTTTCTTTTTAAGTTTCTACCCTCGTGAAAAGTACTGAAGGCCAAGATGGCCAGAATTCACAGGAGCCAGAAACACTCAACATTTCTGTGCCATGTTTTGTGTTCTAAATGTTTGGATCTCTTTTGTTAGGAATGGCAAACTGGTATGCAATAGTTCAGAGATGGCTCATTGCGAATGAATGTGCTTTTCTTAACCACGGACTCCCACTCATTCTATCATTCCATTGTGAAAGCCAAAGCTAGGGGAAACTAAAAAGCGAGCCGGTTGATTGATGGGTTTTCGTTTTTCCTTTAGTCCAGTTTTATGTTGCTGTTTGTTTTCCCCATCTGGTGAGTAGATGAGGGTTGTGTCTGCGCTGCTAGGTCTTCCTGTTACTGGTTTGTTGTTTGCAAAGAAATTCCTTTAGATAGTGTCAGAGCCACCCTGGGTCCCAGCTCACAAGAGACCGAAGTCCAGTCCAAGTTATATACAAAAGGTTTTATTGAAGATCATTGTCGTCATTACATCCAAACTCCGTGGCTCCGCATCTGTTACCCTTAGATGTTAGAAGTCCCCTCTGAGTCCGTCCCTCCCCTGCACCAATTTAAGAGGCCTGTGCTGCTCCACCTTTTCCTCTCCTCCCTTTTCCGCAGGGTCTTCCTGCCCCCCTGTGTTCCTTCTTTCCGGGACTCCCCAGAGGCTGAGTCTTCTCCTGCCTGCTGCCCCCTCCTTCGTGCTTTAGCACCAGGCTCCTCCCCAGAGCTCTCCCCACTTCCGCGCGCCTCCACATTTGAACTTGGCGCGCGTACGTTGCTCCTGACCTTCCTTTCAACAGCCACACTGCTCCCGGTACTGCTTTCCGCCCCTTCCGGCAGGACGTCTTGCCCCGATCTCCTTCCCCCCTCTGCTCCTTGTTCTGTTCCTCCCGACACACTGGTAACTCCACCCTCTTCACTCCGTTCCGGTGGAGAAGCAGGTCTCGATCTCCAACTCCCACTGGCGGTTCCCCCTACGTTCCCCTGCTCCTGACTGCTTCCCCCTTGGGCTCCCCTTGGCTTGACCAGGGGGGCCCCCTTTTGGGAATCCTCCGATTCACTGGACGGACTCATGGACCATCTCGGGTCATTGTCGTCCTCTTCCTCGTCAGGCTGGAATCCTTCTCCCTCACTCTCGGTCTCCTCCCTCCTCTGCGCCTCTCTCCCTGAACCCCTGACAGATAGTATCCTTGATGGAGGCAGATAGGAGAGAAGGATAGAATTGTAGAGTTGTAAGGGGGCCCCTAAGGGACACAGGTGACTCTACGGGGTGAGCTCCCATTGCTCGGTCCCTGCTCCTGCCACTAATAATAATAATAATAATAATAATAATAATAATAATAATAATTTATTATTTATACCCCGCCCATCTGGCTGGGCTTCCCCAGCCACTCTGGGCGGCTTCCAAAAGAATATTAAAATACTGTGATACATCAAACATTAAAAGCTTCCCTAAACAGGGCTGCCTTCAGATGTCTTCTAAAAGTCTGGTAGTTGTTGTTCTCTTTGACATCTGGTGGGAGGGCGTTCCACAGGGCGGGCGCCACTACCGAGAAGGCCCTCTGCCTGGTTCCCTGTAACTTGGCTTCTCGCAGTGAGGGAACCGCCAGAAGGCCCTCGGAGCTGGACCTAGCAGTTCGAAAGCACGTTAAAGTGTAAGCTCACTCTGTTGTGGGGATTCGAACCACCGACCTTCTGATCAGCAAGCCCAACAAGCGGTCATTAGTACTTGTCATATGGTTCTTGGACCATGGTTTGCCTGGGAGAGCTCTGGTTTAGGATGACACGCTAAGTCAAGCATTTAAGCCCAAATCTTGGTGCAGTGCAGCAGCAGAATTAGGAGCAAAGCGCCTGTGATCCCTCTGGGAACCCAAATGTTCAGTGTTTGTTAATATGCATAAAGTCACCGTTTTTGTAGAATGGTGTGTGAAACAAGACAGTATCTCATTGATCCTTTACAATAACCCCATAAGGTAGACCAGTAAAATTAGCACTGTACTACAGAGGCCCAAGAGTGATTCATTTACAGTTTTTATGTTTGTGCCTTTCAATAAAATATTCAAAGGCATTCTGCTAGGTTCTTTGTAGCCAACTCCCGGTTCCTCTTGTGAAACAAGCCAGGACCAGTATATAAAGAACAGCCTGGGGCCTTGAGTTTTGCTTTGGTGACAATTTCTGTTTATCTTTTTTTCTCTTCTTCTTGCAGGTAACCCCTGGCAGCAAAGCTGCAGCTGCCAATTTATGCATTGGAGATGTTATCATGTCTATTGATGGGGAAGATACAGAAAGCATGACTCACCTAGAAGCACAGAACAAAATCAAGGGCTGCATAGACGAAATAATTCTGACCGTGGGCAGGTAAAGTAGCATTTGGATTGAAGGAATGAAATCTGCCTGGCTCAAGTATCCAATGAGCACATATCACAGCTATGGTTGGTTTACTGTAGGAGGAAAAATATGAATCCCTGTGACCCAGGGCTAAACTCACTCTCCAGCAGGAAAGAGCTCCCAGTAGCAGAGTTTAAACTCACAAAGGTGTTAGGAATGTAAGTTGTTAGACCCTTTTATCCCATTTAGTTGCATACAGCATTCCTCTCTTTCTGCCCCTCTTGCAATGAGCAAAGCACACACTGTTAAGTAAGTTTAAAATTCTTTACTTACAAAACATTCCAAAGGTCAGATTCATGCATTTATCCAAGCAGCGGCAAGGAGAGCACAGGTAGAAAATACAGCAAGATAGCTTCAAACACATGCCCTAAGCTTGGAGTTTGCTTAGGCATGTCTTCCTTTGGTCAGTTACATGGCGCGGAGAGAGTGAGAACAGGAAGAGAAGACTTCACTTCATCTCTCATCAGAGAAGAGAGATCATGGCCAAGCTGAGTCTAGGAAACTAGCTCTTTTGTTTTAACCCTTTCATGCACTAACTAGCACTCGCACATAGTTCTGTTTGACTGCAATTTCCCACATTTACGAGCTTCAGCTATTCCCTGACAGTGACAGCCTGGACACAATAATTCATGCTGCGATTATCTCCTGTTGGATTACTGTGATGTGCTCTATGTAGGGCTGCTTTTGAGGATGATGCAACATTGCAGAGTATGTGGAATGAAGCTGTTTGGCTGGACAGCCGGTTGCGGCCACATTTCACTGGTTCTTAAATAATTTTACTGGCTGCCAGTACATTTCTGGTCTGAATGCAAGGGTTCGCTGATGACTTACAAAGCCCTGGACGACTCAAATACTTAAATACTTTCCCTGTATAGGCCCCCCAATCTGCTAAGGAAACCCTTTTAAGCACCCCACTACTTGCTACACAATGCTGTGACATGTGAGAGGGCCTTTTCAGTGGTGGCACTCTGGCTATGAAATTTGAAACCCTCTGAAATTTGGCTAATGCCTACTCTGGTCTCCTGTTGGAATGGGATGTTTTATTATGGTTTCAGGATGTGCTGATAGGAGGCGTTCCATCTGCCTGCCTGTTTTATTGCTTTGCCTCATATTCTAATAGAGGTTTCACTATTCCCTGCCACGGATTCTTTACACAGAGGGTGAGCTAGAACGCTTTGAACAAATAAAGTACATGGCAAGGTGTACATTTCCCCAGCTGTGCTCCTGCTTCCTGCACAACATAGGAAGATCTGAAAGGGGCCTGTAATCGTGTTTGGCTGAATGTGCTTATACAGTGGTACCTCGGGTTAAGTACTTAATTTGTTCTGGAGGTCTGTTGTTAACCTGAAACTGTTCTTAACCTGAAGCACCACTTTAGCTAATGGGGCCTCCTGCTGCTGCCGTGCCACCAGAGCACGATTTCTGTTCTCGTCCTGAAGCAAAGTTCTTAACCTGAGGTACTATTTCTAGGTTAGCGGAGTCTGTAACCTGAAGCGTATGTAACACAAGGTACCACTGTAAAGCTCTTTTGGAATTTCTTGTTCGCTGCAAGAAGGCTGGGGTTGGTGGGGAGGGAGAGAGTTCATTTCCTCACACCCTTAAAGGTAAAGATAAAGGACCCCTGGATGGTTAAGTCCAGTCAAAGGCGACTATGAGGTTGGGGCGCTCATCTCGCTTTCAGTCTGAGGGAGCCGGCGTTTGTCCACAGACAGCTTTCCAGGTCATATGGCCAGCAGGACTAAACCGCTTCTGGGGCAACGGGACACCATGACGTAAGCCAGAGTGCATGGAAACACTGTTTATCTTCCCACTGCAGTGGTACCTATTTATCTACTTGCACTGGCGTGCTTTCAAACTGCTAGGTTGGTGGGAGCTGGGACAGACCGATGGGAGCTCACCCCATTGTGGGGATTCGAATCGCCGACCTTCCGATCGGCAAGCCCAAGAGGCTCAGTGGTTTAGACCACAGCGCCACTCATGCCATGCACTGCATGCACTACACACTTAGTGCCTGGCTGGGCACAGAGAGCGAATAAAACCTGCCGGCGGAGAGCCAGCGTGGTGTAGTGGTTAAGAGTGGTGGACTTGTAATCTGGTGAACCGGGTTTGCTTCCCCACTCCTCCACATGCAGCTGCTGGGTGACCTTGGGCTGGTCACACTTCTCTGAAGTCTCTCATCCCCACTCACCTCACAGAGTGTTTCTTGTGGGGGAGGAAGGGAAAGGAGATTGTTAGCCGCTTTGAGACTCCTTAAGGGGAGTGAAAGGCAGGATATCAAGTCCAAACTCCTCCTCCTCCTCCTCTGCCATGCCAGCCGAACCCTTGCTGCTGCTGCCACCGGGCAGGTGTGGGGCACAGAAGGTTCACAGGGCCCAGCCAGCCAACGCGAGCCTTGGCGGCCATTCAGCGGCAAGGCCGGGGCCTGGAGGTCCCCAGCATCAGGGAGGGCAGGGATCCCAAATCATCCGGCCCCCCAGCCCTCCCCACCTTACGCCCCTGGTGTGGGCTGAAATTTGTAATGGACTTTTGTGGTTGCGGCAAAAGCAGCAAGTGTCTGCTGTATCTTCTCATGTCAGGGCTAGGTGTTTCTCAGCAGTTCCTTCTCTCCAGGGGGGAGAGCACTTTTGGTTGGTTCATCATGGACTCTCCCCTTCCTTCCTTCCTTCCTTCCTTCCTTCCTTCCTTCCTTCCTTCCTTCCAAAGCCCCTCTCCTCTTCTCCGGCTTCTGTGCCAGCGCCTGCCTGCTGTTTGGCTATCCATTCCTTTCCTAGTAGGAGATTTATGTGAAGGTTTCATATTCTGCCAGATCAGCTCATAAGAGTTGGGTTCATGGTCCAAGAACGTCTTTCTCCCTCCCTCCCTTCCTCTCCTCTCTCTCTCTCTCTCTTTTTTTTTGGAATGGAGATGAGCAATTATTGTGCAAGATTATGCAACTCTTGGGCTAATATATAACCACGAGTAATCAGAAAAACTATTGTGGGGTGGGAGGAACTGCAGATACGTTTTTTTGCGTGAACTATAATAATAATATAATAATAATAATTTATTATTTGTACCCCGCCCATCTGGCTGGGTTTCCCCAGCCACTCTGGGCGGCTTCCAACAGAGATGAAAAATACACTAAAATGTCACATATTAAAAACTTCCCTGAACAGGGCTGCCTTCAGATGTTTTCTGAATGTCAGGTAGTTGTCCATCGCCTTGACATCCGATGGGAGGGCATTCCACAGGGCGGGCGCCACCACCGAGAAGGCCCTCTGCCTGGTTCCCTGCAACTTGGCCTCTCGCAGTGAGGGAACCGCCAGAAGGCCCTCGGAGCTGGACCTCAGTGTCTTTTAATGTCGTTGTAAATAGTTGCACAACGCTTCTGTTGTTCCTCTCTTCCCTCCCAAAGCTTTGGAACAAACACCGTGAATTTCTGTGTCAAAGTTAGTTTTATTGTTGCAGAATCACTTCCAAGAAGTGGAGCTGGCAGCAGATCCTCTTCATTCAATCATCAGCGGCACAGAAAAGCCGAATTTAAGTCACAAACTTGTGCAAGAAGTGAAGCAACCACCCAGACAGCTCTTGAGAGAGAAGTATTTTAATCAGGGACCAAAATGTGCTACATTAACAAAAGGCTGTGACTAAGGGTCTATTGAATTAGCTCAAAGGGGGAGAGCAAAACAAGGAACTCGACTCAAAAAAATAGAGGGAGGTGGATGTACTCCAGGAATGCCACAAATTCTCTTGACTCACTCCAGCCCTGTCATTTTCCTGAGAATTCCCTCAACCCTGAGAAACGTCTGTGTCGTTCAACCTAGTCTGGCACGCTGTGTATGCATGTCTGTCTATATATGGACATTAAAATGGACAGGCAGCTTCTCAAAGGTTTAATTATTATTGATGGCTATTGGCAAAGTGCGTTTGCACTGGAATGTTGTGTATGGGATATTTCAGAGAGCTGGCTTCTTCAGAAGAACGGATGCTAAACTTTAGAGAGCGCCTTTCCCGCAAAATCCAGCCTTTCTTAACCTGTTGCTAGACTACAACTCCCATTATCCCTGACGGCTAGCCCTTCTCACTAGGGATGATGGGAGTTGTAGTGCAGCAACACGTAGGGACCCAAGGCTGAGAAAGCTTGCCCAGCGATCGAAGCCTTGACATGCTCTCCCCTTCTAAAAACGGTCCATTTTAGAGCCAGTTACCTGTTGAGTCTCCAGCCAGCCTCACTGCGATTTGCTTTTACTGAGCTGCGTTTTCAAGCTATGCCCTCCGCCGTCCTGGACGGGTGAGACAAAAGGGTGCCGTATAAAGGCAGACTCTGTATATGTGGTCTCCCTTAACTGCTCAGCTGAGGTAAGGAAATCTAGCAGACGCCACTAGCAGAGGGACTCAGGAGTGGTGGTGGTTTCACCAGCGATATACTGCTGTGTGAAGCCGACATCATGGTCTGCTCCTCCTCCTCCTCATAATAATTATTATTATTATTATTTGTACCCCACCCATCTGACTGGGTTGCCCCAGCCACTCTGGGTGGCTTCCAACAAATAAAAAAGCATAATGTGGAAGTATAGCAGCAAAGGTCATTTAGTAAGTAACCTAAAGGTTAATTTTATTGTCAGACAGCCAACCGAGAGGGTTTTGGTGATTGAAGTGTTGCCTAGCAACCAGTCAGAGGGGCATGATCCATCTCAGGTAGCACATGCTTTGATTGGCTATGTAGCTGTCAGGAGTTTTCCTCTGTATGTTTAGTTGAATGTCTCCTTGCTATAGACAAGGCCTGCCCTAAAAAAGGCAAAACCTCTCTTCTTTGCTTCTCCTCAAATTATACACTGTATTTCATTCAATTTCCGCATTGTAGTGTTAACCAGACTTTTCTCTCAGAACTCCATCTGCATGCTGGTCCTGGGCGATATATTGATATATCGCCCAGACCTATACATTGGACCCAGGGGGCGATTTCTCACCCTACTGCCCATATAGGAATGATGTCTCTCCCCGGCAGAGTAGCTCCTATGACTTCTTAGCAATGTAAGCATTCCAGTGACTCGCAAAGTTGCCCTTTTTGCTCTGGCGGCCTAAAAGATGAGAAAGAAGCCCCTGGACAATATAGCATTGAACTGGGAGACGCCCACATCTAGAGACTATGATTTGTGGTGCAGCAAAATCTCTTTGTTGTTGTTTATAATAATAATAATAATAATAATAATTTATTATTTGTACCCCGCCCATCTGGCTGGGTTTTGTTTAGTCGTTTAGTCGTGTCTGACTCTTTTTGACCCCCTGGATCAGAGCATGCCAGGCACTCCTGTCTTCCACTGCCTCCCGCAGTTTGGTCAAACTCATGCTGATAGCTTCGAGAACACTATCCAACCATCTCGTCCTCTGTTGTCCCCTTCTCCTTGTGCCCTCCATCATTCCCAACATCAGGGCCTTTTCCAGGGAGTCTTCTCTTCTCATGAGGTGGCCAAAGTATTGGAGCCTCAGCTTCAGGATCTGTCCTTCCAGTGAGCACTCAGGGCTGATTTCCTTCAGAATGGATAAAATCTCTTTACGTGTATTTATTTTTGATTCAGATTTGTCATGGCCAATGGCTAGTACAATAAAGTTATTGGAATTGAGAAAACCTGCCTGAACTTGACAGGAGAAAGCAGGGAGAAATACCTTGAGGCAGTCGGGCAGCATTCCCCATTCTGTCGTGGAGCATGTCCAAAAACCAGTTGAAACGCAGCCCCTACTTTTCCCAAATCAACATTCACAATGTGGACCAAAAGCATCACCCAGCTCACTGACAGGGTGAAACCAGCATGTTACTTTGGAAGCTTGTTTTGCATCAGTGGTGGTGGAGATAGTTGGTGCCATGGCCCTGGGTGCAAAATGCTGAGGGGGCGCAACCGTGCAAGTTCCAGCTTCTACAGGGACCCCTGCCCCACCAAAGGTGGCATAGCGACCTGTTGGGGGGGCTGCCACCCTGGTGGTAAAAAGGTAAAGGACCCCTGGACGGTTAAATCCAGTCAAAGGTGGCGATGGGGTTGCGGTGCTCATCTCGCTTTACTGGCCGAGGGAGCCAGCGTTTGTCCACAAACAGCTTTCCGAGTCATGTGGCCAGCAGGACTAAACCGCTTCTGGTGCAACAGGACACCGTGACATAAGCCATAGCGCACGGAAACACTGTTTATCTTCCCACTGCAGTGGTACCTATTTATCTACTTGGACTGGTGTGCTTTCGAACTGCGAGGTTGGCAGGAGCTGGGACAGAGCAATGGGGACTCACTCCGTCGCGGGGATTTGAACCGCCAACCTTCCGATTGGCAAGCCCAAGAGGCTCAGTGGTTTAGACCACAGCGCCACCCTGGTGGACCCCCTCTCCAGCTCCCATCCTTCCATGCCTGCCTGACGTCATCTTATCTACACTGCTTTAACTCGGAACCCCCAAATCCTGGTCCCCCCCAAACTCCTTCCATGGTAACTGTATTAAAAGAGGGCAGCCTACTCTCTTGTCATAGAGGACTTTTTGTTTTGAGCAAGCGAAGCATTTTGCCCCAGCTGCTCGCAGGGGACAAAGGGAGCTTATCCTTGCAGCCGTAAGAGTGCAAACATCAGACATTTTGCTTCCTTGTTTGGATAACTTCAAGTACAGGTGGAAAGCGGAGCCAAGAGCGACTTTGTCCTTTCCATTTTTATCCCCTGAACAAGTCTGCATGGATGCCAGCCTCTGTAAAAAAACCAACCCCCCCCCACCAACTCTGCATCTGTTATTGTGTTCCTTAAATATAAAGGCTGACTTGATTCGAATGCCACAGGCTTTCTCATTCAGAGAAAAATAGCTTTGTAACCACCAAGGAAGCTGGATGCAGCGGCGTAGCGTGGGTTGTCAGCACCCGGGGCAAGGCAAGTAATTTGCGCCCCCTAACCTGGGGCAAGGCAAGTAATTTGCACCCCTAACCCCTAACCTGCCGCCGCTGCCAGCTTCTTCTTGCTGCTGCCTGGGCTGGGGTATTTACGGTAAGGTAGCCACGGCGGCGGCGGCGGGTCCGTGTCAGGTGATCTGAGGCGAGTTGCCGCTGGCGCTGCCGCCCAAACGACGCTGCTTGCCCGGAGGAGGAGGAGGGCAGAGAGGCGAGGAAAATGCAACATGGCCCAGCAGCTGCAGCAGCAGCGGCAGGGCTGTGAGCCGCTGCCTGCCGGACGCCTTCAGCCCGGACGCGCGCACAGCTTGTCGGTTCCGCGAGACATGGGGCTCTGCTACAGCCTGAGCCCGAGGCTCTTCGGCCAATCCGGAGGCGGCGAGCGCGCCCCCCGAGATGTTGCGCCTGGTGCAGCCGACCCCCCTGCACCCCCCACGCTACGCCACTGGCTGGATGCGTCTCTTTATTAGGTTGACGAAATTCAAAGGATGGCGGTGAACTGGAGCAACTGTGTGGAAGAGGGAATTTTGACTAGTGAGCACTGTGTCAGCTGAAATTCCCTCTTCTCATAGTGAATTAGAAATATGACACACCTGTTGTTCCTTGCTTTATCTGATATTCTAAGTTAGTTGCACCACACCTGGCTCTCAGAATTGGTCTAGCCTTTTAGTTCTTCAGAAGGCTGGATTAAGAAATTGCTGAGAAGGCTCCAAGCCTCCTCATCTAATTTTCAAGAGCCAATTAATTTTTTTGGAACCGTCACCAGGAAGAAATAAAGAACAGCAAACCTGATCTTCTCAGGTGGGCAAAAAAGTCACAATAATCTTGTCTCGGCAGGTTTCAATGGCAAACTTGCTGGATTCTTGGCCATGTTCAAATTTATATGGCAATTAGCTGAAGCTGGAATACTTTCCCCTCATCAAACTTTGACTTTCAGTGCTGCTGAAAGCATCTCCCAAAACCTTTTACTTCTGTGCAACCATCATGAGAAGTAGGAAAATTACTTTAAGAGATAAAGTAGAGGTTCTCGAGGGATTTATTGTTATTATTTACTCGAAACATGTCTGACACCAGTAACCCTGCCGAGAAAACTGATTTTTAATGTGCGGCGGTTAGAGCTATTGCTCTAGACTGCCTGCTAAAACATTCCTCTGGCATTTAAGTTTGTTCGCATGCCAGCCACCTGACTTTCGCAAGCACTGGGTGCTCACGAACGCCAGCGAAGTAACTGGGAACTGCAGCTGTTTTGCTCTTGTTTTTTTTTTTTTTTTTTTTGAAAGGCAGCTGTTTTATATTTTAGGGAGCTAAGTTTAGCCTGCAAATTTGGAATGCTGGTCTTTAAATGGAAGGTGAGAGCTCGCTTCATTCCTCGCTCATTCCATCGCCGTGATCGAGAGCCTGGGAATCTCCCGCTCAGTGGAATGCCCAGCTTTGCAATGTTTGTGCACGCCAAAAATGTTTTAGTTTGCCGTGAGTTGGGGCAAGTGACCCAGCTCCCCAAAAAGGCATTGGTGGGCTGGCGCTGATGCAACTTCTCAGCCTCTAAATCATCTTGCTCATTTAATAATAATAATAATAATAATAATAATAATAATAATTTGTTATTTATACCCTGCCCATCTGGCTAAGTTTCCCCAGCCACTCTGGGCGGCTCCCAATCAAATGTTAAAAACAGTACAGCATTAAACATTAAAAACTTCCCTGAACAGGGCTGCCTTCAGATGTCTTTTAAAGATAGGATAGCGGCTTATTTCCTTCACATCTGAAGGGAGTGTGTTCCACAGGGTGGGCGCCACTACCAAGAAGGCCCTCTGCCTGGTTCCCTGTAACCTCACTTCTCGCAATGAGGGAACCGCCAGAAGGCCCTTGGTGCTGGATCTCAGTGTCCGGGCAGAACGATAGGGGTGGAGACGCTCCTTCAGGTATACAGGACCGAGGCCTGTATACCTCTTCTCCCCTTCCTTCCCTGGTCAGGGTTAACCAGGGCACAGCATGGAGAAAGGGGTCAATATCTCTGACTTGCATGAATTTCATCCTCAAAGGAAGTTCTGCAGTTGAGATTATGCCCCTCGGCGTTTATGTGGCAGGCGCACTTATTCTGTAGGAGGTCAAAAGAACGTTTCTAATTACTGATAATAGGGTTGCAAAGCTCATTGTGGTCGGCAGGCCACTCCCTTTTTAAAAATAAATTTCTGACAAGTCCAGGCGAGGACTATTAATGTTTTCCCGAATAAGGGGATGCGTAGCATGCCACTTGGTGCATTCTTCTTGCCAGAAACTGCTCCAAAGTATCTTAACTGTAGTGGTTCATTCGTGCATTGCAGGGGGTTGGGATAGGTGACCCATAGGGTCCCGTCCAACTCCACAATTTTATGATTCTTTGGTTTATGTCTCTGTGAATTTAAAGTTGCAATGGAGGGAATAATGTCCCTTAAGGAAGGAATTCTGCTGTTAACCGTGGATAAGATTAGTCAGTGTGGTGTAGTGGCCACAGTGGTCCACACAACGGTCACCTCCAGGCTTCATCATTGTAACTCACTCTACGCGGGGCTGCCCTTGACTCTGACCCAGAAACTCCAGCGGGTGCAGAATGCCGCGGCGAGGCTCCTTACGGGGTCCTTGCCGCGGGATCACATTCATCCAGTGCTTTACCAGCCGCACTGGCTCCCGGTGGAGTACAGGGTCAGGTTTAAGGTTTTGACCTTTAAAGCCCAACGCGGCCTAGGACCCATGTACCTATGGGACCGCCTCTCCTGGTATGCCCCGCGGAGGACCTTAAGGTCCACAAATGACAACACCTTGGAGGTCCCAAGTCGCAAGGTGGTTAGATTGGTCTCAACTAGGGCCAGGGCCTTTTCAGTACTGGCCCCAACTTGGTGGAACGCTCTGTCACAAGAGACTAGGGCCCTGCAGGACTTGACATCTTTCCGCAGGGCCTGCAAGATGGAGCTGTTCCGCCTGGCCTTTGGTTTGGACTCAGTCTGACCCTTATGTTTCCCTCCCCTTATGGTTTTGATCTATGGGCTACTATTAAAATAAGGCTGCATTTTAAATTGTATTTTAACCTGCATTTTTAATTGGGGTTTATAGATGATAGATAGATAGATAGATAGATAGATAGATAGATGATAGATAGATAGTTAGATAGATAGATAGATAGATAGATAGATAGTAATTTTACTGGTGTTAGCCACCCTGAGCCCGGCTCTGGCCGGGGAGGGCGGGATATAAATTAAAAATTATTATTATTATTATTATTATTATTATTATTATTATTATTGGTTAGAGAGCTGCACTAGGACCTCCGGAGACCAGGGTTTGGATCTCTGCTCAGCCATGAAGCTCACTGGGCAACCTTGGGGCAGTCGCTGCCCTCAGCCAAACCCACCTCATAGGGTTGTAGTGGAGATTAAATGAGGAGGAGGAGAACTATGTACACCAGAGGTTTTCAACCTTTCTGGCTCCATGTCTCCCTTGACTAACTACAGTGCTACCTCGGGTTACAGACGCTTCAGGTTACAGACTCCGCTAACCCAGAAATATTACCTCAGATTAAGAACTTTGCTTCAGGATGAGAACAGAAATCGCGCAGTGGCGGCAGCAGGAGGCCCCATTAGCTAAAGTGGTACCTCGGGTTAAGAACAGTTTCAGGTTAAGAACGGACCTCCAGAACGAATTAAGTTCTTAACCCGAGGTACCACTGTACATTCTTTCTGTGGCACCCCTGTGGGGCTCAGGAGCCCAGTTATGCTACCCCTTGCCTGCAGAGCTGGCAGCCCCTCACCCTTTTTCGAATGCCCTCCCTTGTGGAGTGCTCCCTCAGCCTCTTCTCCCCTCTCCCCTCTCCTTGGGAGTCCTTCAGACAGTTGCTCTGAGCTGCCCCTCCTGCCCCAAAGAGAGGTGCCTTCTTACACTGCCCCATAGGAGCCTGGGAAGCACTGCCTGGCCAGCCCCAGAGGCACCATTCGCCTGGGGAGCTCATAGCTGGGGCTGCTGCAACAAACAGCCGTGCAAGCCTTTGGGAGGCAGAGACGCAAGAGGGCATCTGAGGAGGGAGGGAAGGGAAGAGGGACAGAGGCCAGTGTTGCCCACGGCACCCCTGACCATCATTCAAGGCACCCGAGGGTGCCAGGGGGCAGTGGTTATGAACCACTGACGTACAGCACCTGGAGCTCCATGGAGGAAAGGTGGGATGGAAACGTAATAAACAAACAAGCAAAAAGGCCCTCTTCAGAGTTATTTGTAGAGAAACAAAAAACATATTTGCATACAGTGGTACCTCAGGTTGCATATGCTTCAGGTTACATACACTTCAGGTTGCAGACTCCACTAACCCAGAAATAGTACCTCGGGTTAAGAACTTTGCTTCAGGAAGAGAACAGAAATTGGGCGCGGCACCAGCAGGAGGCCCCATTAGCTAAAGTGGTGCTTCAGGTTAAGAACAGTTTCAGGAACAAATTAAGTACTTAACCCGAGGTACCACTGTACTTGGATCTTCGATGGAATGAGCAATAATGGAAAGTTTCACATCCATGATCCGCAAATGGACTAGTGACTGCGTCTTCCCTTAATTTACCTTGCAAGGTTGTTATTAAGGGAATAATGGCCCACAGTTCCTCGAGGAAACCTGGCATATAAATAAATAGATTGCACAAAACTGCTGGTGCAAGTCTTGCTAAGTTAAATTTCCCACTCTTAAAGTCAGCCTCGGAGATGGTGGACTAAAGCGCTTCAATAGGAATCTTACTTATTTCTGGAGACTTCGACATTTCCCAGACGCACGGAATGTCTGCTGTGACTTTGCCTGAGTATAGCATGCTGTGCCTACTCCTGAAAAAAGTTTGGAAGCAAAAGAACCCCCCCCAAACCCTGGATTTGGGGGGAATTCCAAATTTATTTAATTATTATAATATTTTTTTATTAATTTTAACATATAAATTATAAAATGTACCACAAAACTTATCACTTATACAATCTTTTTGGACTTCCATCAGCACCTCTTTGACCACCGTTTTGACCACTTCTTATGCATTTCTTAACTTTATATTGCCTTTACATCTCTTAACAAATCATCCTCCCCTTGTCAATTTTTACAATACTTCTAATAATACTCCTCACAAAACTTCTTACAACCCTACAAATGTCATCTGTTCTTCACAATTACTTTTCAAATAGTCCGTAAATTTACTCCAGTCTTCCGTGAATTTCTGGTCTCGCTGGTTTCGAATCCTTCCTGTTAGTTTATCTAGTTCTGCATAGTGCATTAACTTCATCCTCCATTCTTCAATCAACAGCAACTCTTCTTGCTTCCATTTTTGGGCCAATAATATTCTTGCTGCTGTGGGGGAATTCCAAATTATGGAATTGTGTGGAGCAAGATAACTGTCTTGAAACTACAAAATACTGTAACAAATGTGGAGAATTCTAGCGTTAACCACCAGACGCTCTACTTTGCAGAACTGAATCAAAAATATGGTCGCCACTGGTTACTGAGGAAGGGAAAACCAATCCGTACAAGATGAACCTGGCATCCCAGCCACAGGTGAGTAACATGAAAGAGGCTGTTTCTTTTCCGCCAGACTGTGCCCACTGCAGGTATGGACTGAACTGTGTTGACGCAGCATAAATGACACTCCCATAGCTGCTGCTTGTGTTTTATTCTAAAGGCACAGGCGCACTGTGTGTCACATGTTTGGCATAACACATGCATGCCCAGTATAGGCTGAGGAGAAAAGTCATTTGTGGAGGAAAGAGTATCGTAAATCCATATACAGTTGTACATTAAATCTCAAATGCCTTGGCTCCCGAAAAAAATGGCTCCCGAACAATTGAAACCCAGAAGTGAGTGTTCCAGTTTTTGAACAATTTTTGGAAGCCGAATGTCCATCGCGGCTTCCGATTGGCTGCAGGAGCTTCCTGCGGCCAATCAGAAGCCATGCTTTGGTCTCTGAATGTTTTAGAAGTCGAGCGTGTTTCTTGAACGGATTCTGTTCGACTTCGAAGGTACAACTGTAGTTGTTTTTTGATTTGGCCATCGGGAATTGCATTTGGGTGGAATGCCTTTAATGTATGGGGAAATCCCATATCAGAAGTGGTGTTTTGGGCAATTTCAGAGGGGGGAGAAAAAGCTATAAAACCTCATTTTTTTGCGATTTGCACAACAACATTGCCCCCTCCCAAGAAAACTCAACAACTTCCCCTTAAAAAGCTCAATAACATTTCTGTCCAGGTTTTCACTCTATGAAATATGGAAAGCCTAGTCAAAACAGTTGGCCCTTCCAGATGGGGCCACGCTCCATAATTTAGCCTCTAGAAAAGTGGTTGGCAGGACATAAAGCACTAGGAAGTAATCCATGACACAATACATAATTAAGTTGAGGTTTCTCTCCACTAGATTTTATCGATCACCAGTAGTATAAAATATCGGGCAGCAGGAGATTGTGGGGAGGATGAAGTTCTACATCTGATCAGTGCAGAATTGTGGAATTTAGATTAACGTGAGAATGTATGATTGCCTGTGAAATTTGGGTGTTTGGGTGGCTTCTCTCAATGTCAGCCACAACTACTTCCTTTTGGCCTCATCCGCTACTGGCATGCAGTGATTGGAATGAAGTCCTTGGGTTCAGAAAAGTTCTCTAGCCCAACCCCCCCTGGGCTGCATTTTGAGAAGGGGGTAGGATGCCTGCACCCGGGATCATGGCCTCTTTTCTTTGTTTTGGGGTTTTTTGTTTGTTTGTTTGTTTGGTTGGTTGGTTTTCCCACCTCCGCACCCCACCAGGAACTTGTAGGCTCGAAGCTGCACATGAGCGCGACACCTGCCTTGAACGGCCGCACCATTCTTAAATAATAATAATAATAATTATTATTATTAATATGCCGCCCATCTGACTGGGTAACAGAATATTAAAACACAATAGTGATCAAAAAAGGAAGACAATATTTCATGATTCATTTCATAATAATTGCTTACCAAGTTTCATTTACCAATTATGTGAATACATTTTTCGTTAATCTGTGATGATTTGCCTGTACCAAAGGACAGCGGGGAAAACTCAAACACATGCGAGAAAGCTAAAAGAATCTAATGTCACTAGATTCTCACTTAGTAATTGTTTCAGCAGCAATATGAAAGGCCGAGTATATTTAGTTAAGAGTCAGACTGAATTTCTAAACACAGCAAAATTTTAAGAAAAGCTGTACAAATAATTATTTAATGTATTATGCTTTGAACACACTTTGAACTTAAGTACAAAGTTAAGTACAAAGTTTTCTGGTCGGATTGAAGCTGGCCAGAGGGTGGCGGAGAAACATATTGAACTGCAGGATTTGTCAGCGAAACTGCAAGATCGCTGTGGGTGGCGGCTAACGCCGTGTGAATGCGCCTTCAATGGGCTGGACGGTGGAGTAAGCGGTCATGTGGACATACCCCTTTTTGTATGTGTGTGCCCTGAACATAGCTGTCAACTTACAGATTTGAAAATAAGGGACCAGCAGCCTCAAAAATAAGGGATCAGCAGCCAAAATAAGGGATTTTCCCAGCACGGGTATGTTCGACTTCTGAGCCCCTCTGAGCCAAAGGCAGAAAGCCCAGCCAGCAGCCAAACGAAGCCTCAAGCGGTGGTCCTCACAGCGCAGCAACCCAGCAAAGGGGATGCAGCAAAGAAAACCACGTCACCTCTCCGCTGGGAAGCGCTGAGCAAAGGCGAATCCCCAGGCAACGCGGCCGATTTGATAGGCACAAGGCATGCAAGCTCCACCGCTCAGTCGTTCTTAGACTCCTTATTGGGTGAGCAACGCAGCCAAGCAACACAGTTGGAGCCTCCCTCCTCCCTGGCCGGCAGGCAGGGAGGGAGAGGAGCTGCTTCCTTTGAAACCCAGGAAATTTAAGGGACATTATCAGTAAGGGACAGCAGCGGGAAACGGCACTGGGATAAGGGACTTTCCCGCCAAATAAGGGACGGTTGACAGCTATGGCCCTGCATCTTAATGAAAGGAAAACCAGAAAATAGAATTGAGCTGCTTGCCCCAGGGTAAATCGGCGAGTCCCTTTCCGTACCTCTGCCCTGCCCCAGAGCCATACATTCCTTTGCCAGACTGATGTCATGGCTACGTTAAAACAGGCCACCGATTCTCCTGAGGCTTTTTCCTTTAAAACGCTCCCTGTCACATCCTCTGGGGATGAGATCATTGTGGCTGTTTTGTTTAGTTATTCCCATAGAAACCGGGGAATGGAAGGCTGTAGAAACTGGGTGTGTGCTTTGACATTTGATAAGACCGCAGTAGACCTCATGCCAAGACCTCTGAGTCAAGAGGTGAACGGCATAGCAGTTTCCTGTCTGAAATGCCCGGTGGCCTCATCTGGCTTCATATTCGTCATTGTTCCTGAATCGTTTTGTCTTTTGCATCGATGTAAACACTTGGTAAACACAGAAAGGGAAGCTGGAAAGCTAATCAGGCAGGTTTTCCCTCCCCACCCAAGAAGAAGAAGTTGGGTTAACCTTTCGCATTTTCACTCAGATTTCAGAGCATTTAAAATTTCCCAACCAGATGCCGTTTGGAAGACAAAATTGAAACACTGCCATGGCCTCCTTTAATTTTCCTTCTTTTTTTTTCAATCTCTTATCTCTGCGTCTCCTTTTTTTTTAAAAAAAAAGAGCTGTGAATATTTGAGACTATGAGGTCGGACCAATTGCTACAGGTGTTGGGAAAACCAGATTTGTGCTTGGGTACAGCAACAGATAGGGACGTGGGTGGCACTGTGGGTTAAACCACAGAGCCTAGGACTTGCTGATCAGAAGGTCGGCGGTTTGAATCCCCGTGACGGGGTGAACTCCCGTTGCTCGGTCCCTGCTCCTGCCAACCTAGCAGTTTGAAAGCACATCAAAGTGCAAGTAGATAAATAGGTACCGCTGCAGCGAGAAGGTAAACGGCATTTCCGTGTGCTGCTCTGGTTCGCCAGAAGCGACTTAGTCATGCTGGCCACATGACCCAGAAGCTGTACGCCGGCTCCCTCAGCCAATAAAGCGAGATGAGCTTCTGGTCCCGAGATTGTGGGGTGGTACAAAGCTATATTGGCACCTGTTTCCACCGTGTCATTTTCCCCTTGCACAGTGTATGACAAAGGCGACAAAAGGTCTCAGAGACAAAGGTCACAGACAGGACACCGCAGACTACTGAGACCGCAAAAGGTTAGACAGAGGCAATGATGTTCAGACAGCCGTGGCTTTGTCTGTGAGGGGTGTGTGTGCTCTGCACCCCAAGGTCACGCGTGCAGGCAGACTGAGGCTGCCTGCGGGTGGGGAGTGTGCTCCCTCTGGACCCCACTCCCCACTCTGCGATCATCCCTACACTAATGTCCATCCCGTATCCAAATATATTCCACCCCCCTTTGCAGACTGACCTTGTTTTTCACCGATTCCTTGCACAGCCGAGGGACTGCTGCTTATCACCCGCACGCCCAGCGCATCTGATTGTTCCCTCTGCTCCCTTGCATGCAGGATATAAGGCACATAGGAAGTGCACATAACCGAAGCGCTATGCCCTTCACTGCCGCCACCGCTGCTTCCAGCACTGCACCCAAGGTCATCACTGCCCAGTACAATAGCCCAGCGGGCCTGTACTCCTCGGAAAACATACAGACCTTCAACGACGCGGTGGGGTCCAAGTCCGCTCAGGGCGACCAGGAGCCCAGCAAAAAGTAAGTAGCTCCCCAGTTTTGCGCTTGACGGCACCACCACCACACAAGGAAAGCCCTGGTCTCTACTGTAGATGCACGGAGTGAGTGTATTTATGCTGTGACGCACCTCAAGACTTCTTTTCTTTCAGGTTGGCCACTCGGCTGGCGTGTGCCTGAGAACACCAGTTCTTCCGACGCAACAAAGAAAAACTAATGACCTTTCTGTTCTTTGATTCCCCAGCTGCCTGTGCCGTTTCAGCGCGCTTTCAGTATGACGTACGAGCCTTTAAAATTGCCTCCCCACTCGCTCAGGTGCTCGTCGCTTCTATTACGAGAATAATTGTGGCTTTTTGTGATCTTCCCAGCGAAATGGGACGGTCTGGCAGAGGGAGCACAAGTAAAGACTTCTCTTTTCAACGGAAGGTTTTGTGGTCCTGAAAGTAACATCTTTTTTGGGGGGGAGGGTGAAGGGCTGAGAAACTTTTCTTAGATGTTTAAATCTTCAGGTAAAGGTATCTGTCAGGGGTTCAGGAGCAGAGGCACAGGGAAGAGAGGAGATGGAGAGTGAAGGGGAAGAATCCGAGGGGAGCGTAGGAGAAGAGGACAGTGACTTCCATTTGTGCTGTGATTTCTACTGTAAAGGTTCAGGATTTCCAGACAGGGACCGAGTAGGGTTTTTGTTTTGTTCCGCCACTTTCCCCGGAATCGGAACAGGTGTCAATCAGGTTTGCTGCAGAATGTTCCAATTCAGTGCTAAACAGTGAGTTTTCCCAGGGAAAAGCAGCAGGACCAGAAAACACGCTCGGACCTTTGCTTAGAAATCGCGGCACAAACAGAAGTCTTGATGAGCCCCAAGTTGTTCTGTGATGCATATTGTGCTGGCTGCTTGGCTGTGTGGAACTGTCTAAACCAGGCTTCCATAAACTTGGCCCTCCAGATGTTTTTGGCCTACAACTCCCATGATCCCTAGCTAGCAAGGGATGATGGGAATTGTAGTCTCAAAACATCTGGAGGGCCGAGTTTGAGGAAGCCTGATCTAAGCAGTCTTTTCCAAACTTGGGTCTCCAGCTGATTTTGGACTACAATTCCCACCATCCCTGACCACTGGTCCTGCTAGCTTAGGGATCATGGGAGTTGTAGTCCCAAGAGAGCTGGAGACCCAGGTTTGGGAAACCCTGGTCTAAATGAAGCTGGTTTAGGGTTGCGACTGATGCTGTATTTAATTTATGTCCTTTCTTCCCCACCTCCGTGGCAAATTATCATCCCGAACGTACCCCATCCTTTATAACGCCCTCCTTTTGTGACCAGTCCTTTGTCACCTGCTGGCGGGTTCAAGGCTCCTTTTGCATCGGTCTATAACCCACTCCAGGCCTCTTCCTCCTCTCCTTTGCGAAGGAGGCACAGTACCTCATCCATACCCAGCCAAATCCGAGTGGGGCCCGGACAGCTCAAGGAAGTTGCTCAGATCTGCCCCAGCAGCCCTGTGGAAGTGGACGTGCCGGGACTCAAAGTGCGGCACGTACAGTTTAACTCTCCTTTACAGCTCTATTCACAGAAAAACATCCTGGATTCTTTGCAGGGGCAGATCTCTTACGTTAGCCCTTCCTTCCCCAGGTAAATTTGCCTGCCTCACATGCCGCTGAATTGTTGTCCCTGCGCACATTCACCTTCCTCATCCTTTTGTGTGCATCCATCGCTCACTCAACGCGGTCGATTGTTGCAAAAAAATAAATAAAAAATCTCTACATTCTTGTGATGGATGCATCTCCTCAAGCTGAGATTTGGGGTTGCTTCTGAAGTAACGTTTTGGAGCTTCCAGTCAGTGGCGGGGGCTCACTGTGGCGTAAATATGCTGGATTTGGGCATGCTTCTCTAATATTCTTTTTTTGGGGGGTGTTGTGTTAATCCTTTACACCCCTGTTCATCAAGGATCACCTTATCCCTCTGTTAAATAGTGGGTACACGTAGCAGATGACACAGCGATTCTCCAAACAACTCTTGTTTATTCACAGGCCAGAACAGAACTGAACTGACGGGTTCAGTCAGTCTGCTTATATAGAGCTCCAGTATAATGTAACTGTAACAATTTCCTAAAACTATCCAATCACTGAGCGTCACTTTCGATCCTTTATTTGCATAGCTATCTACAGTATCCCACTGCTGGCCCGGGGTGAGAACTTCAGTACATAACACCCTCCATCACAAGATCGTGGCATTTATTAAATTCCTATATGGCCCTTCATCCGAGGATCACAGGGTGGTGTACAATAGAAAAACACAAAAATACACAACATGGTAGCAAGCAAAAACAAGACCACTCTCAGTATGGGGAGCTTTTCAACATGCAAACGTGGTTTCTTGTGCTTGAACCTAAAGCATAATAGTATAAGAAAAGGAGAGAGCAAGGTCTGGATCAGGGAGAAATTTGAGCATGCAAATTACCTGTGTATGGGCTCGGGGGAAATACTTTGATGAGGACGACGACGTTACCTTGGAATTGGCCCTTGATGCATGAAGCCTGTCTCAGTAGCTTTTCCCAATCGCTCGTTTTTCTTCTCCTGTCGTGCATGGTTCAGGTTGGTCAAACAGGCTTTATTCATACAAGCAGGAAGGATCTGTTCCATGGAATGTGTTGGATTTTGAACACCATCGCTGGCATGTTGTGACCACTCTAAATGTTTTTTGCGCATGCTCTGTTAGCTACAAATAGGCCAGTTCCGCTTAATGTTAGAAATAATGTTAGAAATAAGGCATTGTAAGAGACAACTGGGACGCGGGTGGCGCTGTGGGTTAAACCACAGAGCCTAGGACTTGCCAATCAGAAGGTTGGCGGTTCGAATCCCCGCGATGGGGTGAGCTCCCGTTGCTCGGTCCCTGCTCCTGCCAACCTAGCAGTTCAAAAGCACATCAAAGTGCAAGTAGATAAATAGGTACCGCTCCGGCGGGAAGGTAAACTGCGTTTCCGTGCGCTGCTCTGGTTCGCCAGAAGTGGCTTAGTCATGCTGGCCACATGACCCGGAAGCCGTATGCCGGCTTCCTCGGCCAATAAAACGAGATGAGCGCCGCAACCCCAGAGTCGTCCGCGACTGAACCTAACGGTCAGGGGTCCCTTTACCTTTACCTTTAAGAGATGATCGGGCCTTTAAAGAAGCAATAATGGAACAGAGAGATGGTAGAAAAGCTTTAGATATTCCAAATGTTGTAGAAACCTCGTTTTCTAACGGACAAAGAAATTTCAGAAAACCTTCCACTTAAATGTAGAGCTCAACCAGCAGGAAACTGAATAGCCTTGATCTACAGTTTGTAGAATCAGGTACCTTTCCTCAGCCCAGTTTGGAAGCAAGATGAGCAGGGAGAGAAATATTACAACCTATATTACAACCTGTTGAGCATGAAGATACAGTGGTGCCTCGCAAGACGAAAAGAATCCGTTCCGCGATTCTCTTCGTCTAGCAGTTTTTTCGTCTTGCGAAGCAAGCCCATTGACGGATTAGCGGATAAGCGCTATTAGCGGCTTAGCGGCTTAGAAAAAGGTGGGGAAAGGAAAAAAAAAAAACCCGCAGGAACTCGCAAGACATTTTCGTCTTGCGAAGCAAGCCCATAGGAAATTCGTTTTGTGAAGCACCTCCAAAACGGAAAACCCCTTCGTCTAGCGGGTTTTCCGTCTTGCGAGGCGTTCGTCTTGCGGGGCACCACTGTATCTGGGGGGTGGGAGAGAAAGATAGATGCTTTTCTCTGTCATGGATGCTTTAGGTGAGATTCTGCAATGCAGGGAGTCCCATGCAAACTTGCAAAGTCTATAATTCTCACTTATACCCCTCTTGATTGTAAAAAAATTCACTCTACAGCCCAAACATATGTCTAGTTTTGACCCGGAAAATTCTCTGAGGTTTAATTTCCTTGCTTTTGCACATGGTTCATGTTGTTGTTATCTTCAATGACCGCAATTAGTTAGGGGTTGCTTTTAGAGACTGTAATTAGTGATTGCTAATGATAGTTCTGAGGGGAAGGAATTGGTGGTGTGTCATCATTGGAGCACTGGGTGAAGTTTTGAAGGTACACCATGCAAGTTAAAACAAAATGTGATTGAACCTCTTCAGATTTAACATTGCCGTTTGTGTATCATGTTTTAAAGCAATAGCTTGTCTTTTCCATGTTTTATCTTGGATGAAATGGTTATATTTTTAACTTAAACAGCACCCCCACCTTAGGCCCGCTTGATATTAGTGTAATGCGCTGGAAATAATGTGCATTATTTCTGCCTCCTATGCTTAATGGTGAAAATCATCTGAATAGGAAAATAAGGGATCCTTCTTTGTGCCTTCTGGAAGAAGACAGACATCTTTGCAAGGCAAAATGGAATGTCTGAATTGCCTCATAGGCCTGGTTCAAACGTAGTTCATCACTCAATGAACATGAAGCGAGTCATCGCAGGTCAAACCCTATTGCTCTCGTATTGCCTGAAGCGCAGATGTTTCTACATGAAGCCTGTTACATGTTCAGCCACAGCCCAGTCAAGTGATATGCATGAATCAGCTCTTATTGTTCCTCTTGTCTGTGTCTCTCACAAACAGCGAGTCTCGTGGATCCAGTGTGTGGGGCAGCCAGTTATGCACATTTATTCATGTTCATTATGTTGTGCTTATCTGCAGTTGTGCAACTTAAGCCAGTCTTTTGTTTTGTGAATTGGCTGCTCGCCTGAGGTGAGTAGCAACAACTGCCTGGGAAAATCTGATTGGCAAACGTCACCTGTCTTATGCAGTGTGTGTAGCTTTCTCCCATGCAGCCAAGAGGGGGAATTTAAGCCTATCGATAACCCTCTTGTTGGACGCGGGCGGCGCTGTGGGTTAAATCAGAGCCTAGGACTTGCCAATCAGAAGGTCGGCGGTTCGAATCCCTGCGACAGGGTGAGCTCCCGTTGCTCGGTCCCTGCTCCTGCCAACCTAGCAGTTTGAAAGCACGTCAAAGTGCAAGTAGATAAATAGGTACCGCTCTGGCAGGAAGGTAAAGAGCGTTTCCGTGCGCTGCTCTGGTTCACCAGAAGCGGCTTAGTCATGCTGGCCACATGATCTGGAAGCTGTACGCTGGCTCCCTCGGCCAATAAAGTGAGATGAGCGCCGCAACCCCAGAGTCGGCTACGACTGGACCTAATGGTCAGGGGTACCTTTACCTTAACCCTCTTTTTAAAATAAAAGTACTAAAAATTCTGGAGATACTCTAATTCAGAGTCCATTAGTTTGGACCCCGAGAGAGCAGTAAACCTGGACCCCACAAACCCAAGTGGTAGGCATCACACATTATATTCTGGAAGCACCAATAATGGGGGGGGGGGAGTAACATAAGAATGGTGCAAGTATACACTTAAAAGTAGTTTTAAAAGGGGAAATACCAAGAAACTACTGTTAGGAGGCGATGACTGGCTTTTCCTGCATTCAGTTGTAGATTTAATCTCACTGCCGCTTGTTTGTGCAAAGACACTTTCCGTCTCTAGTTGTTTCTCTCTGTGTCTTGTTTTCTCACCCTAAAACAAACAAGCAAAAATGCTGTTAGCAGATCTCCCAGCACTTCATTCACTAAAGGTGTTTCCTTTAATTTTTCCTCAGCTTGGAACAACTTAACCAGCCTGCCGGTAACTTAGTGATTGACAGAGACTCTGAGGTCTACAAGATGCTGCAGGAGAACCAAGATTCGGCAGAGCCGCCTCGACAGTCCACCTCATTCTTGGTCCTCCAAGAAATTTTAGAATCTGAAGAGAAAGGTAAAGGGGGGTGTGTGTGTACACGTTGGTTTTTAAGAAACAAGGACTGTTAAGCTCAAAGACTTGGCTGGAAATACTGTCCTAGTTTTTTAGGGGGGGAAATAAAGAAAAAAAATTATTCCCCCCCCCCAGCCACGGGGCTGGGGCAGGGGAAGCCCGAGCTTCCCCTGACCCCAGCCCCCAGAACAGGTCCAGGAGTGGCGGCAAGATTGCGCGCAACCTCGTCGCCGCACCCCGCTTGCGGGGCTGGGGACGGGGGAAGCCCGAGAACAGGCTGCTATCCGCAAGCCTTCGGAGTCCGAAGGCATGCAGATAGCTGCCTGAAGCCCGGGGAGCGCAGTGGGAGTTGGCGCTGCGCTCCCCGGGCTTCAGGCTGCAGGCTGCTATCCACAAGCCTTTGGAGCCTGGTGGGAACTCCCACTGCGCTCAGAAGGCTTGCGGATAGCTGCCTGAAGCCTGGAGAGCGAGAGGGGTCGGTGCGCACCGACCCCTCTCACTCTCCTGGCTTCAGCGAAAGCCTGCATTCGCTCCATAGGACGCACACACATTTCCCCTTCATTTTTGGAGGGGAAAAAGTGTGTCCTATAGAGCGAAAAATACGGTAATAGAGGGAGAAGGAAGCAGCATTTGATCCTTATGACCCTTGCTCTGAACCAGCTCCCCTGTGGGACACACATGTTGCAAAGTTACATTGATGTTCTTAAAAATAGCAGCTGCGAGGAGGGAAATCGGGGGCTAGAGGGCAGGGAGAGGGTTTAATCTTTCCACACAGTAGTCCCGGTGGAAATTGCCTTCCCCTCAACCCCCAAGAAACGACAATTTGGCTCAGGAGGGAAGCTCCTTTTTATCACGCTCATCAAACCACATTCCTTATAGGGATTATAAAGGAGTGCTTTAGACTTCTTATGGGAAACAGTTCTCAGCTAAGTCGTTCTGGGTACTTAATATGGAGGGAAGCTGTTGAATGTGGGATAGATGCAAGATTGTTTGGTTTGGTGGGGGAAGCCGAGCTGGGGACGGAGGGTCAAAACTGAGCAGTGAAAATTCACCAAAATCTGCACTTCCGACATGGGCTGCCATACGGCTGGATTTTCCCAGACATTTCAGCAATTTCCACCCGGACACTGTTTACAAGGGCCAAATACCGGCTACGTTGGGAAAATTCCAGACGTATGGCAACCCAACACAAAACAACCTTATCTGCAATAGTATCCCTGTTGTAACCTATGCAACATTTCAGTCCTTCAAAACCACTGCCAAAAGCCACAGAGGTGGACTTCAGACTTTCAGATTTCAGAAACACCTTGTGTGAGGCCAAAATTTCATTGGACATGCATTTTTTTATATATATTTTTTATTCAACATGGCGCCAGGGAAAGATCTCCAATGATGCTGTTTTATTTCCTCAGCAGAAACCACGGCCTGTATTGTTGCCTTGATTTTATACTCAAGACAGTTCTCCTAATCCGTAATACTGGTTGCTTTAAAATACTTACAGATCCCAATAAGCCTTCCGGATTCCGAAGTGTGAAAGCACCAACAACCAAAGTTGCGGCATCGATTGGAAATTCTCAGAAGCTTCCTGTCTGTGATAAGTGTGGATCTGGCATCGTGTAAGTAGCAGCACGAGCAGTCATTGGAGACTGCAATTGTGGAGAGGCTGTAGTTCAGACACTGGCAAACTCGGTCCACCAGATGTTTTGGGACTACAACTCCCATCATCCCTGACCACTGGTCCTGTTAGCTAGGGATGGGAGTTGTAGTCCCAAAACATCTGGAGGGCCCAGTTTGGCTATGCCTGCTGTAGTTTGAGGAAAGACTTTTCAGCTTTGAAAAAAAGGTTAAGGGAGGGTTGTGGTGGAAGTTTTAGTATCGAGTAGCATGTGAAAGGGTAATCATGAACTAAACAACAGTCAAATACCGCATTTTGCATTTTGTACAGTGGTACCAACGCGGGTGGCGCTGTGGGTTAAACCACAGAGCCTAGGACTTGCTGATCAGAAGGTCGGCGGTTCGAATCCCCGCGACGGGGTTGCTCGGTCCCTGCTCCTGCCAACCTAGCAGTTCAAAAGCACGTCAAAGTGCAAGTAGATAAATAGGTACCACTCCAGCGGGAAGGTAAACGGCATTTCCGTGCGCTGCTCTGGTTCGCCAGAAGCGGCTTAGTCATGCTGGCCACATGACCCGGAAGCTGTACGCAGGCTCCCTCGGCCAATAAACCAAGATGAGCTCCGCAACCCCAGAGTCGGCCACGACTGGACCTAATGGTCAGGGGTCCCTTTACCTTTTTATATGACCTTCCTGAATTTTGATCCTGGTACTGTTTTTCTTCCCAGAGGTGTGTTTGTGAAACTCCGGGAGAAGCACCTCCACCCAGAATGCTATGTGTGCAGTGATTGCGGAACGAACCTGAAGCAAAAAGGGCACTTCTTTGTGGAGGATCGCATCTACTGTGAGAAGCACGCCCGGGAACGGGTCACCCCGCCTGAAGGATACGATGTGATCACTGTGTTTCCAAAATGAGTGTTTTTCCAGCACTCTACCAGGCACCACTGTCTTCTGCCTCTGAATTCTCCTCGCAGTCACAGAGGCTCAGCGAGGCTTTTGCCAGTGGACCTTTTTATACCGCTAAGTAAGTGAACCACTTCCATTTTTATAAAGAAAATCCGCTCGGTCGGAGGGAATTGCCCCTCTTTTTTGATAATGCAACTCTTCTTCTGCAACTAAAAAATCGGATGCCAGAGGGCAAGCCACACGATTGTTCTTTTTCTACTCAATAAAAGGAGCTGACTCAAACCGCTGTCTGCATTGTGTTTGAATTAGCATTGTGTGGACTAGATGCAAGGTAAACGGAAGTATACACCAAAAGTACTCCTGTCTCAAATTTTTAAGAATCCAGGTCAGCAAAAAATATTGCCTCTTCTGCACCAGTGTGCTTTTCTGCTTCTCACTTAGATATCACTTACACAAGTTTCTTGTTAGGGCTGGGGGTGTGTTGCATGATGTCTCATGAGTTCTGCAGTCTGTGGAAAGGGCTTGCTTACTTTAGTTTCCCATGGTGTGGTTTTATAAAAACTGCCTGTTCCCCATATCTTTCTGCTTGCCTTTGTTTTTTGTTATTGCTGAAACTGAACTGTTTCTGAAGCAGTGCTTTTAAGTACTTGCATTCATTCTTCTGGTGTGAAATACTATGATGCAACTCTCTTCTTCAGACTCATGCCAAGGAAAACACACTTCTCACTGGGCATAGCAACTAATTCCGTCTTTGAGTAGTAACACTAGGTATCTAGATAACAAAACATTCCCCCCTTCCCCCGGTGGTTTGATAGCAGATTGTTGTAGAATTGGCCTTTACCTAGAGCAGTAAGGGGAGCAACTTTGCAATTTACTTTTATCCAGGAGTGCCAAACTGGGAGGGGGGGGGGGAGCTGAGTTTCCCATCCTAAGTAGGTAACCCTGAATTGTCTCCCCTGCCTTGATAAATTTCTTTGGCTCTTTACTATCAGTTGGTACTTTTACACCAACCATTACTGACAAAACCCAAAACGATCTCAAAAGACAATATGGAAATGAGACATAAGTTAAGTAGTAACATGGACTTAGGTTCTCAGAACCTGGCACCTCCAGGTGTACAATTTCAAGTTGTTTTTTGTAGTGCTTCTAGGAGACAACTGAACACGTGGATTTGCAGTAACTCTGCTACCTTGAAAGTGCTGCTTGTTACAAAACAATTTATTTAGCAAAATTATCAAAAACTGAAGTCATACAGGTTTGGACTTTGAAACAAAATACATCGACCAAATAAAACTATAGTTGAGGGCAAGGAGTAAGCATACTGAGAAGTAAAAAAACCAAAAACTCCAAATCCTACCATTTATCAGAACTTCCACAGGAAACTATAGTAGTATTTAGCTTTCCAGTTTGTACAAAGTCAGAGGATCTAAAATCCAAGGGGAGTCCAAAAGCTCTCTTTTCACATCTACACTTAGTAATGTTACATTTTAGAGCCTTATTTTCTTTCTGGAAAATGATACAACCAAAACAAATAGTCTGAAATGCATTTCTGAACTCTTAAGAACAAAGCAACTGTAAGGTTACAGTCACCAGCTGCCTGTATCTCAAAACACACTCTCTGTGCTGACATCTTCAGAGTTTTCTAAAACCTTGAACGCTCTCATTTTCTCTTTAAGTTGCTCAGAAGTTTTCATTTGGTCTAGGGAGAAAGAAGCAAAACACACAGTTTAGAGCACTTTCCTTGAACTGGTGGACTGGGAAACTCGAGTGGTTTGTGGCCTGATCCAAGGTGGATCGCAACAGGAGTGCTATCATGCAAAATATATGGTGAATGGTTAAGGGAAAAGTCTCCAAAATGCATGTTTTAAAAATGGGCCCTAGGTCTGAAAAGCTTGAAGATACCTGTGTTCAGAAAGACTAGAGTGTCAGTAAACAGCCAGGTTGTTCTTTTTAAACCAACCTAGCCCTCCTTTATAAAAAGACAATGCTCTCTGAACTTTGTCTTGTGTAGTTTCAAACTCTAGCATTCTTTTTTTGATAACACAATCAAATTGACAATTATTCAGTAGTAAGAATCGGACTTAAGTAGCTAGGCCGAAAGTTAAGTCACTACCAATGCAGTTGTTTCTCTCCTAGCACAATTGCGGCAGCAAAAAATGCTCCTTTGTGGCAAAACTGTGCGTACATATCGGAGTTATCAGCTGCACATTTTGTGCTAAGCAACTTACACAGTAAAAACAGTGAAACAAAAATATTTTTAAAACAGATAGTTGGTCAGAAGCAGCAACAAACAATTGTAATTGAGGAATCCCACCTTTTCCTTAAGGAATTGTATCTCTCAGCTGGGAGAGTTCACACTACACACATAGTTCACATTTGAAGCTCATTTCTGGAGAGAGATTCAAATGAATAGAAAAGACACTGATATATATACTTACCGATAAGGTCACTCCTGTCCAGCAGTAGCTCTAAATCTTTGTCAGTTATTACTTTTTCTCTTGATCCTTTAACCTCTCTACAGATGGAAAGAAAGTATATATTACTTTCAGATAGCTGAGTTCCAGTGCAACCATACTTATTTACTTGAAACTAAGCCCCACCATTAGGACTGCAACTCATTAAAGCACCTCTAACATACAAACCCTTCGTTAAATAAGCATAATGAATTTTTGCACATAAAAAACCAAATGGTTTCTTTGTGAGACATACCTGTCGTAGTCCCTGGACTGTAGCAGCTCCATTAATTCCTTGGGGTCCAAGCAACTCTTCGATTGGTTTATTCCAAATTTCCCACCTTTAAACTGATCTTGAAGTTAGACAAGAAAAAAAAAACAACTTTGAGAGAGAGAAAGCACTGTCGCTTGGGCTTTCTGATAGTATTAAGAAACATCTGGCCACAACACTGGTACAAAAGCTATTAGTTCATAAACGTTCTGTTCTCTGCACATTCCATTTTGTCTCGTTGCACACAATTATGGATCAGAGTTTTCTGAAACATTTCCCAAACAGGTTTGCGACGTTACATTCAGTACAAGAAAACTTATGAGTAAATTGATTTGACAGGCACGTTTACGTGGTGGAAACACCATTAGATCCCAGTTGGGATGTGGGTGGCGCTGTGATCCAACCCACTGAGTCTCTTGGGCTTGGAGATCAGAAGATTGGTGGTTTGAATCCCTGTGATGGGGTAAGCTCCTGTTGCTCTGTCCCAGCTCCTACCAACCTAGCAGTTTGAAAGCACGCCAGTGCAAGTAGATAAATAGGGACCGCTGCAGCAGGAAGCTAAACGGCATTTCCGTGCGCTCTGGTTTCCGTCACGGTGTCCCGTTGCGCCAGAAGCGGTTTAGTCATGCTGGCCACAGGACCCGGAAAGCTGTCTGTGGACAAACACCGGCTTCCTTGGCCTGAAAGCGAGATGAGCACTGCAGCCCCATAGTTGCCTTTGACTGGACTTAACCATCCAGGGGTCCTTTACCTTTAACCTAGATCCCAGTTGCTTTTCGCCAACTTGGGCAACATTCATGATGTTACATGGCAAGACCTGGTCTTGGTAACTCATTCTCCCAGCTAGGTTTGTACAAGATAGATCCCCTAGGATTGCAAACGTTTGACACGTATCTTTGACCTACAAAAGGAGAAGAGCCATCGGTGCAAAACGGGTGCTTTTTATGGAAATATTCCCTCTTGGCTAACCCTCCAGGGGCTGTTGGCCAGTGGCGGCCAAAGATGGACGTGCCAACGCCCAAACATATGAAGGAAAAAGTAGAAACTCAAGCCTGTCACTGTTTCCATCAGGTGATCATTGGTTTAACGTCCTGTTGCTTTTGACACCTGGGCATAACTATTTATAGACCCAAAGTAATAGGAAAAATGCAGAAGCACCTCCCTGCTTGTTCCTGTCCATCACAACCGACACATATCCATTACGTTCCTGCATATTTTCGAGGTGCCGCCTTACAGTCAAGATTACTGGAAACTGATGCTGTCTGGATACGGCTATTTTTCTCCTTTTTACTTGCAACCTTGACTCGGCTTATCACGGAGGGATCTGAGATTCAGCTCCTTTCATGAGGAGACTGCCATCAACGAGTCCTTTCTCTGCCCACCGAGCAGCACATCTGAAAGCCCCCGTCGCGTGTAGAATCCGCACACTAGCCCTGCATCTCTCTGGCGACAGCAGGGGAGACAACGCACATGGCAAGGAGCTTGCAAGAGGCCGAGCTTTGATCTCCATTGCAATCGGACGCCACCTGTTTTCTTCTGCCTTTCAACAGCTTGGATGGTGCCTCTCACCCAACACGCTGAGTGCTAGTTAGCACCATCAAGCAGGCTATAATCTTATGAACACAAGGCAGGTTTACTTCCAAAATCATTTTGTCTCGCAAGTCCCAGAAGCCAGGAAACACAGCAGCAAAACTCTGCTCAAGGCGGTGCAAATGGCAATAGCCCTTGTGGCAAAGCAGTAGGCAAAAGCTCTCTTAAGTGTGCGGAAAGGATTCATCATTTGTTGCTCTCAATGTAAGCCAATTTAAGCCTGTGGGTTCTACCACGGTACACAATCCAATGCATAGCCAAGCAGAGTTATGTACAAGGTGTTACTGGAAAGTTCGGTGAAAGGTCACAGAAATCAGGCAGTGAGAAATATTTGAATATACAATTGGCACCAGAAACCCATGAAATGCTCACAATTGTGTACAGAGATGAAGATGAGTGGTTTAAGTGTTTCCATGAAGGGTGGCAAGCCATCAAATATGACCCTCAATCTGGCAGGCTGTTGATGAGCAGAACGGTGGCAAATGTCAACAGAGTTTGTGAGTTACTGATGCGGCATCAGCGTTTGTCCGTCCAAATGATGATGGAAGAAATGCATATTCTGCGTGAAATCGTTACTGAGTTGTCCCACCCTCCATATTCTCCCGATCTGGCCCCACTGGATTTCTTTCTTTTTCCAAAACTGAAATCTGCACTGAAAGGGCACAGATTTTCCAACGTTCCACACGTCCAAGCTGCTGTGACGAGGGAACTGAAAGCAGTACAGAAAGAGGACTTCTCCAGAAGTTCCCAACAGTTCTATGAACGTTGTCAACAGTGCATTGTATCAGAGGGGGCCTACTTTGAAGGCCTGTAAGGTATGTATGTTCGAATATTTCTCGCTGTCTGATTTCTGTGACCATTCATCGAACTTTCCGGTCACGCCTTGTACATTTAGAGAAACCACATTCATAGCTATTAGCCCAAGAAGGAAAACCTGTCAATTTTGGTAAGAAAAACGAAGTTGCTACTAACTTTTGTGGATAATCAGCTTCTCTAACTTCCTTTTGGCAGCAGCTCTCTCCACAATCTTCTGATCAATGGTGTTTGCAGTTACAAAGCGATAGACGACCACCGGCTTCGTCTGGCCTATTCGGTGACATCGGTCTTGGGCCTGGAGGTCAGACTGAGGGTTCTAAGAGTGGGAAAGAAAGGAAATGAACTCCAGAGATAAAACTGACCTCAGATTAAGGGGTTTGTTTTCCCTTTTTTGCAGGGAGTGTCAGCTTTCCCAGAAAAAAGGTTCTAGCTTTCTGCAAGTTTGGGATTAAGGAAAAATATATTAATATATGGAGTTGCTTTATGCTGGGTTAGACCAGTGGTCCACATAGTCCATTATTGTCTACTTCAACTAGCAACAGCTAAGGCAGGCTTCTACCTTACAAATGTATTTCACACACACAAAATGTGACCCCTCCTGACTGCCAGGAATGCAGAAACCTCTAAACATCTGGGGTTGGGGGGAAAAGAGAAATAATAAAAGTTTACAAAGTGCTGCTGTGGTGGTGCCAGATCTGACTTGCTGCATGCAGACCACGTGTTCCGCTGTCTCTGACATAAGGGCAGGTCCATTCTACCTAGCAAAAACGACTAGCTGGGGTTTTCTTAATTTCACATTTCCTGGTTATTTTAATCTGATGTAAAGTGCTGTACCTCAGCCAGAGTTGTTTAGTTCAGGTATGGGCAAACTCGTCCCTCCAGATGTTTTGGGACTACAACTCCCATCATCCCTAGCTAACAGGGTCAGGGGTGATGGGAATTGTAGTATCAAAACATCTGGAGGGACGAGCTTGCCTATGCCTGGTTTAGTTGATACAGAGATTAAAAATACATAATTGCTTGACTGAACTTTGGAATTTCTGAAACAAAATCTTCTAAGCCTCATGCCATTCCTGTGAGCTGTTTAGAAGTTGGCATGTTTCTGTAGAACCAGAACAGGCTCTTCATAGCAGATCACACAACCTGAATTTAAGAGGGGCAGAAATAGAAATCTTCCCCTCATCATGCTTCCCTGGAGAACTATTTCTGCAAATGCACCAGGCTTTGGAAGCAGCTTGCTGGGCAATGATGGGGGCTGGACTAGATTACCCTCGGGATCCTTTCCAACTCTGATCCCTGCAGCCCCCCTCCCCATGTGTGCCACTCAGCATACAGCCCTTTGAGACCAGGGCCCATGGCAATTTATACACGTCAACATGCGAAACATACCCAGTCACTGTCATAAATGATTACTGTGTCCGCTGCCGTCAAATTAATCCCAAGACCTCCAGCCCGTGTGCTCAGCAGGAAGATAAAAACCTCCGGATCTGTGTTAAACTTACTTATCTGCAAATGACAAACGGTAAACACATTAGGTTAATAATGTACCTTTATGGTGCCAACCAAACACTCACTAAACAGTGAAGCAGCAGGGTTCTAAATCATGCAGGGAGCCTCCACGAACTGTGGAGATTCCCCAGTTCAGAAACAATCCCCATAAGTCATGAAGGGCTGCAAGGATGGCCACAGCGCTGAGTGCTGGGGACAGGGCTTGCCAGTGCATCCACAGACTCTATGTCACACAATGACTATCGTATAAGTGAAGCACGTGTTCAAAGAGGACTACAAATGTTTGGTGTAAGACTTAATTTCAACTGCAATATTCATCACTGCCTCAATTAGTCAGGACGGCCTCTACCTAAACATGTCATCAATACATTTTAAGGCGCAAGCTACCAACTGATAATAAGCAGTACATAAATAACTCTTTTCAAGCATCATCTTTGAGAAATCCCAGCACTGAAGTGGGTGGTAAGGCTCTCAGGCTAGTGAGTTCATAGACTAAGCCAGAACTTGCTGATATCTCAATAATAATAATAATAATAATAATAATAATAATAATAATAATTTATTATTTATATCCCGCCCATCTGGCTGAGTCTCCCCAGCCACTCTGGGCGGCTCCCAATCAAGTGTTAAAAACAGTACAGCATTAAATATTAAAAACTTCCCTGAACAGGGCTGCCTTCAGATGTCTTTTAAAGATAGGATAGCTGTTTATTTCCTTAAACTCTGCTTCCTTTTTATGTATTGTTGACAAAAGTTCTCTGCTGCGATGCAAAGAGAATCTCAGAAGAGTTAAACAAACCAGGATCCAATAAATTTATCACCTACGTTTTCTTCCCTCTCTGCATACGCCATGGACCCGTCTAGGCGACTGAACTCGTACGACCTCAGATAGCAATAGTCCATCAGAATATCCAACATTTTTGTCATCTGCGAGAACAGCAGCACCTGAACAGAGCAAAGATTCTTCAATAATCTGAACTCATGTGTCCAGGCAAATAACTTCTGGTAACACCACAAACTAACAATACCTTGTGTCCTCGTTTTTTTAGTTCTGGCAGCATGCGATCCAAGAGTAAGAATTTGCCCGAACTCTTCACTAGATCTTCGTCGACCTTGATGCAAGAACACACACGTACAATTTAGGACATTCTAATTAAATCATAGGGATGCGGGTGGCGCTGTGGTCTAAACCACAGAGCCTAGGGCTTGCTGATCAGAAGGTCGGTCGTTTGAATCCCGCCGACGGGGTGAGCTCCTGTTGCTCGGTCCCAGCTCCTGCCCACCTAGCAGTTCGAAAGCACATCAAGTGCAAGTAGATAAATAGGTACCGCTCCGGCGGGAAGGTAAATGGCATTTCCGTGCGCTGCTCTGGTTCACCAGAAGCGGCTTAGTCATGCTGGCCACATGACCCGGAAGCTGTCTGCGGACAACCGCTGGCTCCCTCGGCCTATAGAGCGAGATGAGCGCGCAACCCCAGAGTCATCCACGATTGGACCAAACGATCAGGGGCACCTTTACCTTTTAATTAAATCATATTTGCATTAGAAGCAACTAGCTTCGCACGACGAACCTGTGGCCCTCTAGTCACTTGTTGGGACTCCAACCCGCAATGGTCCCTGATCAGCACGGCAGGAGTAATGGGAGATGCAGCCCATCGGAAGAGCCACAGCTTCCTCAACTCTGCTTTACATAACAGCTTTCCCTGCTCTTCCAGCAATGATGTTTGTAAATATTCTGCCTTCATTTCTTCCAAAACATTTCATCAAGCAATAGCATCATCGGTGAAGGGCTAAAAAGGACAATTTGAACTCACTGCCCCATCCACTCCCATCCCTTGCCTGGTGGTTCCAGGGTTATTTACCCCGGAAGGTTTTATCCCCTTGTTGGCAGGCCTCAAGAATAGCACCAGGAAAAGAGCCTAGAGTTGGAAAGAAAGTCTCTGAAGTCTAAACCACCACCAATAAAAGCTATGTATAAAACAATGTTTTGAATGTTTGAATGTTCTTCTTTCTTCTAATGGGCCCAAAATTATAAGAAATGTTGAAGAAAGTATCTAAAGGACAACCGACTGGACTCAAAGTTAAATGCTGAGATGTTTGAACCTTCCAATACAATAAATCAAAGTCAGCGTGTCTTGATTTTCTGGGTTCTGTTTTTTTAAAAAAATGGGTGAGAAGATAACCCCAAGTAACAAAATGTATGGTTAAACACACACACACACACACACACACACACACACACACAGTTTCTAGGTTAGGGCAAAGTTCTGGGTTATAGAAAACTACTCCAGTGAGGTTAGGATCCTATTATCTCCTAGCAAATAACTTTTGCACACAAGCAAAGGCAAATAAGAGGGAGCGATACAATAGTCTAGCTTCCCTCAAACAGTGGCCTTGGGCATTTTCAACTGGGCATCAGCGCCACAGCCTCCTCTATAGACTGCCCTACCGGCTGGGCGTGCAATAATCTTGTGGCTGGACTAATGGTGGCGCCAGCAATTCTTTGCATAGTGTGCAAAGGTGGCTGGAAGACGAGAGAAGTTGTGGGATGTTAAGGAAGCTCTCCTGTCCCCTTTCAAAGTCCTGACATGAGTCTTTTGACTGCTCGTCACCCACTTCATTCACGAGGGCGAACTGTTCAATGCAAATCAAACTGCGATGCCATCAGGCGAAGCCCTTCAAACAACACTGGAAAGAACAAAAGGCCTTCTAAGTAAGCGACGGGAGGAATTACCTTAAACTGCTGGGTGGCAGCGTCCAATGGGTATTCAATAAGGTATGGGTGGTTGCAACACTTCCTCAGTAGCATCATAATGTTCTGCAACTTCAGGTTGATTTCTGAATCCAACGGCGTACTCATTTCTATTACCGGCCTTGCAAACGACAAGCGAGTTTGTAAGCAAGACGGAATCAAACGACAACGCAAACTACAGCTGGAATCTAGCTAAACCCACAAAAGATACTGCGCTGCTAGCAGCCTGTGTTTTCACAGCCTCTTAGCAAGATAGCAAAAAATGCATACCATCAAACAGGCCGGTCTTCCTTCCTCTGCTAGGAGCACAGAAACCAAGTGTGCTTGCAGAAAAGGGATGGAGAGGGCAGCCTACTGGGATGGATTCTGGGTGTGAAATAAGGACACTGAGCCTTGCTGGCAATAGCAGGGGAGACTGGTCAGGTGGCTTGCTTGGGGGAAGGGTGGTCTGAAAAGGCTGGATGGCTCATGCAGCGAGTCTGCACATTGAGCTCAGGTGCCCCTGGTTGTGGGGGACGAGAGGCTCTCTCCTGGATTCAAGACCGCAACCTCTAGCATGAAATGTGCACATTATCCCAACTCCCTGGAATTCAGGAATCTCAACTAGATCATTCAAGGTGGCTGGCCATCCAACCTGTGCTTAAGAATCTCCAAGGAAGGATAGCCAACACCTCCCGAGGGAGTCCGTTCTGCTATCCCAACAGCTCTTAGTGTCAGAAAGTTCTTCCTGATACAGTAGTACCTCGGGTTACAGACGCTTCAGGTTACGGACTCCGCTGACCCAGAAATAGTACCTTGGGTTAAGAACTTTGCTTCAGGATGAGAACAGAAATCGCGTGGCGGCAGCAGGAGGCCCTATTAGCTAAAGTGGTGCTTCAGGTTAAGAACAGTTTCAGGTTAAGTAAGGACCTTCGGAATGAATTAAGTTCTTAACCCGAGGTACCACTGTATTGGTGATACTATGTCTGGATTCAGAGGTAAGGTAAGTAAAGGACTGCTCAATCATCTGTACAACACCACATTTTATAGAGACAGTTTATTCTCCAACTCTCTACTGTGACGGTTCTTTGTATATGCCACCAGTTTAAGTGCAAATACACAAGCCATGGTTAGAGAAGTACCTCTCTTTTTCAACTTCCTCTTGCACTTCGGCTATCATCTGCTCCAGTCGATCAGGAAAATCATCTTCATCAAGCTCACGGTAACTAGCCACCTTCCGACTGCGCCGCTTTGGCCGGCCTGTAGAGCTCAGCTCAACAGCTTCTTCCTAAATAGCGGAAAACATTGCTACAGTTCACTGTGATGCATTGGAGAAAAACCAAAAAGCAGTTGTGATAAGAAAATAGGTCATGTACTCCGATCGAACTTGTTTCTAACTCTCTGTCCAGTGACAAAAAAACATAACAAACCTTTTGAACGTTCCATATAATAGATGAAAACAAGCACCATTTGGGTTTTTCTTGAGCAGAAATGCACACAATATTCATATTCTCTTATTTTGAGAACCTTTGCTCTAGTGTTTTGCTCAAATTTCACAGTCATATGCAATATTTTTTTAAAATTGATTGTCTTCAGAAACAGGCATCCCATCTGCAGTTGCAGAGGCCAAAATAAACTGATTTGAAGCCAAAATGTAGGTTGATATGATTAGGATAACCTGGGCATCACAGCACACACCTGACCGTTTCCCAGCAGCTTTCGAATGGTCTTGTTTATAATGGCACTGTAGAAAGTTTCTTGCTTCTTGACCAGGGGCGCATAGACCACAACTTCACGTTTGGGAGGAACTTCTAGAGCGATATCCAATTTCAGTCGTCTCAGCAAGAAAGGGGTCAAAATCTAGAGTTGAAAAAAGTTTCAAAGATGAAAGTTTCCAACAACTCAAGCTTAAATAATAGAAAGCTGCTGGCTTGAAAGGGAAATGCAACAATATACAAAGATGGGGTTTCTGCACACTGCCATGTGCAGTGCTATGCTTGTTTGTCCGATAATGGCATTGGGCAGATCCCTTATATATGACGCATAATACTCAAAAAGCTTCTTTAAAAGGCACAGCACTTGGTAAAGTGAAGCATTCCTCTGTATTCACCATTATAATAACAGCCCACACAACGCAACAAGTATTTTTAGCCTATGAAGGGAAAGAAAACAGGGGAAAGATGACTATTTTCAAAGGGTATCATGTCCTGCACTGCACTACACTACACTATGAAGTATGTATTATGGGTAGCTGCAGGAAAAGGTTGTACTTGTATCCCGGTACGCTCTTACATCTCATGGGGCCCAGTAAACGTGATCAACACTGCATAAAAGCAAAGAGACTCGCAAGGAACATCTTCTTCTTCTTCTTATTATTATTATTAATACCCCGCCCATCTGGCTGAGTTTCCCCAGCCACTCTGGGAGGCTTCCAATCAAGTGTTAAAAACAATACAGCATTAAATATTAAAAACTTCCCTTAACAGGGAACTGCTTAGTTCTTTCACATCTGAAGGGAGGGCGTTCCACAGGGCGGGCGCCACTACCGAGAAGGCCCTCTGTCTGGTTCCCTGTAACCTCACTTCTCGCAATGAGGGAACCGCCAGAAGGCCCTCACAGCTGTATCTCAGTGTCCGGGCTGAACGATGGGGATGCAGATGCTCCTTCAGGTATACTGGACCGAGGCCGTTTAGGGCTTTAAAGGTCAGCACCAACACTTTGAATTGTGCTCGGAAATGTACTGGGAGCCAATGCAGATCTCTCAGGACCGGTGTTATGTGGTCCCGGCGGCCACTCCCAGTCACCAGTCTAGCTGCCGCATTCTGGATTAATTGCAGTTTCCAGGTCACCTTCAAAGGTAGCCCCATGTAGAGTGCATTGTAGTAGTCCAAGCGGGAGATAACTGGAGCATGCACCACTCTGGCGAGACAGTCGGCAGGCAGGTTGGGTCTCAGCCTGCGTACCAGATGGAGCTGGTAGACAGCTGCCCTGGACACAGAATTAACCTACGCCTCCATGGACAGCTGTGAGTCCAAAACGACTCCCAGGCTGTGCACCTGGTTACAAACCCCCAGTCCATGGGCCGCTTCCATCCCACCCCCAGGTTCCCAAAATTTGTATACATATTTAGGCAAACATAAGGTTAAAGCAAAATAAAGATGCAATACAAGCACACACCAAAAATTAGTACAACTGTAAAAATTTACCATTAAAGCCAAGCATTTTAGAAAATTTAATACTCGTGGTGTCCAAAAGCAATCAAAAGTCAGTACCAGCTGAATCTGTTTAGTGAGGCTAGTCCAAAGCTGAGGCCCAACAAAGACTAACAGTTATAGTGGCATTTGCTTTTGAATTTGTGTGTGTGTCATAATAAGTTTGTCAAAGATGCCGCAAGATGTTTTTGCTTCAACAGACCCAACAGGCTACCATTCAGACGATTCGCTCACTTTAAGCAATCGGAACAGACCTGATGCAGCATATGCAAGATGTTCTGTTCTCTTTCCTTAGCAACAATGTCTTCTGCTATTTCCGATATACTAGTGATGTCAAACCAGGACTCAAAGCTGAGGTGAAGGAAACAAAAGTGGGAGACAAATTTAAGAAGTGGGGAGATGTGCAGGTGGGTTCTGTGCTGAAGAAAGCAAAGGCCTGTATAGATTATCCAAATTTGAACGCATTTGCTGCTGCCCTAATTTACTCAGCTTGTTAAGGGAGGTAAAAAGAGGGATGCGGGGAGCTGAAACTGCTCAATCCTCACCCCTTCCTTGAACTAAAAGCTTCCACACCTCTTAAAATCTAGAGATTTGATAAGCAAGGCACTGAATTCAACACCAAAAATTAAATCCCCTGCAAGTGCAATAATATATCCTTCCGGAAGAAAATCCACTACACACCCAAATCCCTACATGCAGCATTAACCAGAGTTTCAGGGGATTTCAGGTACATTTCCTGAAAATCTATGTGAAACAAAACCTGCAATTACTGGATAAAATATTAGCTTAACATTCCACGTTTAAAAAACTAAACCTGTATATTAAGGTCATTTCAGGATAAGTTTATACAGTGCTCCCAAATCTCTGAATGCTTGGACCTGCAGAATTTGTTTATTTTAGGGAGCTGGACAAATAAAGCACTGAAACAGGGAAGCAGGCTAGTTTTTCCGCAAGGAATTAAAACAGAACTTCACACCTAAAGTCCTATAAATACCAGCAAGTCTGCCTGTCTTTAAATGAAAGCTCGGGATCTGCGAATTATGGTTTGTCAAGGGAATGTCTTCGCAGGAGTGAACTACCAAAAGGGGGCTGTCTCTGCCAATCTCCGCACCCGACAGGGTCTGTAGGGAAGGGGGCAGAATTCCAGGTATTTGGGACTTGGGCTCTTTATGGCTTTGAATGCTAAATTGGGCCTAAAAACCACCTGGCAGCCAGGGCAGCTGGGGTTTTTTTGTGTTTTTTTAAAGGGGGGGGTGCATGAGAATCCTGGTCAGTAATCTGCCAGCTGCATTCTGGACAAAATGAAGTTACTGATTAGTCTTCAAGGACAGCCCATCAACTATTCCACAGAAGGGTGGAAAGGGAAAGTCAGGATACTTTGCCATGTGACAAAATGCCATTGTGCTTTGGAGCCAAACAGGGCCAAAAATGGAAGGGGCTTCTTCCTACAGAAAGTGCCTCCTAACATAACCCCGTCTGCTGGAAAGAGCGGTGGGAGAAATCTATGTAAGAATAGCCTGCTTTGCTGAAGATATATATTTATTTTCCGGTATTAGAAGTTTGTCTGGGATTGTCGGCCATTTACCAAACTTCAGACATTTGCTATATTAATATTTTAACATGGGGGGCAGGGAGAGTTCACTGCCTACCTTTTCAAGTCATCAAACACATCAGGAAGCAGAAAATTAAGCAGGGACCAAAGCTCAGATAAGTTGTTTTGCAAGGGAGTTCCAGTTAACAGAAGTTTATTGTCAGTGCGAAACTGTTTTAATTCCCGTATAAGGCGGCAATTCATATTCTTAATCCTGTGTCCTTCATCCACTATCAAGTATTTCCAGTACAAGTTCTGGAGAAGAGAAGTCACTGGTTACCTCAAAAAAACCCCACAACCATCCATCCGTATGCCCTTCTTTTCCACCAAAAGCTAATAGATGTCAAACAGGGCTTATAACTTTTCATCATCATTCTCTGTTACTGTGTGTATTGTGTTAAGAGACGATTCCCCTCCAGCAGAAGTGGAAATTCAAAATTTCCAACAAGCAAAGGGAAAAAAACATACTTTTTAAAATATACTTTTCATTTGTGTCAATCTGTCCATTGCACACTTTCCCAAAAAAGGATAGTGACTGGATTAGTAAGCTGTGATATATTAGCAATTTGCCATAGCTTTTATATTGCTTTATTCTGTTTTCTAAAAGAGAAAATCATGAGACTCATTACTTAGAGCAATTAAAACATAATTTAGCATGTTTTAATACTAATAGAGACAGCCACTATTATTATATATTTATTTATACCCCGCCATTCCCCCCGACAGGGACTCAAGGCGGCTTACAGATAAAAACCAGAACAAATAAAAACATTGTTTTCCCCTATCATTGACAAACAATTAAACATTAATAGGATAGAATATGTAAGTTCTATTAAAAGCATACAGATAATTGCAATAAAACCAGCATGGCAACAGCCCTTTCATTAAAAGCTGTCAGTTCCCATAAGCCTATTGGACCAAGGCCTTCACCTGCTGGCAGAATGACAACAAGGAGGGAGCCAGTTTAGCTTCTCCAGGGAGGGAGTCCAAAGTAATCTAGGAGGAGCCACCACCAAGTAGGCCCTCTTCCACATCCCTACCAAGTACGCCTGCGAGGGTGGGGTGACAAAGAAAAAGGCTTCCCCCAAAGAACTCAGAACCTGGCATGTTCACATAAGGTGAGGCGGTCTTTCACTATAAATAGTTGCTGTAAATTTAAACTTTGTCCTCAGTGCGTCTGTAGTTTATATGCAGCACTGCTGCACTGATTACCACAGGTAGCAACACAACTCATCATTCTCCATACGTGCTGTTTGATTAGCAGCTTCGGACGTGGGTGGCGCTGTGGTCTAAACCACAGAGCCTATGGCTTGCCAATCAGAAGGTCAGTGGTTTGAATCCCCGAGACGGGGTGAGCTCCCATTGCTCGGTCCCTGCTCCTGCCAACCTAGCACTTCTAAAGCTCGTCAAAGTGCAAGTGGATAAATAGGTACCGCTCCGGCGGGAAGGTAAACGGCGTTTCCCTGCGCTGCTCTGGTTCACCAGAAGCGGCTTAGTCATGCTGGCCACATGACCCAGAAAAACTGTCTGCGGACAAACGCCAGCTCCCTCAGCCAGTAAAGCGAGATGAGCGCCGCAACCCCAGAGTCGTTTGTGACTGGACTTAATGGTCAGGGGTCCTCTATCTTTACTTTTTTTTATTGGTACAATGATGCCATTTCATTCTGTCCACCTTCCACAAGACTGATAACTTTGAGCCTTCAACACTTAATGACCCCTCCTAATTCACGCATAGCATCCGCTGTGGTTCTGTCAAGGACCAAGAGTGACCATACTTATGAAATAGCATTTTCTTACGCACCTGAAGGGCATTTCTGTCTCTCATAGCGATTTCAAAAGAGGTAATGACCACGGGATGGACATTTAGAGCCCCATCTCTCTTTCGGATTTTATGAACCAACGAACGCCGTTCTTGCTGGGTCCCGTGATACAGCATTATAGGAACCTAAAATTATATTTTTTAAAAAAACAAAAGTGTCAACCAAATCCTATGTAGACCCCATGGGTACAGTATTAAAATGCCATTAATTCCCCCAACACTTCCTCCGTGTCCAAAGTTCAGGATGTGAATGTAATTTGCTTATGTAGCCAACCCGCCCCCCCCAACCCCATTTATGCATGAGGGAGGTATCAGCAAGCTGAGAGGAATCCTGAGGTTTGCAGAAACAAACAAGAAAAACCCTTAAGGGGAACTCCCAACACAATTTCCCCAAAACAGCTCAGGGGCACCTGGAAGTAAGATTTATTTAGACATTCTCTCCATATGTTTGGGAAACAGGGTTAAAGCAACAGCCATCAGTACCAATAGCAAATAAAAGCAGGTAACACAGAGCAAGAAATACAGAAGGCGATGCTTCGTTAAGATGGTACCTATCACCTACAGTTTTTAAGTATTTTTAAAAGTCAGCGTTTTCAAAGTGCTGTCCAATCAGGGGGATATTTTAGTCAGCCTTTTAGTTTAATTAATTTGACTAAATGTTACGGTCCTCTTCCGTGTCTCCAACACCTCCTCTGTTGCCCCTGACATCCTCATTAACAAATACCGTATTTTTCGCTCTATAGGACGCACTTTTTTCCCCCTCCAAAAATTAAGGGGAAATGTGTGTGCGTCCTATGGAGCGAATGCAGGCTCGTTGGCTTCAGCGATAGCAACGCGAAGCCTCCGAAGCGCAGAGGGAGCGCTCCCTCTGCGAGTCTTGCTCTCCTGGCTTCAGCAAAAGGAATCCGAAGCCTTCGGAGCGCAGCACGAGTTCCCACTGCGCTCCAAAGGCTTCAGGTGGCTATCCCTGTAGCCTTTGGAGTGCAGCGGGAACTCGCGCTACGCTCCGAAGGCTTCGGGTCCCTTTTGCTGAAGCCGTGAGAGCAAGACTCTCCTGGCTTCAGCAGAGAGGGAGAGCTGCGCAGCGCCCCTTAAGTGAAGTGAGAGGAGAAATGGAAGGGGCTCCGTTTCTCCTGCCGCTTCGCTGAAGGGGCGCTGAGCAGAGATGGGGGTAATTTTTTTTCTTGTTCTCCCCCTCTAAAACAAGGTGCGTCCCATGGTCGGGTGCGTCCTACAGAGCGAAAATTATGGTAAGACATTTAAAGCCCTTAAGACAGGGGTGCCAAAACTTTTTTCAAAGAGGGCCAGATTTGATGGAAGTGAACATGCACGAGGGCCGACCAAAGTTGAGGTTTTTTAAGGATTGAAGACCTTTTTGGGGGATTTCCCCCCAAGGTTTATTGACCTGTTTAAAAGGATTTGACAGCAATAAATGAACTGACAAAGGGGCCTGATAAAACCGGCTGGAGGGCCGAATTGGGCCCCAAAGCAGACTTTGGATATGCTTGCCTTAAGAACTAGCACAAAAAAAATTTATTAAGAGCTTGAAAAAACTGCTGGTCTATGACTGCAATACACTAGTTGGATTGGAAGATCTTGAAATGAGTGGACCTTGTTCCAAGACTGTCGTTTTAAGCAAACCCAGTTCTTATCCCATCATTGCAACTGCTTGGCAAAGCTCCTTAACACACACACATACAGACCAATTCCAGAAGCCTTGGAAGTAGCTAAAAGTTCCCCCGGGAAATCACAGAATTGTAGAGTTGGAAGGGGCCTCAAGTGTCATCTAGTCCAAAGCCCCTGCAATGCAGGATGTGGTTCTCTCATTAAAAAGAGGTTTGTTCTATTACTTTAAAAGTCATTTTTTACCTTAGGAGTAAACCTTCTGAATTCTGCCATCCAGTTAGGAAGCGTGGAGAGGGGCCCACATACCAGAAATGGCCCAGTGACCCCTCTCTCTATCATCAATGCTATTGTTGCGATACATTGGATTGTCTTTCCTAAGCCCATTTCATCAGCCAAAATGCCATTGATGCCGTTCTCCCAGAGCATCTGCATACAAGAGAGAGAGAAAAAAACATTTTCTTTACACCCGATTAATGGATATCATTGAAATTTGACTTGCCCAACATTTACAATCCAGTTCATGTTCTTTCACAAGTGTAGCCTATTGTTTTCAAGAATTACTTAATACTGGTAACAGTGATTATTGGACTGAGCTTCCGATGTACAGGCAAACCATGCTTTAGAGCTGCTTAGCTGCTTTCAGTTTCCATTTACTCAATATCCAAGTCTCTAGAAGCAGCATCCGCCGTAAATGGGACAGCCGCCATTACTGTTAAGTCAGGCACTACCATCAAACCTCAGTTAAAAGCTTCTCAGGCATCGTGGGGAATGGTGCATGAATTGTGGTCAAGTTAGGGGCGGATTTAGGGCGGTGTATTGATGCTTTTGAATTATGGTGCTGGAGGAGACTCTTGAGAGTCCCACGGACTGCAAGAAGATCAAACCTCTCCATTCTGAAGGAAATCAGCCCTGAGTGCTCACTGGAAGGACAGACCCTGAAGCTGAGGCTCCAATACTTTGGCCACCTCATGAGAAGAGAAGACTCCCTGGAAAAGACCCTGATGTTGGGAAAGATGGAGGGCACAAGGAGAAGGGGACGACAGAGGACAAGATGGTTGGACAGTGTTCTCGAAGCTACCAGCATGCGTTTGACCAAACTGCGGGAGGCAGTGGAAGACAGGAGTGCCTGGTCTGCTCTGGTCCATGGGGTCACGAAGAGTCGGACACAAGTAAACAACCAAGAGCATTGCGCACAATCTGGGAAGGGTCCTAGAGTCCTCTCTCCTCCTTCCCAAAGCCTAGTTAGTGCTTTCAAAGTTTGGGTTCCCCAAGCCCAGCACCTCTTTAACCGCCTTTGGGAAGACAGCTCAAGGGCTGGGGGGTGTGTGCAAAATTTTGCCCTTGTATAGAGCCCCACAGTACCCAAGTCCACCACTGCTTAAGTGTTCTGTTTGTCACAGGCAGATTTAAGGAGCTTATGGGACAGAAAGTGAAGCCATGAAGCCAATGGGTAATATCCAGCTAGAAAGGGATGTGGGTGGCACTGTGGTCTAAACCACTGAGCATCTTGGGCTTGCTGATCAGAAGGTTGGCAGTTAGAATCCCTGCGAAGGGGTGAGCTCCCGTTGCTCTACCCCAGCTCCTGCCAACCTAGCAGTTCGAAAGCGCGCCAGTGCAAGTAAATAAACAGGTACCGCTGCATCGGCAAGGTAAACGGCATTTCCATGCGCTCTTGCTTCCGTTGCGCCAGAAGCTGTTTAGTCCTGCTGGCCACATGACCTGGAAAGCTGTCTGTGGACAAACACCAGCTCCCTCAGTCTGAAAGGGAGATGAGTGCCACAACCCCAGTCGCATTTGACTGGACTTAACTGTCCAGGGGTCCTTTACCTTTTTATCCAGCTAAGTCAAACTCAGAAGTAGATCCACTGAAATTAAGCCCACTGCCTTCAATGGATCTATTCCACGTATGACTGATTTTGGATCAGACTACAGTGGTACCTGGTATTAAGTACTTAATTCGTTCCGGAGGTCCGTTCTTAACCTGAAACTGTTCTTAACCTGAAGCACCACTTTAGCTAATGGGGCCTCCTGCTGCCGTGCCACCGGAGAACGATTTCTGTTCTCATTCTGAAGCAAAGTTCTTAACCCAAGGTAATATTTCTGGGTTAGCAGAGTCTGTAACCTGAAGCGTATGTAACCCGAGGTACCACTGTAATGTTTGAGATCAGTATCACAAGTACTTGCTAATTGCAAGCGACTGCACCAAAGATCTAGCCAACTGGAAACATGGCTTCTTTTACTCTTCTATAACACAACAAATAAGTTTTTGAGTCGAGTTAAATCCTTACCCTAAGCCATTCCATGCCTTCAACTTGGTACCACCTCATTATTCCTCCAGTGAAGAGCTTGGGTTGTTGAAAAGGCACGGGCTGCCCGTTAAATTTCCGTACTGGGTCGACGAACTGCTTGGCAGTGTTACGCACTGCCTGTGCCAGTCTGTCCTTGATGATGCTATTTGAGTCCCCGTTATTCTGGAGTTCTTCTGTACATAGTTTTGGAGGAGAGCTTTCATTCTGCAGAAGGACGTTGATAGACAAATATTCCACAAACTTACTACGAATTTATAAATAAAGGCAAAATACAAATGCCATCAAACATTATGATACAAAATGGGAGGAGGAAAACTAAAACAGATAAAGAAAAGGGAATAGGCATGAATTCATGTGCTGCATCTTTTATCATCACAATCCAAGTCATCAAAATGTCACTTTATCCGAATCTTCTAAAATATATCCTCTCCACAAACTTAATTGAACCATTGGAAGGGTGGAGTTTCTATGTTCCTTTCTCTGTTGTATTGACACATCTTTAGACCAAATAGCTTAAAAATAATCCAGTTTAGATTCTCCTCTAGCTACTTTTCTTTGATATGTAATAAATCCATCTTCACAGTTGTTAAAGGAAATTTCAGAAACAAGCAAAAGGCTGCTGCGCCATGCTCATTTATGTACCGAAACATGAGGCTCTGATACGAAACGTGTAACTCCAAAGCAATCAGTATTTACAAACAAGATTTAAGCAAAGCTGATATACCTGATTTTCAACTCTGCTTTTCTTTGCTGCCGACAAGATTTCCTGCCAAAAAAAGAAAGAGTACAACTCTGAAATCATTTGTTGATAACTTTAAATGAACTTTTCAACATAAAATTCCACAGTGCATTAACAAAAAAGGATATTAAAAGGCCAGATGGAAGGAAATGAAGGGCACACACATTTAACACATGAATATAATTTACACACACCATCCATATACAGTGTAATATATAGAATCACTGCTGAGCATGCTAATGCACATCTACAATATTTACTCCATGCGAGCACTCACGATGCCAGTTAGCAAAAAATCAGAAAGAATGTGGGTGTTCATCACTCACCACATCCAGCCAATACTTTTGTCACAAGTGTTTGTCTTCCTATGGGACACTGTGCCCCTAACCTAGATCATGGAAGCAAAATTTCATTAAGCCTTAGCTAAAATCTGGGGAGGGGAGGAGTGCATTGTTATTTTTACTAAATTTATATGGTCCTGGGCAGCCTAGGAAACAGAGTAAAAATGACTATTAAAATCCAAACGTTTTAAAAAAAAAAACCACACATGAAAATGCAGCACAAAAGTCTCCTTTCTGGCAGATGAAACAATTAATCAGCAGCTTAGTTTGCAAAACCTGTTTGTTTGGAACACTAAAAAAGACACTGATCGGAAGGACTTCTGTCTCCCTTCACTTGGCAGGGGTGCACACAGGAAGACCTCTGAAGAGGCCGAGAAATACACCTGTGAAATGACATGAAAGTGGGACTAACTTCATCCCTGTGGAACAGGTAGAAAATGGGCAGGCAAACTAAGGCCCTGGGGCCGGATCCAGCCCAATCGCCTTCTAAATCCAGCCTGCAGACGATCTGGGAATCAGCGTATTTTTACATGAGTAGAATGTGTCCTTTTATTTAAAATGCATCTCTGGGTTATTTGTGGGGCCTGCCTGGTGTTTTTACATGGGTAGAATGTGTGCTTTTATTTAAAATGCATCTTGGGTTATTTGTGGGACATAGGAATTCGTTCATCTTTTTATTTTCAAAATGTAGTCCGGCCCCCCACAAGGTCTGAGGGACAGCGGACTGGCCGCCTGCTGAAAAAGTTTGCTGACCCCTGAGATAGAAGGACAATAAGACAATAGTACCCCCCCCCCCAGGAGTCCAGGAACACCAGACAAAGGAGACTGCCTGGTCTGCAAATATGGAACACAGATTCTAAACCTCCGATGAGAAGGGCTTGTGCCTGTTTGTAAGAAGGCCTAAAGCAGAGCTCTCCAAACGTGACACACGCAGCATTTCGCGACACGGTGATTCAGTTTTATTAGCAAACCAGAGGTTAAACTAAACCCTTTCCAGCCCTGGGAGGAGTGTGGGGAACACTCGCATGACATATCCATACGCTGCAGCCGATACACTCGTCTGTCGTGACACACAGATTGGAAAGCTCTGGCCTAAAGCGTTCCGAAAAAGTTCTCTCAGAAATACAAACACTGGAAGAAAACAGCACACGGAGCTAAGTACCATCGGTTTTCTTGTGCTGTCTGAAGCAGTTATTGCTGCTGCCAGTGCGGTTACAGCTACTGGAAGGACATCTCCTGATAAGCAGAGTGTTTTAAAGGGTTCAGAAAAACCTGTTCTGCAAGTGAAGCCATCTGCCTGTGGCCAGCGAGGGCAGGTGCAAGACGACTAATGAGAAGAATGAAGCATCATCAGCACTCCTGTACCCCAAACTCCACAGCGATCCTACTGTTTTATATAGGGCAATTTTTTTCTGTTCCATCCTGTCTTCCAAATGTTTCATTGCACTTAGAGGCTAACCTCCCCTCTGTCGAATTACAGATTCGGCGTAGGACATTTAATTATTGGCTTCGCCTAAATTTAAACCCCATTGATCTACTACCCTTAGTATTGCCAGGTTGTCATGAGAGCGCTTGGGACTAAAATTGTCAACCAAAAGCTTTACTTTTCTGGTTTATCACCACAACAGTTACTAACACTGGGCTTCAGTAAAGCAAATAATTTAACTAGACAGCGCCTATATGATATCGAGTGACAGAATTATCTGGCCACAATAAGGAAATTTTGACCATGGTATGATTATTTTCTACCTAGTCATTTTGACACCCTATTTGCGAAATTTAGGGGGACGCAGGTGGCGCTGTGGGTTAAAGCCTCAGCGCCTAGGACTTGCCGATCAAAAGGTCGGCGGTTCGAATCCCTGCGGCGGGGTGCGCTCCCGCTGCTCGGTCCCAGCGCCTGCCAACCTAGCAGTTCGAAAGCACCTCCGGGTGCAAGTAGATAAATAGGGACCGCTTACCAGCGGGAAGGTAAATGGCGTTTCCGTGTGCGGCTCTGGCTCGCCAGAGCAGCGATGTCACGCTGGCCACGTGACCCGGAAGTGTCTCCGGATAGCGCTGGCCCCTGGCCTCCTAAGTGAGATGGGCGCACAACCCCAGAGTCTGTCAAGACTGGCCCGTACGGGCAGGGGTACCTTTACCTTTACCTTTATTTGCGAAATTTAACAATTCCAAAATACAGATGCGCTTTCACTTTTGCAAGACTGAATATATTGCCTTTGGCTGTACTTGAGGGTTGACTTCAAAAAATTCCACTGGGAAAACGGTTATGTCCCTGTGGAGATGGCAATATTAAGTCAGTGGCTCATGTGCTTCTGGCTTGCAGTCTTTAAAAAGATTTGAGGAGTCAGGTTATTACCCCTCTATTATTGTCCATGTCAGGTTGCTAAACCATTGCTACTGTGTCTTTTCTTTTAGCAGATCAAGATGATTAGGTGACAGCAAAAACTGCAAGGTTTTAAGCGGGGACAATTAGAATAAGATCTATTATTTGATTATTGATGTAAACCTCCAAAATGTATTTTGTATAGTTAAGTTTTTACCTCTATCTTCAGTACATTTTTTTTTTATTTTATTTTATTGCTATGGCTAGTGGCTAATGCAAATAAAGATTCTTCTTTATATAGAATCATAGAGTTGGAAGGGACCCTGAGGATCATCTAGTCCAACCCCCTGCAATGAGCTATCCAGTGAAGGGCCTGAAGCACCAGATAATGGGCAAGGCACCTGCCATCAGCAGCCACACTTTGGACAAAGGGTGCTGTGGACATCCAGCATGGCTCTCAAGGACCATAGATTCGAAGGTGCAAGCTTCCAAGAAGGGAATGCATACTGAATCTCCACTCCTCCACCAGGTTTGCAGATAGTGGATCGCTCTGCTCAATCTCTCTGCAACCAAGCAAACAAACTTGGGCTCCAATCTTCCCTTCTGAGAGATGACCTGCCTGGCGCAGGGGACATGTTGAGAACAAAAAGCCAAAAAGGGTACAAGGAGAGTTTGCACAGCATCCAAACACTTTCTCTCCTGTTGAATGCAGGACAAGAACTGGGAAGCTACCGGAGGAGACAAGAAGCCAATGAACAAACCTTGCCTCCAGAACCTGTTGGAAGCAGTCACTTTCTCCCAAGGTGTTTTTTCTTCTTCTCCAGAAGGTGCCCCGACCTGGTGGAATGCTTTGCCACAAGAGACCAGGGCCCTGCGGGATCTGACATCTTTCCGCAGGGCCTGCAAGACGGAGCTGTTCTGCCAGGCCTTTGGTCAGGGTCCATTCTGACTCCCCCTCTCTCCTTATAAGAACTTGTATGAAAGTGGCCCCCCAACTTTTCTCACAGGCTCATATAAGATCAGTACAAACAGTTAGGCCGGTGAGCATTGAAGGTCCCCAGCCCTAATCTGTGGGTTGTCATCTGACTGCATTTCACTTTGATTCTGATTTGATTTTAGGATGTATTTTAACTGATTGCCTGATTTTATGTTAATATATCATCATCACCAATCTTTATTACGGTCCAGAGACCCAACAAATTGTTACAAAGCAATACACAATTTATACAGCCTACCTCCAGGTTAAACAAGCATTTTGTTCAGAATATAGGGATCATTGGTTCTTGCAACCACCGATAAAAACTTTGCCACTGCTAATGTTCTAGCGTTTGTCTGGTCTTCCAATAGGAACCTGACATAATGAGCCTCTGATTTTCCCGGGAAAGGTACCAGCAACGGTAGTATCAGTTCAGCCCTGGCTTGCTCATATTTTGCACAGTGCAACAAAATATGTTTTACTGAATCAATGTCTTGAGCACACGAGCAAAGTCTGTCCTGGTAGGGAACTCCTCTCAACCTGCCATCCAATACTGCAGCAGGAAAGACGTTTAGTCTGGCTTTGGTGAAAAGCCTTCGATAGTTTGGTACTGTCAGGTTTTTAATGTAAGATGTTAACTTAAAGACATGTCCATATTGTACTCCTACTGCCAGCGGACTACAGACTGTGTGTGATCGAGATCGCAAGTCACTGTGTGCATTATCCCATAATCTTTGCTTTAACGTCTTTAGGGCGCCTTCATAACCCAGGTAATACAGTTGGGGGGGTGACTGCTAATATATATTTGATGTTAGCCGCTCTGAGCCTGGTTTTGGCCGGGGTATAAATAAAATTTATTATCATCATCATTCTCCTCCTCCTCCTCCATCTCCCATATCCACTTTTCTCTCTCTGCTTAGCTTAGGTTGCTCCAGGACACAGGGAATAGCAAGGGAGGCCTTGACAGATTTATGGAGGCATGCCCAGTCTGCTATAGCTTCAACATCCTGTTGCGCTTCCTGGGAGCATGCCCGTGCATGCAGGTAGGAAGGAAGAAACAAAATAGCATTTTAGGCTCCCTCCAGGTACAGACACCACCTCCTGAGGCAAGTGGATCAAATCCCAGCTATGCCTGTATTTTAAGAATACCAGCTCTTCTACCCAAATCTGAATGCACCAGGAGCAGTACCTTGTATTAAAATAAATGGTGATATCCACTTTTCTGTTTTCCTTGATAACATGGGTTCCCCTTTCAACTCATTATGCCTTTAAAACAGATATTGTAAAGATGTTACCTAACTGAAAATTCAGAGTTGATTACTGGACAGACTTGCATCAAGAAAAATATCCACATAGCCATGAAAACCACTCAATAACATTGGTGGATTTTCACCCTAGCTATTTACCTCTTTCGATATGACTTCCGAAATACTGTAGGTTTCGTCTTCTCTGGCTCTCTTCTTTTTTGCAGCTGCAACAAAATATTGGACAGGAATCAGCAGCTGAACTTTTAACAGCAAAAACACAACATTTTTTTTAAAGAATTTGATAAGTCTTACCCAATTTGCCTTCTCTTCCATCATTTTCATTCTGAAGCAAAGCGTTTAGGACAAAACCATTAACAAGCTTATATTTTATATAAGACTTAATAACAACAACAACAACAATAATCTCACTACAAGTGTATTGCACTATGGTCAGAAACTAGAGAACATACCAGCATTTGCAACAGAATTTTATGTACACACAAGGGTCTCTCTTTAATATAAATGTTTTAAAACAAATATTGCTTCACTGTATCAAACAGTAGTTGATCTATTTAAAAAATAAAATGCAAACAAAATTAAAAACCTAGCATTACACTCTGAGTAGGGCCAATTAGTATCAACCCACTAATTTTAATAGGTCTACTCTTGTGCATGACCAATGCTGCATAACCAAAGGGTTTCAGAAATACTTTTTTCTCAAAGTCAGCCCCACACAGAACATATCTAGAAGTCTTCAAGTAGTAGAGTCTCTATCTTCCAGCAGATGGTTTAGCCAACCGAAGCTGTTAAGAAGCAGTCCAGCTACAGCAACAAGCTTCAAACCCAGGAACAGTTAGGAAAAGCAGAACCCACAGGCTATGAACTCTTCCAGCCCCCTGTGGTTCTTCCAAAAGAAACAACAGGGTCAAATTACCCATTTCCCACCTGGGTAACCAAGGCACTCTTATCTCCTTCAACCAGGAACTTAACTTTCTCCCACTATCACCCAAGAAACCTTTCCCTCAAGAAAAGAATTTCCCTAAAGAAAATTATTTTACCTTTGTAGTGTTTGGTGATGCTTTCTTCTTTTCTAGCTTTTCTTTCTTTCTTTGCTCCTTAAAGAAAGAAAAAGAACGCACATGTTTCTATCCACCAAATCGCTCAAGCATTTTAAAACTGGGATGAAAAATACCGCAACAGATTTAAATGTCCAATGCACCCTAGGAACAAGGCTGAAAGCACACAACAGTTTACCAATCTTATTAACAGCAAGTAAAGACTCTAAACTCCTCAATACAGGCATTTTATGTTGACATGTTTATATCCAGGGTCCAGATCTGAAAGTTGCCACCAAGTTAAGGAAATATTCTACTTGCCACCCAATGGCTGTGAAACATCTATTCTGCAAGAAAGAATTTGTTTCCTTTTATTTCTTTACACTAAGAGGCAAGCATGCTTTACACCTCAACCACTACTGTGGCATTTTGAGAAAGTGCGTCTACATTCTGTAAATACTGGAGGAAATAGAGCAGGCAGGTGGGTATCTGAAAGAAGGGAATGTTTGGACAGCAAAACAAACTTAACATATTTAAATGTGATACTGGGAAACAAACCATTCTATCTCCATTCTTAAAATGACCTTATAGCAGACTTGTTAAAAGCTTAAAGGTAAAGGGACCCCTGACCATTAGGTCCAGTTGCAGACGATTCTGGGGTTGTGGCGCTCATCTCACATTACTGGCCGAGGGAGCCGGCATTTGTCTGCAGACAGCTTCCGGGTCATGTGGCCAGCATGACTAAGCCGCTTCTGGCGAACCAGAGCAGCGCACAGAAATGCCATTTACCTTCCCGTCGGAGCGGTACCTATTTATCTACTTGCACTTGACGTGCTTTCGAACTGCTAGGTGGGCAAGAGCAGGGACCGAGCAATGGGAGCTCACCCCGTCGCAGGGATTCGAACCGCTGACCTTCTGATCGGCAAGTCCTAGGCCTGTGGTTTAACCCACAGCGCCACCCGCGTCCCTTAAAAGCTTAAAACAACATTCTAAATCTACCCTGCTTCTTGTACTGTTTTGCAACTTTCAGAGCCAGTGTTAAATGAATGCTGTTGAAATTATGCGTAAGAATTGAACTTTCAAGAGTCTACACAAGTAAAAAAGGAGACCAAATACAGAAATAGCTTCATTTTTATTATGATGAATGCTGAGTGTCCAAAATGTTACGGATACCTCTCAATGGCTGTGCTAAGATGTCCTGAGAACTGCATCAACGCACAAGTTCTAAACTTTGGTTAATATTAACCATGGTTTGTTGCAATAAGCCAGCTTCATAACCCATTGTTTGAAGGCTTGTTTCAAACAAACAATATTTAAAACTAACCATTGTTCAATTCAGAAAAAAACAAACTGCGGCCAATCATAAATGCAACTGAAAGGTTCTCAACCCTTCTTCACAGCCAGAGGGGAAGGCATGTGAACCTGAGGCTCACATCAGCGTACTTTTTTAATGTACTTTATCAGACACACAAGTCTAATTTCTTCACTTCCAACTTTAGAGCACAATTACCTCCAGCTGCTGCTGTTCCATTTTGGTCAGCAAGAACTTCGAGTAGATGTTGCTTTTCTCAAGCAAGTGTTGAAGCCTCTTGTAGCGCATTTCAGTTGAGTCTCTGTCCCAGGACATGCGAGCCTAGGAGACAAACAAGAAGCCATTATCAGCAGTAACTTGGTGTGGTATTATTGCAGCCATTAAAATGCACAGCACATTGTCAATAGAAAGGGAAACCAATATTAACCCGAGGTCACTCAACTCTTCTTTAGCTTTCCCCAAGAAGTATTGGAAATATACCTGTGTTAAACCTGAGAGAATTCACACTACTAAACTGCCCAGAGTTTCCTGATGAGAAGCCATGGTTTTACTCGTTTTGCACCTGCTGTAGTTATGCTCTGAATTCCCTGCCTTTGGAATACAAACAAGAGATCCAAAGGGACCAGGAGGGTTAAACAGAGTATGGGAAGCTTGCATTTGTCAGCTTAACCATAGGCCTTAATAAGATGAAAGCAGCTAGTGCTGCTGTTGGACGCCTTTTCCTCCTCTTTCTAAAGGGATGAACCTTGTTGTTGTTATAATAATAATAATAATAATAATAATTTTTTATACCCCGCCCATCTGGCTGGGCTTCTCCAGTCACTCTGGGCAGCTTCCAACAAAACACTAAAATACAATAACCTATTAAACACTAAAAGCTTCCTTAAACAGGGCTGCCTTTAAATGCCTTCTAAAAGTTTGGTAGTTACTTTTCTCTTTGACATCTGGTGGGAGGGCGTTCCACAGGGCGGGCGCCACTACCGAGAAGGCCCTCTGCCTGGTTGTTGTCTTTCATCACAACCAAATTTTATTTCAAAGAATCTCTGGAGAGTTTGCTCCAAAGAATTTAAATCTGAAATGCGGTATTTTACAATAATTCTACCTGGGTAGGGGAACCATCAGAGTAACCCATTTTCTTAAGGAAATAACATAAAATTTATTTATATTAAGCACTAGACACTTCAGTCAAAAAAGAGGGGGGTGTTACAGACTACAGTGGTACCTCGGGTTACAGACGCTTCAGGTTAGAGACTCCGCTAACCCAGAAATAGTACCTGAGGTTAAGAACTTTACTTCAGGATGAGAACAGAAATCGCGCAGTGGCGGCAGTGGGAGGCCCCATTAGTTAAAGTGGTGCTTCAGATTAAGAACAGTTTCAGGTTAAGAACGGATCTCTGGAAGGAATTAAGTTCTTAACCTGAGGTACCACTGTATTTATATCGGCTGTATGTCCCAAAAAATCTTAAGAAAATGAAAGGCTGTGACAATTTTGTCCTTGGAAAAATGTCTTTGGTGGGCCCACCAGAACATTCAGAGGTAGCTGTAAATGGGGCTGTTCGAAGGGACAAGATGGTACTCCATTCTACACTTTTATGTTAATCTCTTAAAAGTTCTTAAGTAACCTAGAACTTTAAAAGGTAAAGGGACCCCTGACCATTAGGTCCAGTCGTGACAGACTCTGGGGTTGTGGCACTCATCTGGCTTTACTGGCAGAGGGAGCCAGCGTACAGCTTCCGGGTCATGTGGCCAGCATGACTAAGCTGCTTCTGGCGAACCAGAGCAGCGCACGGAAACGCCGTTTACCTTCCTGCCGGAGTGGTACCTATTTATCTACTTGCACTTTGACGTGCTTTCGAACTGCTAGGTTGGCAAGAGCAGGGACCGAGCAACGGGAGCTCACCCCGTCACGGGGATTAGAACCGCCGACCTTCTGATCGGCAAGTCCTAGGCTCTGTGGTTTTTAACCCACAGCGCCACCCGCGCCCCATAACCTAGAACTTTACGCTGTATCAAATGCTCCAATTCTACATGTGCAACAGAACTTTCCTCATCTCTCCTCTGAAGCCCCCTCCACATCCTCGAAATCTGCTTCAGAGGGTTGGGGGAAGAGACAAAATGCAAGTCCCATTGTGCGAGCTCTGAGCACACAGCCTGCAATGACCCACTGCTGTGGTACCTCGGGTTACATACGCTTCAGGTTACAGACTCCGCTAACCCAGAAATAGTACCTCGGGTTAGGAACAGAACAGATCAGAACAGAAATCACGCTCCGGCATCACAGCAGCAAGAGGCCACATTAGTTAAAGTGGTGCTTCAGGTTAAGAACAGACCTCCGGAACGAATTAAGTACTTAACCCGAGGTACCACTGTATTTCCATCATGCAAGTGATAACTAAGGGCATGATTTACCACTGGCCTCTGGATGGCCACTGCGGGGGAAACAGATGCCGGATGGGGGAGACAGGCCTTTGGTGTGATCCAGCTCTTCTTGGGTTCTTAAGTGATTAACAGATTATGGGAATTTTTCAACAAGCCAGTACCAGGTAGAAGGGAGCTCACTTCAATGCCTACAGCAAATTTTTCAACCTACAAGTTGAAACAAGTATCTAAAAATCACTGCAGCATAGTCACAAAGCCAGCTGTGACTGCTTTTAATTCCACGCAAGCTGTGTTTCTTATTTATTACAGTGGTGCCTTGCAAGACGAAAGTAATTCGTTCCGCGAGTTTTTTCGTCTTGCGATTTTTTCGTCTTGCGAAGCACGGACTTTGGAAAAGCTTCAAAAATCACCAAAGTCTTCAAAAACCTCAAAAAAGGCTACCACACCGCGTGCTATGAGTTGCTCCTCGAAGTGAATGCACGGTTTTAAGAAAAAGGAAACAAACTTGCAAGACAAAGGAAACAAACTTGAAAGACAATTTCGTCTTGCGAAACAACTCAAAAAACGAAAAACTCTTTCGTTTTGCGAGTTTTTCGTCTTACGAGGCGTTCGTCTTGCGAGGTACCACTGTATAAAGTTTATGTCTTGGGTTATTCTGCGAGCTGCTCCGAAGCCTTTTACGAGGAATGGCAGGACACAAATACTTCAAATAAAAGGATTTCTAGTTATTGTTTATTAATAACTGCATACTCCACCCCCCTTAAACCCAAACTCTCCTCAGTCAAATTGCAGCAAACACACTTTACCTTCTCCATTATCTGCCTCTCCTTTTCTATTCCTTCTGCCTCAAGCTGCTTCTCTTCCTGCAACATTGCTGCTGTGATTTCGGTGGCTCCAGCTTCTGCACCCATGTCTTCCTGCAGGTGTCCTGAGCAAAAACACAAGACAAGCATGACTAGGTAACCGCTAACTTGGGTCTAAGGCACACTTTAACCTGGGCAAAAATAAAAGCAGACCGGGGGGAGGGGGCAGCAGTGTGTGTATGTGTGTGTGTGTATATGTGTGTGTGTGTGTGTGTGTGTGTGTGTGTGTGTGTGTAAAGGGACCCCTCATGGCCGACTCTGGGGTTGCGGCGCTCATCTCGCTTTATTGGCCGAGGGATCCGGCGTACAGCTTCCAGGTCATGTGGCCAGCATGACTAAGCCACTTCTGGCGAACCAGAGCAGCACATGCAAACACCGTTTATCTTCCCGCCACAGCGGTACCTATTTATCTACTTGCACTTTGACGTGCTTTTGAACTGCTAGGTTGGCAGGAGCAGGGACCGAGCAACGGGAGCTCACCCCGTTGCGGGGACTCGAACCGCCAACCTTCTGATCTACAAGTCCTAGGCTCTGTGGTTTAACCCACAGCGCCACCCGCATATATATATATATATATACACCCCCACACTCCCACAGTACCTGTTGCTTCTTGTTATGTGTTACACACACACACACACACACACACACACACACACACACCATATATGAAACACAGTACTTGTTGGTTCTAGCTCCTGAATCCTCTGTCTTAAAAGACCTCCATCCCTTTGCCACCATCTTTTTCCCAAATTCTTCCGTTGACCCCCATTGTTGTCTCTTTATAATATAGCGTTCATGAATACAAACAACAAGTAATGGATACCGGTCACCAGCTACAAAGCGAAATGAGGTGGAAAATAATAGCAGCATAGTAAAAGTTGTACTTTGGCTTGAGGATCAGTGCTACAAACTTTTCTGTTTGTTTGCTTTTTGGAGGGGGGGGAGGAAAGCTGCACCCTACTTTGCTAAATTCTTACTTATCCTCATGAAGGAGGTTAAAATCCCACCAACCAACACCAGCCCCATATTTTTTTCACCTCTCTGACTTCCCTCCTCTTGCATATCTATATAGATATATGTTTATATTTAATATATAGATAATATAAATATATATTTATATAATATACTTACTATAAAATAATATATAATATATTTATAATATATTTATATATATAGATATATTTAGATATAGATACAGATTTATATATTTTATATATATATATATATATATATATATACACACACACACACACACACACACACACATATAGTTAAGTTAGTTAGTTATATATATAGTTATATATGCCGATATATATAGAGCTCCTCCAGGCTTCCAAAGCTACCATCGAGCCAAAGCGATGGCGGCGTGCAAAGAACAATAAATGAGAAAAAATGAGAATAAATGAGAAAACATTATGAAAATGATTTACAGGTGGTACATGACTCCAGTCAAGCTTGCGAAGATTTATCATTTGCCCAATAACAAATGTTGGAAATGTAAAGAGACTGAAGGTACCTTCTTCCACCTTTGGTGGACCTGCCCAAAGATTAAGGCCTTCTGTGAAATGATTTACAATGAGATTAAGAAAGTACTTAAATGCACGTTTCATAAGAAACCAGAGGCATTTCTCTTGGGTATGGTCGGCCAGCTGGTGCCGAGGAAGGATAAAAACTTCTTTTTGTATGCTACTATGGCAGCAAGGATTCTCCTAGCAAAGTATTGGAAGACACAAGAGCTACCCACGCTGGAGGAATGGCAGGCGAAAGTGATGGACTTTATGGGACTGGCAGAAATGACCGGCAGAATCCGCGACCAAGAGAAAGAGACTGTGGAAGAAGACTGGAAGAAGTTTAAAATATATCTTAAGAGCTACTATAAAATTGAGGAGTGCTAAAATGCTGAGGGAGAGGAAGACGTAGAATTACAGCGGTAAATTTTGTTTGATTTAGGGTGAAATTGAAAGGGAGAATGAATTTATATTGAATTGGCTAAAAGGGTTGTTGAATAATTGTTAAAAATAAAAGGATGCAAAAAGGGGAAGGTATGGGGAAGTCCGGGAAAAGAGGCTTATGGAAATAAGGTTAAGAAATTATGAATTTATGTGTTTGTTCCTATGTTCTTTTTGTTGTGTTTGTTAAAAAATTGGAAAATTAATAAAAAATTTATTAAAAAAAATAAATAAATGAGAAAAAATAAATGCGCTGCCGATGCTCGGATAGTTTCTCGAGTTTTTTTTGTTTTTGTTTTGCTATTATTATTTTTGGGGAGGGGAGCGCACTCTGCACATGCTCTGGGGCAACCTTGCGGGAGGCAGCCTCGCCTCCACAATAAGCGATTAAAAAAAAAGGGCGCTGCTGCTGCTGCTGCTGGGCTTTTCTTCCCGGGCTTTCTGCTGGGCGAGGCGGAGAGCGCTCTGCACATGCTCAGGGGACCCCTTAGCCCACAATAAACATTCCCCCCCCCCCCGCCCCCCGGACCCTGAGGAGGCAGCCCGGCCTCCCTTGGCGGCTCCCCACCTGCGTGGCTCCCGGACGAGGCTCCGCCGTTCTCCTCCCCGGGCATCGCGCCGCCGCTTCGGACTCGCGCCGGGTTTCGAACGCCTCGCGGCGCTTCCGGCGGAGCGGGCTGGGGAGGGAAGGAGAAAAACCGCGCGCTTTCCAAATCTCGCGAGAAGAGGAGCGGCGCCTTCGCGGGAAACTCCCGAGACAACAAATCCCCTAGAGAGATAGCAGAGGGGAAAGGGTAGAGGGACGCGCTGCCGGCTTCGCGAGGGGAACGGCTCCGGGGAGTAGCCTTGTGCAGTTAGACCCCCGGGGTCATCTAGTCTAGTGTTTCCCAACCTTGGGCCTCCAGCTGTTTTTGAACTACAACTCCCATCAACCTTAGCTAGCAAGACCAGTGGCAAGGGATGATGGGAATTGTAGTCCAAAAACAGCTGGAGGCCCAAGGTTGGGAAACACTGAGCGAGATTCGGAGTTCCATACGGGCTGAGCTATTTGCCCCTTTCGCCTGCGTTGTAAATAAAGGGGAAGAGTCAGTCCGAAGGCGGAATGGCAGAAACCCAATATATTTCTAATGCAACTGTTTCAGGGGGAACTGCGTTATGGTCATTGCTACTGTTGTTTTTAAACAAATATATACACACACAAACATATATATATTGTTTAAAAGTAACGGTAGATAGATACACACACACATTTTGCATATTGTATATAAAATGGCTATTTTTAAACAAATATATATATAATTATCGCTAGTCATTTTAAACAATTACATATATATATATATATACACATATATATATATATATATACACACACATATATATATATATATATATACACACATATATATATATATATATATACACACATATATATATATATACACACACACACACATATATATACACACACACACACACACACACACATATAAATATATATATATATATATATATATATATATATATATATATATATATCTCACCATCTGCAGTGATCATGGAGCCCAAGAAAGTCAAATCTCTCACTGCCTCCATTTCTTCCCCTTCTATTTGCCAGGAGGTGATGGGACCAGTGGCCATGATCTTCGTTTTTTTGATGTCGAGCTTCACACCATATTTTGCGCTCTCCTCTTTCGCCCTCATTAAAAGGTTCTTTAATTCCTCCTCACTTTCTGCCATCAAGGTTGTGTCATCTGCATATCTGAGGTTGTTGATATTTCTTGGGCTCCATGATCACTGCAGATGGTGACAGCAGCCACGAAATTAAAAGACGCCTGCTTCTTGGGAGAAGGGCAATGACAGGCCTAGACAGCATCTTGAGAAGTAGAGACATCACCTTGCCAACAAAGGTCCGTATAGTTAAAGCTCTGGTTTCCCCAGTAGTGATGTATGGAAGTGAGAGCTGGACCATAAAGAAGGCTGATCACCGAAGAATTGATGCTTTTGAATTATGGTGCTGGAGGAGACTCTTGAGAGTCCCACGGACTGCAAGAAGATCAAACCTCTCCATTCTGAAGGAAATCAACCCTGAGTGCTCACTGGAAGGACAGATTGTGAAGCTGAGGCTCCAGTACTTTGGCCACCTCATGAGAAGAGAAGACTCCCTGGAGAAGACCCTGATGTTGGGAAAGATGGAGGGCACAAGGAGAAGGGGGCGACAGAGGACGAGATGGTTGGATAGTGTTTTCGAGGTTACCAGCATGAGTCTGACCAAGCTGCGGGGGGCAGTGGAGGACGAGTGCCTGGCGTTCTCTGGTCCATGGGGTCACGAAGAGTCGGACACGACTAAACGACTAAACAACAAAAATATATATCTATACACATACACAATAATTATTTAAAATAACTAGCAATAATTATATATAGTTATATTTGTTTAGAAAGAACTACCGATAATTTTAGTATATCTACATCTATATGTTTGTGTGTGTGTTTAAAAATAACAGCAGCAATAATAACAATGCAGTTTCCCTTGAAACAACTACGTTAGAAATATATTCGGGTTCCGCCTATATATATATATCAGTCATGCCTCAGGTTGAATATGCTTCATGTTGAGCGCATTCGAGTTGCGCTCCGCAGCAACCCGGAAGAAACAGAGCGCGTTACTTCCGGGTTTTGCCGCTTGCGCATGCGCAGACACTCAAAATGATGTCACGCGCATGTGCAGAAGCGGCGAAAAGCGACGTGCGTGTGCGCAGACGTGCTATCGCTTGTTACATTTGCTTCTGAATGCGAACGGGGCTCCAGAACAGATCCCGTTTGCTTCCCGAGGTACCACTGTATATGACAGTAACAAACACTGGTGGTTTGGTCGCCAGATACAAAAGCAAAATTAAAAATAAAATAAAAGCCGCATGTTTAAAGTTAAATACCTGCTTTCAGGGTTTTTGATTTTATTTTATTTTTACACTCAAGCAGCGTATAGGTGGCTTAAAAATAAGAACAGTTAAGGGAAAAAATAAATACCAAATATATGTTTTGATCATAGAAAGGAGGGGCTCTGTTAAAAACAAGCAGATAACTGCAATAAAAACACTATTAAAATAGAATATTCAATATTAAAAACACACAGAGAATTGCAATCGATATATCACACTCCCAAGCCCTTCACTAGAAGCAGTCAGTTTCCCCAAGCCGGGTGGCATGAGAAAGGTCTTCCGCTGTCAGCAGAAAAGCAACGAGCAAGGAACCAGCGTAGCTTCCCTAAGCCGGGAGTTCCAAAGTTGTGTGGGAGGAGCCACCACCGATAAGGCCCTTTCCCGCGCCCACTCCCAAGCGTGCCAGTGAGGGCGCAGGACCAAGAGAAGGGTCTCTTCTGAAGATCTCAGGACATGGGCGGGTTTGGAGGAGGGGATACAATCTTTCCTTATGTGTCTGCACTCCAACCAGTGCCAGTAAGAACCATAATGATATAGAAGCCCTAACCCAGGGGTCATCAAACTTTTTCAGTAGGGGGCCAGTCCACTGTCCCTCAGACCCTGTGGGGGGCCGGACTATATTTTGAGGGTAAAAATGAACGAATTCCTATGCCCCACAAATAACCCAGAGATGCATTTTAAATAAAAGGACCCATTCTACTCATGTAAAAACACACTGTTTCCCGGACCGACCGCAGGCCGGACTGAGAAGGCCTTTGGGCCGGATCCAGCCCCTGGGCCTTAGTTTGCCTAAAGGTCCATTAGGTCCAGTTGTGGCCAACTCTAGGGTTGCGGCACTCATCTCGCTTTACTGGCCGAGGGAGCCAGTGTACAGCTTCCAGATCATGTGGCCAGCATGACTAAGCCGCTTCTGGCAAACCAGAGCAGTGCACGGAAACACCGTTTACCTTCCCACCAGAGTGGTACCTATTTATCTACTTGAACTTTGACGTGCTTTCGAACTGCTAGGTGGGCAGGAGCTGGGACCGAGCAACGGGAGCTCACCCCATCGCGGGGATTTGAACCACCGACTTTCTGATCGGCAAGCCCTAGGCTCTGTGGTTTAACCCACAGCGCCACCCCTGTCCCTTTAGTTTGCCTACCCATGCTCTAACCTTTGGGTCCTGCCATGTCCCCTTCTCTGCCATCACAGCCCCCGACCCTCCTTCCCTGAGGCTGCTGCCTTGATTCTTAGCACTTAAACCTTACAGGTTAAATGCACTCTGCTGCTGCTGCTCAGAAAGGGATCTGTTGTTGCAGCAGTGGGTTGGACTGGATGACCCTCAGGGTCCCTTCCCATTCCCGGATTCTGTGAAAGAAGTGCGCAAACCTTCCTTTGCACCAACACTGCCCACTGCAGTTCCCGCACTCCTCACAAGCACAGGGTGAAGGCTTCACGAGAGAGGAAAGAAATGCTGATAAATCCATTTCTAATTTTTAGCGTAAAATAATATGCAGCAATTTTAAGGCTTCTCCTGCAAAAAATATATTCATCTTTATCCCTCCCTGCCTTGCACATTTTACCTCTTCTTTCCCATTTCACATCAACTCCTTTACAGGTTTCTTCACTTTTTTCCTCTGCAGAGTTCATGTGTTTGCATAACAGGCAGAGATAAGTAAAACCTCTCTAAGCGTGGAGATTAAACCAAGGTGGTTGAAAAGCCACCTTGAATTTCTGCCTTTCCTCAGTTTGTTAAAAGAGAGAGGAACCCCTGCCAATAAAAATGTTGGGGCATCCTCCAGCTTTGCCTTTCAAAAGGAGGGAGATTAGCCTGAAACTGCTAAATTAGAAAATTAATTTAGCTGCTCAGCTTGGAAATGTATCCTTTGAAGCTTGGATAAAGATGTTGGCTCTCCATTTCATTGCAGGTGTTAATTAACATAACAAATTTAGGATGGTGCCTTTATCACCAGTCAGTGCAGCTGTGAATAGTTGCTTTATCTTGAGTTTTACATCAATTGTCACAATCACCCCCCTGCCTTTTTTGCATTTCATTGCAGTTTGGTGCCATTCCTCCAAAAATCCACTGTTACCCCCTGCCAGCTGCGGGTAACAGTTTGATGAAGTGGAATGTAGTCTACAAAAGCTTATCCTCTGAAAATGTTTAAAGTTACAAGTTTGCTGTTCTGGGGGGTTGTGGAAGGATGTCCCTATTTTCATCGGAGAAATGTTGGAGGGTATGGAAATGTAATTACATGCATATAAGATTTTGGTTTTTTCTAAAGATGCGTAATAAACCATTATATGTTTTGCCTTCCCAAACCGGAACAGCACCCAACCAAGTCTCATCTGAATATTTGCTACCTCCTTCCCAACCTGTTTCATTTAAGGATTCCACCCTTACTCCACTTGGCTTATTTAGTCTTATTTAGTCTTCTGGAGAACTTATACGCTGTCTTGTCACATTTTGGTTGACCTAATAAGTCCGTTGCCCTATTTGGATTTATTTTCCTTCTAAACTGGCCAACTTGGCTGTATTTAATTTGTGTGTAGCTGGTATATCACTTGTCACCCTATTGTATTTGATCGTGTGTCTTGGGCAGAGGTGGTTTTTGGCTCTCCATTCTGTTCGGTAGATGACTTCTAACTTACTCTGCCTCTATAGTCTACCAAAGACGGACTCATGTCAGAGGCAGGTTTGGGTTCTGAAAAGGTGCAGATTTTATTTTATTTTATTTTTATTAGTTTTAACATACTTTCCAAACAAAACAACCACCCCTTCTCTTCTTATACATTGGTGGCTATTGTTAGCCTATGTCTTCCATCAATCCCTCCTAATGATTTTCAAAATTCATCTCCTATTCCTGCATTTTATCTCATAACTATTGCTTAGTCATCAAAATCCTCTAATCAATTCTGTTAAATCTCATCAACAATATTTCTTATAATTATCATTACAAAACTTCTTGTAACTCTACAAACATATTCATTTGACTACAATTGTCTTTCAAATAATTTACAAATTTACTCCAGTCTTTCAGGAACTTCTGGTTCCGCTGTTCTCAGATTCTCCCTGTCATTTTTGCCAGTTCTGCATAATCCATCAATTTCATCTGCCATTCTTCTTTGGTCAGCAATTCTTCTTGTTTCCATTTCTGTGTTAATAATGTTTTTGCAGCCGTAGTTGCATGTAAAAATAATTTTTTGTCTATTTATTTCGGTACCTACAATTCCAAGTAGAAATGCTTTTGGTTTTTTAACAAATGTATATTTCAACATCCTTTAAAGTCAATTGTATATCATTTCCAAGAATCTTTTCAATTTCTTACATTCCCACCACATATGATAAAAGGTATGTTCTTCATCCTTACATTTCCAACATTTGTTCCTTACTTTATACATTTTAGCTAGTTTCACTAGTGTTATATAGCATCTATACATCATTTTCATCACATTCTCTTGCAAAGCATTACATGCAGTAATTTTTATTCCTCGGCAACTTAACCGGCAGGAAAAGATTCTTTTGAAAAAATCCCTAAGCCCTGGGGTCACAATTTCATCAAAAATCTGACTTTCGGCCATTCACTCAAAAATGGTGCCAAACGGTTGCAAATGCGCCCCTGAGAGGTTTGGCGGTCGAAACAGAATGCTTTTTATCTCAGGAAAAGAAATCATCCCTCGACAACTAAACCGGCAGGAAAAGACTTTCGACCATTCACTCAAAAATGGTGCCAAACGGTTGCAAATGCTCCCCTGAGAGGTTTGGCGGTCGAAACAGAAGGGTTTTTATCTCAGGGAAAGAAATCAGCCCTCGACAACTTAACCGGGAGAAAAAGATTTTTTTGAAGAAATCCCTAAACCCCGGGGTCACAATTACATCAAAAATCTGACTTTCGGCCATTCACTCAAAAATGGTGCCAAACGGTTGAAAATGCTCCCCTGACAGGTTTGGCGGTCGAAACAGAAGGCTCTTTATCACAGGAAAAGAAATCAGCGCTCAACAACTTAACCGGCAGAATATTTTTTTTAAAAAAAATCCCTAAGTCCCGGGGTCACAATTTGATGAAAAATCTGACTTTCGGCCATTCACTCAAACATGCTGCCATACGGTTGCTATTGCTCCCCTGAGAGGTTTGGTGGTCGAAAAAGGCTTTTTATCTCATCAAAAGAAATCAGCCTTTGATAACTTAACCGGCAGAAAAAGATTCTTTTGAAAAAATCTCTAAGCCCCGGGGTCACAATTTTATGGAAAATCTGACTTTCGGCCATTCAGTCAAAAATGGTGCCAAACGGTTGAAAATGCTCCACTGAGAGGTTTGGCGGGCCGAAACAGAACGCTTTTTATCACAGGAAAAGTAATCAGCCCTCGACAGAAATATATTTTTTTGAAAAAATCCCTAAGCCCCGGGGTCACAATTTGATGAAAAATCTGACTTTCGTCCATTCACTCAAAAATGGTGCCAAACGGTTGCAAATGCTCCCCTGAGAGGTTTGGCGGTCTAAACAGAAGGATTTTTATCTCAGGAAAAGCAATCAGCCCTCGACAACTTAACCGGCAGAAAATGATTTTTTTGAAAAAATCCCTAAGCCCCGGCGTCACGATTTGATCAAAAATCTGACTTTCGGCCATTCACTCAAAAATGGTGCCTACTGAAGAAAGTAGGAAAAACCACTGGGCCGGTAAGTCAAATAAGTCAAATCCCTTATTTTGACTCCTGACTCACGACAGTGTGTTGCCCATCGCTCAGTTCTGACTAAAGGATTTTATGCAGCCACTGCTGGTGGGGACATTTTGGGACCCAAAATATCCAACGCCACTAAATTCTGGTGTACTTTTTAACATAATAGTGTAAACAGGAATCAACATACAAACACTGAGAAGCCATTCCCCCCGCCCCACTACTTTATATGGAAACAATTGGAAAAACCTCTGTGATTGAGGCTACCAACATGGCGCCTTTTTGTACAACAAACACTTCTGAGGACATTCTTATTACTGCTTTACTACTGCTTTACTACTACTTTACTACTGTTTTACTTTCGCTTTACTACTGTTTTACTTTCGCTTTACTACTGTTTTACTTTCGCTTTACTACTGCTACTTTATTACTTATACTACTTTACTATTTTTACCCCTATTTATACAGTAGAACTTCCTGAACAATGGCATGCCTGTCTATAGTAACAAATAGTATTGTTACTATTTTATTAATTGTATATACTGCCCTTCATCCGTAGATTTAAGGTTGGTTTACAACTTAAAAATGCAAGGTGAAAAACACAAAATACGCAATAAAAACAAGAACAAACCAATAAGCCTCCTCCCTCAACCTCTCCTTTGGCTTGTCCTTCACTCATGACTTCTCTCTTGTTCCTTGATCTTAACTTCCCCACTTTTGCAAACCTTCGAGTTGTCCCTAATTTTCCCGGGACAGTCCCAGATTTCCTGAAGCTGTCCTGGTTTCTGATGTTATCCTGCTTTTCCTTAGGACGTCCCTATGTTCATGGGAGAAATGTTGGATGGTATGGAGTTATACATAGAATAGAATGATAGAATGATCTCGCCCCACTACTTTATATGGAAACAACTGGAAAACCTCTGTGATTGAGGCGCCTTTTTGTACAACGAACACTTCTGAGGTCATTCTTATTACTGCTTTACTACTGCTTTACTAATGCTTTACTACCATTTTACTACTGCTTTACTACACTTTTTCTACAGCTTTACTACTACATTAGAGCTATTCTACTACTATTCCAACACTTTACTATTGGGACATTTTACTATAGCTTTACTACTACTTTACTACTATCTTACTGCCGTTTCACAACTGTCGTACTACCATTTTACTAGTACTTTACTACTGTTTTACTACTGGTTTACTACTACTTTACTACCATTCTACTACTGCTTTACTACCATTTTACTACCACTCTACTACTACTTTACTACCACTCTACTACTACTTTACTACTGGTTTACTACTACTTTACTACTGGTTTACTACTACTTTACTATCATTTTACTACAGCTCTACTACAGCTTTACTACTACTTTACTACCATTTTACTACCACTCTACTACTGTTTTACTACTGGTTTACTACTGGTTTACCTCTACTTTACTACCATTTTACTACAGCTTTACTACAGCTTTACTACTACTTTACTACCATTTTACTACCACTCTACTACTGTTTTACTACACTTTTACTACAGCTTTACTACTACTTTAGAGCTATTCTACTACTATTTCGGCCATTCACTCAAAAATTGTGCCAACCGGTCGCAAATGCTCCCTAGAGAGGTTTGGCGATCGAAACAGAAGGCTTTTTATTACAGGAAAAGAAATCCGCTCTCAACAACTTAACCGGCAGAATTTTTTTTTTTTTTTTAAATCCCTAAGTCCCGGGGGCACAATTTGATGAAAAATCTGACTTTCGGCCATTCACTCAAACATGCTGCCATACGGTTGCAATTGCTCCCCTGAGAGGTTTGGTGGTCGAAAAAGGCTTTTTATCTCATCAAAAGAAATCAGCCCTCGACAACTTAAGCGGCAGAAATGTATTTTTTTGAAAAAATCCCTAAGTCCCAGGGTCACAATTTCATCAAAATTCTGACTTTCGGCGATTCACTGAAAAATGGTGCCAAACGGTTGCAAATGCTCCCCTGAGAGGTTTGGCGCTCAAAACAGAAGGCTTTTTATCTCAGGAAAAGAAATCTGCCCTCGAAAACTTAACCTGCAGAATTTTTTATTTTTTTAAAAAAAAAATCTCTAATGCTCCCCTGACAGGTTTGGCGGTCGAAAAAGAAGGCTCTTTATCAAAGGAAAAGAAATCAGCGCTCGACAACTTAAGCAGCAGAGAAAGTATTTTTTGGAAATATCCCTAAGCCCCGGGGTCAAAATTTCATCAAAAATCTGAATTTCGGCCATTCACTCAAAAATTGTGCCAACCGGTCGCAAATGCTCCCTTGAGAGGTTTGGCGGTCGAAACAGAAGGCTTTTTATTACAGGAAAAGAAATCCGCTCTCAACAACTTAACCGGCAGAATTTTTTTTTTTAAAAAAAATCCCTAAGTCCCGGGGGCACAATTTGATGAAAAATCTGACTTTCGGCCATTCACTCAAACATGCTGCCATATGGTTGCAATTGCTCCCCTGAGAGGTTTGGCGGGCCGAAACAGAAGGCTTTTTATCTCATCAAAAGAAATCAGCCTTTGATAACTTAACCGGCAGAAAAAGATTCTTTTGAAAAAATCCCTAAGCCCCGGGGTCACTATTTCATCAAAAATCTGCTTTTTGGCCATTCACTCAAAAATGGTGCCTACTGAAGAAAGTAGGAAAAACCACTGGGCCGGTAAGATCTAAGTCAAATCCCTTATTTTGACTCCTGGTTCCTCACACAGCTCCTGACTCACGACAGTGTGTTGCCCATCGCTGAGTTCTGACTAAAGGATGTCATCAAAAGTCTGACTTTCGGCCATTCACTCAAAAATGGTGACAAACGGTTGCAAATGCTCCCCTGAGACGCTTGGCGGTCGAAACAGAAGTGTTTTTATCACAGGAAAAGAAATCAGCCTTCGACTACTTAACCTGCAGAATTATTTTTTTTGAAAAAATCCCTAAGCCCCAGAGTCACAATTTAATGAAAAATCTGACTCTCGTCCATTCACTCAAAAATGGTGACAAACGGTTGCAAATGCTCCCCTGAGAGCTTTGGCAGTCGAAACAGAAGGCTTTTTATCACAGGAAAAGAAATCAGCCCTCGACAACTTAATCTGCAGAAAAAAGATTTTTTTGAAAAAATCCCTAAGCCCCAAAGTCACCATTTCATCAAAAATCTGAATTTCGGCCATTCACTCAAAATTCTTGCCAAACGGTTGCAAATGCTTCCCTGAGGGGTTTGGTGGTTGAAACAGAAGGCTTTTTATCTCAGGAAAAGAAATCAGCCCTCGACAACTTAACCAGCAGGAAAAGATTTTTTTGAAAAAATCCCTAAGCCCCGGGGTCACAATTTCATAAAAAAGTCCGACTTTCGGCCATTCACTCAAAAATGGTGCCAAACAGTTGCAAATGCTCCCCTGAGAGGTTTGGCAGTCGAAACAGAAGGCTTTTTATGTCAGGAAAAGAAATCAACCCTCGACAACTTAACTGGCAGAATATTTTTTTTTAAAAAAATCCCTAAGCCCCGGGGTCACAGTTTGATCAAAAATCTGACTTTTGGCCATTCACTCAAAAATGGTGCCTACTGAAGAAAGTAGCAAAAACCGGTAAGTCAAATAAGTCAAATCCCTTATTTTGACTCCTGACTCACGACAGTGTGTTGCCCATCGCTGAGTTCTGACTAAAGGATTTTATGCAGCCACTGCTGGCGGGGACATTTTGGGACCCAAAATATCCAACGCCACTAAATTCTGGTGTACTTTTTAACATAATAGTGTAAACAGGAATCAACTTACAAACATTGAGAAGCCTTCCCCCCCGCCCCACTACTTTATATGGAAACAACTGGAAAAACCTCTGTGATTGAGGCTACCAACATGGCGCCTTTTTGTACAACGAACACTTCTGACGTCATTCTTATTACTGCTTTACTACTGCTTTACCACTGCTTTACTTCTGCTTTACTACTGCTTTACTACTGCTTTACTAACATTTTACTACTGCTTTACTGCTGCTTTACTACTGCTTTACTACCATTTTACTACTGCTTTACTACACTTTTTCTACAGCTTTACTACTACATTAGAGCTATTCTACTACTATTCCAACACTTTACTATTGGGACATTTTACTATCGCTTTTTACTACTACGCTTTTTTACTACATTTTACTACTACTTTACTACTATCTTACTGCCGTTTCACCGCTGTCATACTACCATTTTACTACTACTTTACTACTGGTTTACTACTGCTTTACTACCATTTTGCTACTGCTTTACTACTGCTTTACTACACTTTTACTACAGCTTTACTACTACTTTAGAGCTATTTTACTACTATTCCACCACTTTATGTTACCATAAAGAAGCAATGCAGAAGCAAGAAGCAGCAGCGAAGCCAGCTGCTGGTGGCTGGAAAGCCAGACAGGTTGTTTGTGACTGTTACCATGGCAAGAAAGGGGCAGTCCATTCTCCGTATTGAGCACCGGACGTGAGCTCAGTGTGTGACTTATGACCTGTACAGGATGTACAATGGGTGGAGTTATTATTCTCTCTGCTGTTTGTTTGTGAAGAGTGCAGACATCTTTTTCTGTATGGCTGCTAAAGAGAGAAATAAAGACATGTAAATACATTTCTGTCTGAGTCTGATTCCCCTCCCTGGGGAGCAGGGAGGAGGAGAGAAGCAGTGGTGTGTTTTTCTCACAGTCTGGGAAGAATCGCCAACACAGACCTCGCCTGTTTTACCTGCCGGGAGTCGCAGGGGGAGGTCAAAAGGAATTCAGCCAGTGCCTGGAGAGGTAGGCACATTCCTCTGACCGAGGCAGAATTCCAACATTGGTAGCAGAGCTGCTGGTTTCTTCGATCCATGGAAGTCTGCAAAGAAATAGTAGCAGAGCTGCTGTTTTCATCGCTCCATGGAAGCCTGAAGTGAGGGGCTGATCCTCTGCAGCCAGACGCTGAACAGAAGAAGCTGACAGCCAAGCCACGAAGCCCAAGGTATGAGATTTTCGGGTTAGAAGTGTGAATGCAGATTGATTCATTTTTTGCTTCACGGGAGCAGCGTTTGGGAAAACAGCTCCAAGTGAGAGAGGCTTGCATTCCAGGAATTCTTGTGGTTTCCTGTACAAGAAAAGGAATGCACTGTTGCTAAGCAACGCCCGCCAGTTTAGTGGACAGTTACACGAGAGGGCTGGACAGTCAGGCTATGCCTCAGAGAGGCAAAAACAAAGTTTTGTTTTGACGAGGCTCTCACGAACTCTTGGAAGGGACTTTCCAACGCAGCCAGTGTTAGAGCTGCCAGGTGCCCAAGAGTGTAAACAAGCCAGCTTTTGGATTTTAGAGGCTTGTCTTTGAGAGTTAAGGCAAAGGACTCAAAATGGATGCCAAGAAGGGGGGAGCCCTGCCTTCTCCACCCCTCCTGACCAATGACAATTATTCATCTTGGTCTATTAAGATGAAGGCCCTGCTGCAGAATCAGAGACTGTTTGGGGTGATTGAGAACACCATCCACCAACGCGTGCTTGGGAGTCACAGGATGTTGTTACAGAATTGTTGTTACAGAACAGGGCACCCCTATTTTCATCGGAGAAATGTTGGAGGGTATGCTTTTGTCCTCACCTCAGTTTTGACTACGGGCTCCTCACACAGCTCCTGACTCACGACAGTGTGTTGCCCATCGCTCAGTTCTGACTAAAGGATTTTATGTAGCCACTGCTGGCGGGGACATTTTGGGACCCAAAATATCCAACGCCACTAAATTCTGGTGTACTTTTTAACATAATAGTGTAAACAGGAATCAACATACAAACACTGAGAAGCCTTCCCCCCCGCCCCACTACTTTATATGGATACAATTGGAAAAACCTCTGTGATTGAGGCTACCAACATGGCGCCTTTTTGTACAATGAACACTTCTGAGGTCATTCTTACTACTACTTTAATACTGTTTTACTACTACTTTACTATTGCTATACTACTACTTTACTACCGCTTTAACCACTACTTTACTACTGCTTTACTACTACTTTACTACTGCATTACTACTACTTTACTACCCTTTTACTACTACATTACTGCCATTTTACTACTGCTTCACTACTACTTTACTACCATTTTACTACTACTTTACAACCTTTTACTACTCTTTTACTACTACTTTACTACAATTTTACTACTACTTTAAAGCTATTTTACTACTATTCCACCAATCAAAAATGGTGCCAAACGGATGCAAATGCTCCCCTGAGACGCTTGGCGGTCGAAACTGAAGGCTTTTTATCACAGGAAAAGAAATCTGCCCTCAACAACTTAACCTGCAGAATTTTTTTTTTATAAAAAATCCATAGGCTCCGGGGTCACAATTTCATCAAAAATCTGACTTTCGGCTATTCACTCAGAAATGTTGCCAAACGGTTGCAAATGCTCCCCTGAGAGGTTTGGTGGTCGAAACAGAAGGCTTTTTATCTCATCAAAAGAAATCAGCCCTTGATAACTTAACCAGCAGAAAAAGATTTTTTAGAAAAAATCCCTAAGCCCCGGGGTCACAATTTCGTCAAAAATCTTACTTCCGGCCACTCACTCAAGAATGTTGCCAAACGGTTGCAAATGCTCCCCTGAGACGCTTGGCGGTCGAAACAGAAGGCTTTTTATCAAAGGAAACGAAATCAGCCCTTGACAACTTAACCGGCAGAATATAATTTTTTTTAAAAAATTCCTAAGCCCCGGGGTCACAGTTTGATCAAAAATCTGACTTTTGGCTATTCACTCAAAAATGGTGCAAAACGGTTGCAAATGCTCCCCTGAGAGGTTTGGCGGTCGAAACAGAAGGCTTTTTATCTCAGGAAAAGAAATCAGCACTCGACAACTTAACCGGCAGAAAAAGATTTTTTTGAAAAAATCCCTAAGCCCTTGGGTCACAATTTCATCAAAAATCTGACTATCGGCCATTCACTCAAAAATGTTGCCAAACGGTTGCAAATGCTCCCCTGAGAGGTTTGGCGGTCGAAACAGAAGGCTTTTTATCTCAGGAAAAGAAATCAGCCTTCGACTACTTCACCTGCAGAATTTTTTTTTCTGAAAAAATCTAGAAGCCCCGGGGTCACAATTTCATCAAAAATCTGACTTTTGCCAATTAACTCAACAATGGTGCCAAACGGTTGCAAATGCTCCCCTGAGAGCTTTGGCAGTCAAAACAGAAGGCTTTTTATCACAGGAAAAGAAATCAGATCTCGACAACTTAACCGGCAGAATATTTTTTTTTTAAAAAAATCCCTAAGGCCCGGGGTCACAATTTCATCAAAAATCTGACTTTCGGCCATTCAGCAAAAAATGGTGCCAAATGGTTGCAAGTGCTCCCCTGAGAGGTTTGGCAGTCGAAACAGAAGTGTTTTTATCACAGGAAAAGAAATCAACCCTCGACAACTTAACCTGCGGAAAAAGATTCTTTTTAAAAAATTCCTAAGCCCCGGGGTCACAATTTCATCAAAATTTTGACTTTCGGCCATTCACTCAAAAATGTTGTCAAACGGTTGCAAATGCTCCCCTGAGAGGTTAGGCGGTCAAAACAGAAGGCTTTTTATCACAGGAAAAGAAATCAGCACTCGACAACTTAACCGGCGGAAAAAGATTCTTTTGAAAAAATCCCTAAGCCCCGGGGTCACAATTTCATCAAAAATCTGACTTTCGGCCATTCACTAAAAAATGGTGACAAACGGTTGCAAATGCTCCCCTGTGAGCTTTGGCAGTCGAAACAGAAACAGGAAAAGAAATCAGCCCTCGACAACTTAACCGGCAGAATATTTTTTTTTTAAAAAAAATCCCTAAGCCATGGGGTCAGTATTTCATCAAAAATCTGACTTTCGGCCATTCACTCAAAAATGGTGCTAAACGGTTGCAAATGCTCCCCTGAGACGCTTGGCGGTCGAAACAGAAGTGTTTTTATCACAGGAAAAGAAATCAGCCCTCGACAACTTAACCTGCAGAATTATTTTTTTTGAAAAAATCCCTAAGCCCCAGAGTCACAATTTAATGAAAAATCTGACTTTCGTCCATTCACTCAAAAATGGTGACAAACAGTTGCAAATGCTCCCCTGAGAGCTTTGGCGGTCGAAACAGAAGGCTTTTTATCACAGGAAAAGAAATCAGATCTCGACAACTTAACCGGCAGAATATTTTTTTTCTGAAAAAATCCCTAAGCCCCGGGGTCACAATTTCATCAAAAATCTGACTTTCGGCCATTCAGCAAAAAATGGTGCCAAACGGTTGCAAGTGCTCCCCTGAGAGGTTTCGCGGTCGAAACAGAAGTGTTTTTATCACAGGAAAAGAAATCAGCACTCGACAACTTAACCTGCGGAAAAAGATTCTTTTGAAAAAATCCCTAAGCCCCGGGGTCACAATTTCATCAAAATTTTGACTTTCGGCCATTCACTCAAAAATGGTGCCAAACAGTTGCAAATGCTCCCCTGAGAGGCTAGGCGGTCAAAACAGAAGGCTTTTTATCACAGGAAAAGAAATCAGCACTCGACAACTTAACCTGCAAAAAATATTTTTTTAAAAAAAATCCCTAAGCCACGGGGTCACAATTTGATCAAAAATCTGACTTTTGGCTATTCACTCAAAAATGGTGCGAAACGGTTGCAAATGCTCCCCTGAGAGGTTTGGCGGTCGAAACAGAAGGCTTTTTATCTCAGGAAAAGAAATCAGCCCTTGACAACTGAACCTGCAGAAAAAGATTTTTTTGAAAAAATCCCTAAGCCCCAAAGTCACCATTTCATCAAAAATCTGAATTTCGGCGATTCACTCAAAATTCTTGCCAAACGGTTGCAAATGCTTCCCTGAGAGGTTTGGCGGTCGAAACAGAAGGCTTTTTATCTCATCAAAAGAAATCAGCCCTTGATAACTTAACCAGCAGAAAAAGATTTTTTAGAAAAAATCCCTAAGCCCCGGGGTCACAATTTCGTCAAAAATCTTACTTTCGGCCATTCACTCAACAATGATGCCAAACGGTTGCAAATGCTCCCCTGAGAGCTTTGGCAGTCGAAACAGAAGGCTTTTTATCACAGGAAAATAAATCAGATCTCGACAACTTAACCGGCAGAATATTTTTTTTTTAAAAAAAATCCCTAAGGCCCGGGGTCACAATTTCATCAAAAATCTGACTTTCGGCCATTCAGCAAAAAATGGTGACAAACGGTTGCAAATGCTCCCCTGAGAGGTTTGGCAGTCGAAACGGAAGGCTTTTTATCACAGGAAAAGAAATCAGCCCTCGAAAACTTAACCTGCAGAATTTTTTTTTTTGAAAAAATCCCTAAGCCCCGGGGTCACAATTTCATCAAAATTTTGACTTTCGGCCATTCACTCAAAAATGTTGTCAAACGGTTGCAAATGCTCCCCTGAGAGCTTTGGCAGTCGAAACAGAAGGCTTTTTATCACAGGAAAAGAAGTCAGCCCTCGACAACTTAACCGGCAGAATATTTTTTTAAAAAAAAAATCCCTAAGCCACGGGGTCACAGTTTGATCAAAAATCTGACTTTTGGCCATTCACTCAAAAATGGTGCCTACTGAAGAAAGTAGAAAAAACCGGTAAGTCAAATAAGTCAGATCCCTTATTTTGACTCCTGGCTCCTCACACAGCTCCTGACTCACGACAGTGTGTTGCCCATCGCTGAGTTCTGACTAAAGGATTTTATGCAGCCACTGCTGGTGGGGACATTTTGGGACCCAAAATATCCAACGCCACTAAATTCTGGTGTACTTTTTAACATAATAGTGTAAACAGGAAGCAACATACAAACACTGAGAAGCCATTCCCCCCGCCCCACTACTTTATATGGAAACAACTGGAAAAACCTCTGTGACTGAGGCTACCAACATGGCGCCTTTTTGTACAACGAACACTTCTGAGGTCATTCTTATTACTGCTTAACTACTGCTTTACTTCTGCTTTACTTCTGCTTTACTTCTGCTTTACAACTGCTTTACTTCTGCTTTACTACTGCTTTACTACTGCATTACTACTACTTTACTACCCTTTTACTACTACATTACTGCCATTTTACTACTGCTTCACTACTACTTTACTACCATTTTACTACTACTTTACAACCTTTTACTACTCTTTTACTACTACTTTACTACAATTTTACTACTACTTTAAAGCTATTTTACTACTATTCCACCAATCAAAAATGGTGCCAAACGGATGCAAATGCTCCCCTGAGACGCTTGGCAGTCGAAACTGAAGGCTTTTTATCACAGGAAAAGAAATCAGCACTCGACAACTTAACCTGCAAAAAATATTTTTTTAAAAAAAATCCCTAAGCCACGGGGTCACAATTTGATCAAAAATCTGACTTTTGGCTATTCACTCAAAAATGGTGCGAAACGGTTGCAAATGCTCCCCTGAGAGGTTTGGCGGTCGAAACAGACGGCTTTTTATCTCAGGAAAAGAAATCAGCCCTTGACAACTTAACCTGCAGAAAAAGATTTTTTTGAAAAAATCCCTAAGCCCCAAAGTCACCATTTCATCAAAAATCTGAATTACGGCGATTCACTCAAAATTCTTGCCAAACGGTTGCAAATGCTTCCCTGAGAGGTTTGGCGGTCGAAACAGAAGGCTTTTTATCTCAGGAAAAGAAATCAGCCTTCGACTACTTAACCTGCAGAATTTTTTTTTCTGAAAAAATCCCTAAGCCCCGGGGTCACAATTTCATCAAAAATCTGACTTTTGGCCATTCACTCAACAATGATGCCAAACGGTTGCAAATGCTACCCTGAGAGCTTTGGCAGTCGAAACAGAAGGCTTTTTATCACAGGAAAATAAATCAGATCTCGACAACTTAACCGGCAGAATATTTTTTTAAAAAAAAAAATCCCTAAGGCCCGGGGTCACAATTTCATCAAAAATTTGACTTTCGGCCATTCAGCAAAAAATGGTGCCAAACGGTTGCAAGTGCTCCCCTGAGAGGTTTGGCGGTCGAAACAGAAAAGTTTTTATCACAGGAAAAGAAATCAACCCTCGAAAACTTAACCTGCAGAATTTTTTTTTTTGAAAAAATCCCTAAGCCCCGGGGTCACAATTTCATAAAAAATCTGACTTTCGGCCATTCACTAAAAAATGGTGACAAACGGTTGCAAATGCTCCCCTGAGAGGTTTGGCAGTCGAAACAGAAGGCTTTTTATCACAGGAAAAGAAATCAGCCCTCGAAAACTTAACCTGCAGAATTTTTTTTTTTGAAAAAATCCCTAAGCCCCGGGGTCACAATTTCATCAAAATTTTGACTTTCGGCCATTCACTCAAAAATGTTGTCAAACGGTTGCAAATGCTCCCCTGAGAGCTTTGGCAGTCGAAACAGAAGGCTTTTTATCACAGGAAAAGAAATCAGCCCTCGACAACTTAACCTGCAGATCTTTTTTTTTTCTGAAAAAATCCCTAAGCCCCGGGGTCACAATTTCATCAAAAAATCTGACTTTCGGCCATTCAGCAAAAAATGGTGCCAAACGGTTGCAAGTGCTCCCCTGAGAGGTTTGGCGGTCGAAACAGAAGGCTTTTTATCTCAGGAAAAGAAGTCAGCCCTCGACAACTTAACTGGCAGAATATTTTTTTTAAAAAAAATCCCTAAGCCCCGGGGTCACAGTTTGATCAAAAATCTGACTTTTGGCCATTCACTCAAAAATGGTGCCTACTGAAGAAAGTAGCAAAAACCGGTAAGTCAAATAAGTCAGATCCCTTATTTTGACTCCTGGCTCCTCACACAGCTCCTGACTCACGACAGTGTGTTGCCCATCGCTCAGTTCTGACTAAAGGATTTTATGCAGCCACTGCTGGCGTGGCCATTTTGGGACCCAAAATATCAAACGCCACTAAATTCTGGTATACTTTTTAACATAATAGTGTAAACAGGAATCAACATACAAACACTGAGAAGTCATTCCCCCCGCCCCACTACTTTATATGGAAACAACTGGAAAAACCTCTGTGACTGAGGCTACCAACATGGCGCCTTTTTGTACAACGAACACTTCTGAGGTCATTCTTATTACTGCTTTACTACTGCTTTACTTCTGCTTTACTTCTGCTTTACTACTGCTTTACTTCTGCTTTACTACTGCTTTACTACTGCATTACTACTACTTTACTACCCTTTTACTACTACATTACTGCCATTTTACTACTGCTTCACTACTACTTTACTACCATTTTACTACTACTTTACAACCTTTTACTACTCTTTTACTACTACTTTACTACAATTTTACTACTACTTTAAAGCTATTTTACTACTATTCCACCAATCAAAAATGGTCCCAAACGGATGCAAATGCTCCCCTGAGACGCTTGGCGGTCGAAACTGAAGGCTTTTTATCACAGGAAAAGAAATCAGCCCTCGACAACTTAACCTGCAAAAAATATTTTTTTTTAAAAAAATCCCTAAGCCACGGGGTCACAATTGGATCAAAATTCTGACTTTTGGCTATTCACTCAAAAATGGTGCGAAACGGTTGCAAATGCTCCCCTGAGAGGTTTGGCGGTCGAAACAGAAGGCTTTTTATCGCAGGAAAAGAAATCAGCCCTTGACAACTTAACCAGCAGAAAAAGATTTTTTTGAAAAAATCCCTAAGCCCCAAAGTCACCATTTCATCAAAAATCTGAATTTCGGCGATTCACTCAAAATTCTTGCCAAACGGTTGCAAATGCTTCCCTGAGAGGTTTGGCGGTCGAAACAGAAGGCTTTTTATCTCAGGAAAAGAAATCAGCCTTCGACTACTTAACCTGCAGAATTTTTTTTTCTGAAAAAATCCCTAAGGCCCGGGGTCACAATTTCATCAAAAATCTGACTTTTGGCCATTCACTCAACAATGATGCCAAACGGTTGCAAATGCTACCCTGAGAGCTTTGGCAGTCGAAACAGAAGGCTTTTTATCACAGGAAAATAAATCAGATCTCGACAACTTAACCGGCAGAATATTTTTTTTTAAAAAAAATCCCTAAGGCCCGGGGTCACAATTTCATCAAAAATCTGACTTTCGGCCATTCAGCAAAAAATGGTGCCAAACGGTTGCAAGTGCTCCCCTGAGAGGTTTGGCGGTCGAAACAGAAGTGTTTTTATCACAGGAAAAGAAATCAACCCTCGAAAACTTAACCTGCGGAATTTTTTTTTTTTAAAAAATCCCTAAGCCCCGGGGTCACAATTTCATCAAAATTTTGACTTTCGGCCATTCACTCAAAAATGTTGTCAAACGGTTGCAAATGCTCCCCTGAGAGGTTTGGCGGTCGAAACAGAAGGCTTTTTATCACAGGAAAAGAAATCAGCCCTCGACAACTTAATCTGCAGATCTTTTTTTTTTCTGAAAAAATCCCTAAGCCCCGGGGTCACAATTTCATCAAAAAATCTGACTTTCGGCCATTCAGCAAAAAATGGTGCCAAACGGTTGCAAATGCTCCCCTGAGAGGTTTGGCGGTCGAAACAGAAGTGTTTTTATCACAGGAAAAGAAATCAACCCTCGAAAACTTAACCTGCAGAATTTTTTTTTTTGAAAAAATCCCTAAGCCCCGGGGTCACTATTTCATCAAAAATCTGACTTTCGGCCATTCACTCAAAAATGGTGCTAAACGGTTGCAAATGCTCCCCTGAGACGCTTGGCGGTCGAAACAGAAGGCTTTTTATTACAGGAAAAGAAGTCAGCCCTCGACAACTTAACTGGCAGAATATTTTTTTAAAAAAAAAATCCCTAAGCCCCGGGGTCACAGTTTGATCAAAAATCTGACTTTTGGCCATTCACTCAAAAATGGTGCCTACTGAAGAAAGTAGCAAAAACCGGTAAGTCAAATAAGTCAGATCCCTTATTTTGACTCCTGGCTCCTCACACAGCTCCTGACTCACGACAGTGTGTTGCCCATCGCTGAGTTCTGACTAAAGGATTTTATGCAGCCACTGCTGGCGGGGACATTTTGGGACCCAAAATATCCAACGCCACTAAATTCTGGTGTACTTTTTAACATAATAGTGTAAACAGGAAGCAACATACAAACACTGAGAAGCCATTCCCCCCGCCCCACTACTTTATATGGAAACAACTGGAAAAACCTCTGTGACTGAGGCTACCAACATGGCGCCTTTTTGTACAACGAACACTTCTGAGGTCATTCTTATTACTGCTTTACTACTGCTTTACTTCTGCTTTACTTCTGCTTTACTACTGCTTTACTTCTGCTTTACTACTGCTTTACTACTGCATTACTACTACTTTACTACCCTTTTACTACTACATTACTGCCATTTTACTACTGCTTCACTACTACTTTACTACCATTTTACTACTACTTTACAACCTTTTACTACTCTTTTACTACTACTTTACTACAATTTTACTACTACTTTAAAGCTATTTTACTACTATTCCACCAATCAAAAATGGTCCCAAATGGATGCAAATGCTCCCCTGAGACGCTTGGCGGTCGAAACTGAAGGCTTTTTATCACAGGAAAAGAAATCTGCCCTCAACAACTTAACCTGCAGAATTTTTTTTTCCATCAAAAATCTGACTTTCGGCTATTCACTCAGAAATGTTGCCAAACGGTTGCAAATGCTCCCCTGAGAGGTTTGGTGGTTGAAACACAAGGCTTTTTATCTCATCAAAAGAAATCAGCCCTTGATAACCTAACCAGCAGAAAAAGATTTTTTAGAAAAAATCCCTAAGCCCCGGGGTCACAATTTCGTCAAAAATCTTACTTTCGGCCATTCACTCAAAAATGTTGCCAAACGGTTGCAAATGCTCCCCTGAGAGGTTTGGCGGTCGAAACAGAAGGCTTTTTATCAAAGGAAACGAAATCAGCCCTTGACAACTTAACCGGCAGAATATATTTTTTTTAAAAAAATCCCTAAGTCCCGGGGTCACAGTTTGATCAAAAATCTGACTTTTGGCCATTCACTCAAAAATGTTGCCAAACGGTTGCAAATGCTCCCCTGAGAGGTTTGGTGGTTGAAACACAAGGCTTTTTATCTCATCAAAAGAAATCAGCCCTTGATAACTTAACCGGCAGAAAAAGATTTTTTTGAAAAATCCCTAAGCCCCGGGGAAACAATTTCATCAAAAATCTGACTTTCAGCCGTTCACTCAAAAATGGTGCCAAGCGGTTGCAAAGGCTCCCATGGAAGGTTTGGCGGTCAAAACAGAAGGCTTTTTATCTCGGGAAAAGAAACCAGCCCTCAACAACTCGACAGATCTTTTTATTATTATTTTTGAGAAAATCCCTAAGCCCCGGAGTCACAATTTCATCAAAAATCTGACTTTTGGCCCTTCACTCAAAAATGGTGCCAAACAGTTGCATATGGTCCCCTGAGAGGTTTGGCGGTCGAAACAGAAGGGTTTTTATCACAGGAAAAGAAATCAGCCCTCGACAACTTCACCGGCAGAAAAAGATTTTTTTGAAAAAATCCCTAAGCCCTTGGGTCACAATTTTATGAAAAATCTGACTTTCGGCCATTCACTCAAAAATGTTGCCAAACGGTTGCAAATGCTCCCCTGAGAGGTTTGGCGGTCGAAACAGAAGGCTTTTTATCACAGGAAAAGAAATCAGCCCTCGACAACTTAACTGGCAGAAATTTTTTTTTTAAAAAAATCCATAAGCCCCGGGTTCACTATTTCATCAAAAATCTGACTTTCGGCCATTCACTCCAAAATGGTGCTAAACGGTTGCAAATGCTCCCCTGAGACGCTTGGCGGTCGAAACAGAAGGCTTTTTATCTTAGGAAAAGAAATCTACCCTCGACAACTTAACCCGCAGAAAAATATTTTTTTGAAAAAATCCCTAAGCCCCAAAGTCACCATTTCATCAAAAATCTGAATTTCGACCATTCACTCAAAATTGTTGCCAAACGGTTGCAAATGCTTCCCTGAGGGGTTTGGCGGTCGAAACAGAAGGCTTTTTATCACAGGAAAAGAAATCAGCCTTCGACTACTTAACCTGCAGATCTTTTTTTTTTCTGAAAAAATCCCTAAGCCCCGGGGTCACAATTTCATCAAAAAATCTGACTTTTGGCAATTCACTCAAAAATGGTGCCAAACGGTTTTAAATGCTCCCCCGAGAAGTTTGGCAGTCGAAACAGAAGGCTTTTTATTACAGGAAAAGAAGTCAGCCCTCGACAACTTAACCTGCAGAATTTTTTTTTTATAAAAAATCCATAGGCTCCGGGGTCACAATTTCATCAAAAATCTGACTTTCGGCTATTCACTCAGAAATGTTGCCAAACGGTTGCAAATGCTCCCCTGAGAGGTTTGGTGGTCGAAACAGAAGGCTTTTTATCTCATCAAAAGAAATCAGCCCTTGATAACTTAACCAGCAGAAAAAGATTTTTTAGAAAAAATCCCTAAGCCCCGGGGTCACAATTTCGTCAAAAATCTTACTTTCGGTCATTCACTCAAAAATGTTGCCAAACGGTTGCAAATGCTCCCCTGAGAGGTTTGGCGGACGAAACAGAAGGCTTTTTATCAAAGGAAACGAAATCAGCCCTTGACAGCTTAACCGGCAGAATATATTTTTTTTTAAAAAATCCCTAAGTCCCGGGGTCACAGTTTGATCAAAAATCTGACTTTTGGCCATTCACTCAAAAATGGTGCGAAACGGTTGCAAATGCTCCCCTGAGAGGTTTGGTGGTCGAAACAGAAGGCTTTCTATCTCATCAAAAGAAATCAGCCCTTGATAACTTAACCGGCAGAAAAAGATTCTTTTGAAAAAATCCCTAAGCCCCGGGGAAACAATTTCATCAAAAATCTGACTTTCGGCCATTCACTCAGAATTGTTGCCAAACGGTTTCAAATGCTCCCCTGAGAGGTTTGGCGGTCGAAACAGAAGGCTTTTTATCTCAGGAAAAGAAATCAGCCCTCGACAACTTAACCGGCAGAAAAAGATTTTTTTGAAAAATCCCTAAGCCCCGGGGAAACAATCTCATCAAAAATCTGACTTTCAGCCGTTCACTCAAAAATGGTGCCAAGCGGTTGCAAAGGCTCCCATGGAAGGTTTGGCGGTCAAAACAGAAGGCTTTTTATCTCGGGAAAAGAAACCAGCCCTCAACAACTCGACAGATCTTTTTATTATTATTTTTGAGAAAATCCCTAAGCCCCGGAGTCACAATTTCATCAAAAATCTGACTTTTGGCCCTTCACTCAAAAATGGTGCCAAACAGTTGCACATGGTCCCCTGAGAGGTTTGGCGGTCGAAACAGAAGGGTTTTTATCACAGGAAGAGAAATCAGCCCTCGACAACTTAACTGGCAGAAATTTTTTTTTAAAAAAAATCCATAAGCCCCGGGTTCACTATTTCATCAAAAATCTGACTTTCGGCCATTCACTCAAAAATGGTGCTAAACGGTTGCAAATGCTCCCCTGAGACGCTTGGCGGTCGAAACAGAAGGCTTTTTATCTTAGGAAAAGAAATCTACCCTCGACAACTTAACCCGCAGAAAAATATTTTTTTGAAAAAATACCTAAGCCCCAAAGTCACCATTTCATCAAAAATCTGAATTTCGACCATTCACTCAAAATTGTTGCCAAACGGTTGCAAATGCTTCCCTGAGGGGTTTGGCGGTCGAAACAGAAGGCTTTTTATCACAGGAAAAGAAATCAGCCTTCGACTACTTTACCTGCAGATCTTTTTTTTTTCTGAAAAAATCCCTAAGTCCCGGGGGCACAATTTGATGAAAAATCTGACTTTTGGCAATTCACTCAAAAATGGTGCCAAACGGTTTTAAATGCTCCCCCGAGAAGTTTGGCAGTCGAAACAGAAGGGTTTTTATTGCAGAAAAAGAAATTAACCCTCGACAACTTAGCCGGCAGAAAAAGATTCTTTTGAAAAAATCCTTAAACCCCGGGGTCACAGTTTGATCAAAAATCTGACTTTTGGCCATTCACTCAAAAATGGTGCCAAACGGTTGCAAATGCTCCCCTGAGACGCTTGGCGGTCGAAACAGAAGTGTTTTTATCACAGGAAAAGAAATCAGCCCTTGACAACATAACCTGCAGAATTTTTTTTTTTTAAAAAAATCCCTAAGCCCCGGGGTCACAATTTCATCAAAAATCTGACTTTCGGCCAATCACTAAAAAATGGTGACAAACGGTTGCAAATGCTCCCCTGTGAGCTTTGGCAGTCGAAACAGAAAGCTTTTTATCACAGGAAAAGAAATCAGCACTCGACAACTTAACCGGCGGAAAAAGATTCTTTTGAAAAAATCCCTAAGCCACGGGGTCACAATATGATCAAAAATCTGACTTTCGGCCATTCACTCAAAAATGGTGACAAACGGTTGCAAATGCTCCCCTGAGAGGTTTGGCGGTCGAAACAGAAGGCTTTTTATCACAGGAAAAGAAATCAGCCCTCGACAACTTAACCTGCAAAAAATATTTTTTTGAAAAAATCCCTAAGCCCCGAGGGTCACAATTTCATCAAAAATCTGACTTTTGGCCATTCACTAAAAAATGCTGCCAAACGGTTGCAAATGCTCCCCTGTGAGCTTTGGCAGTCGAAACAGAAACAGGAAAAGAAATCAGCCCTCGACAACTTAACCGGCAGAATATTTTTTTTTTAAAAAAATCCCTAAGCCATGGGGTCAGTATTTCATCAAAAATCTGACTTTCGGCCATTCACTCAAAAATGGTGCTAAACGGTTGCAAATGCTCCCCTGAGACGCTTGGCGGTCGAAACAGAAGTGTTTTTATCAGAGGAAAAGAAATCAGCCCTCGACAACTTAACCTGCAGAATTATTTTTTTTGAAAAAATCCCTAAGCCCCAGAGTCACAATTTAATGAAAAATCTGACTTTCGTCCATTCACTCAAAAATGGTGACAAACGGTTGCAAATGTTCCCCTGAGAGCTTTGGCGGTCGAAACAGAAGGCTTTTTATCACAGGAAAAGAAATCAGATCTCGACAACTTAACCGGCAGAATATTTTTTTTCTGAAAAAATCCCTAAGCCCCGGGGTCACAATTTCATCAAAAATCTGACTTTCGGCCATTCACTCAAAAATGGTGCCAAACAGTTGCAAATGCTCCCCTGAGAGGCTAGGCGGTCAAAACAGAAGGCTTTTTATCACAGGAAAAGAAATCAGCCCTCGACAACTTAACCTGCAAAAAATATTTTTTTTAACAAAATCCCTAAGCCACGGGGTCACAATTTGATCAAAAATCTGACTTTTGGCTATTCACTCAAAAATGGTGCGAAACGGTTGCAAATGCTCCCCTGAGAGGTTTGGCGGTCGAAACAGAAGGCTTTTTATCTCAGGAAAAGAAGTCAGCCCTCGACAACTTAACTGGCAGAATATTTTTTTTTAAAAAAATCCCTAAGCCCCGGGGTCACAGTTTGATCAAAAATCTGACTTTTGGCCATTCACTCAAAAATGGTGCCTACTGAAGAAAGTAGCAAAAACCGGTAAGTCAAATAAGTCAAATCCCTTATTTTGACTCCTGGCTCCTCACACAGCTCCTGACTCACGACAGTGTGTTGCCCATCGCTGAGTTCTGACTAATGGATTTTATGCAGCCACTGCTGGTGGGGACATTTTGGGACCCAAAATATCAAACGCCACTAAATTCTGGTATACTTTTTAACATAATAGTGTAAACAGGAATCAACATACAAACACTGAGAAGTCATACCCCCCGCCCCACTACTTTATATGGAAACAACTGGAAAAACCTCTGTGACTGAGGCTACCAACATGGCGCCTTTTTGTACAACGAACACTTCTGAGGTCATTCTTATTACTGCTTTACTACTGCTTTACTTCTGCTTTACTTCTGCTTTACTTCTGCTTTACTACTGCTTTACTTCTGCTTTACTACTGCTTTACTACTGCTTTACTACACTTTTTTCTACAGCTTTACTACTGCATTAGAGCTACTACTATTCCAACACTTTACTATTGGGACCTTTTCCTATCGCTTTACTACTACTTTACTACTATCTTACTGGCGTTTCACTACTGTCGTACTACCATTGTACTACTACTTTACTACTACTTTACTACTGCTTTACTACTGCTTTACTGCTACTTTACTACAATTTTACTACTACTTTACTACTGTTTTACTACTGTTTTACTACCATTTTACTACTGCTTTACTACTGCATTACTACTGCTTTACTACCATTTTACTACTGTTTTACTACACTTTTAGTACAGCTTTACTACTGTTTTACTTTAACTTTACTACTGCTACTTTGTTACTTATACTACTTTACTATTTATACCCCTATTTATACAGTAGACCTTCCTGAACAATGGCATGCCTGTCTATAGTAACAAATAGTATTGTTACTATTTTATTAATTGTATATACTGCCCTTCATCCGTAGATTTAAGGTTGGTTTACAACTTAAAAATGCAAGGTGAAAAACACAAAATACGCAATAAAAACAAGAACAAACCAATAAGCCTCCTCCCTCAACCTCTCCTTTGGCTTGTCCTTCACTCATGACTTCTCTCTTGTTCCTTGATCTTAACTTCCCCACTTTTGCAAACCTTCCAGTTGTCCCTAATTTTCCCGGGACAGTCCCAGATTTCTTGAAGCTGTCCTGGTTTCTGATGTTATCCTGCTTTTCCTTAGGACGTCCCTATGTTCATGGGAGAAATGTTGGATGGTATGGAGTTATACATAGAATAGAATGATAGAATGATCTCGATACGAATCCAAGGCAGACCTTTTAACATCACAGTAATCCAAGCTTATGCACCAACTACTGGTGCTGAAGAAACTGAAATTGACCAATTCTATGAAGACTTACAACACCTTATAGAAGTGACACCAAAGAAGGATGTTCTTCTCATTATAGGGGATTGGAATGCTAAAGTAGGGAGGCAAGAGATAAAAGGAACAACTGGCAAGTTTGGCCTTGGAGATCAAAACGAAGCAGGGCAAAGGCTAATATAGTTCTGTCAAGAGAACAAGCTGGTCATCACAAACACGCTTTTCCAACAACACAAGAGACGACTCTACACATGGACATCACCAGATGGGCAGCATCGAAATCAGATTGATTATATTCTCTGCAGCCAAAGATGGAGAAGCTCTATACAGTCAGCAAAAACAAGACCTGGAGCTGACTGTGGCTCAGATCATCAGCTTCTTATAGCAAAATTCAAGCTTAAACTGAAGAAAGTAGGAAAAACCACTGGGCCGGTAAGATATAATCTAAGTCAAATCCCTTATGAATACACAGTGGAAGTGACGAACAGGTTTAAGGATTTAGATTTGGTGGACAGAGTGCCTGAAGAACTATGGATGGAGGCTCCTAACATTGTACAGGAGGCAACAACGAAAACCATCCCAATGAAAAGGAAATGCAAGAAAGCAAAGTGGCTGTCCAATGAGGCCTTACAAATAGCGGAGGAGAGAAGGCAAGCAAAATGCGAGGGAGATAGTGAAAGATACAGGAAATTGAATGCAGATTTCCAAAGAATAGCAAGGAGAGACAAGAAGGCCTTCTTAAACGAGCAATGCAAAGAAATAGAGGAAAGCAATAGAATGGGAAGAACCAGAGATCTGTTCAAGAAAATTGGAGATATGAAAGGAACATTTCGTACAAAGATTACCATAATAAATGACAAAAGTGGTAAGGACCTAACAGAAGCAGAAGACCTCAAGAAGAGGTGGCAAGAATACACAGAGGAATTATACCAGAAAGATATGGATGTCTCGTACACCCCAGGTAGTGTGGTTGCTGACCTTGAGCCAGACATCCTGGAAAGTGAAGTGAAATGGGCCTTAGAAAGCACTGCAAATAACAAGGTCAGTGGAAGTGATGGTATTCCAGCTGAACTATTTAAAATTTTAAAAGATGATGCTGTTAAGGTGCTACACTCAATATGCCAGCAAATTTGGAAAACTCAGCAGTGGCCAGAAGATTGGAGAAGATCAGTCTACATCCCAATCCCAAAGAAGGGCAGCGCCAAAGAATGCTCCAACTACCGCACAATTGCACTCATTTCACACGCTAGCAAGGTTATGCTTAAAATTCTACAAGGAAGGCTCAAGCAGTATGTGGATCGAGAACTCCCAGAAGTGCAAGCTGGATTTAGAAGAGGCAGAGGAACCAGAGACCAAATTGCAAACATGCGCTGGATTATGGAGAAAGCTAGAGAGTTCCAGAAAGACATCTACTTCTGCTTCATTGACTATGCAAAAGCCTTTGACGGTGTCGACCACAGCAAACTATGGCAAGTTCTTAAAGAAATGGGAGTGCCTGATCACCTCATCTGTCTCCTGAGAAATCTCTACGTGGGACAAGAAGCTACAGTTAGAACTGGATATGGAACAACTGATTGGTTCAAAATTGGAAAAGGAGTACGACAAGGCTGTATTTTGTCTCCCTGCTTATTTAATTTATATGCAGAATGCATCATGCGAAAGGCTGGGCTGGATGAATCCCAAGCTGGAATTAAGATTGCCGGAAGAAATATCAACAACCTCAGATATGCAGATGACACAACCTTGATGGCAGAAAGTGAGGAGGAATTAAAGAACCTTTTAATGAGGGTGAAAGAGGAGAGCGCAAAATATGGTCTGAAGCTCGACATCAAAAAAACGAAGATCATGGCCACTGGTCCCATCACCTGCTGGCAAATAGAAGGGGAAGAAATGGAGGCAGTGAGAGATTTGACTTTCTTGGGCTCCATGATCACTGCAGATGGTGACAGCAGCCACGAAATTAAAAGACGCCTGCTTCTTGGGAGAAAAGCAATGACAAACCTAGACAGCATCTTAAAAAGCAGAGACGTCACCTTGCCAACAAAGGTCCGTATAGTTAAAGCTATGGTTTTCCCAGTAGTGATGTATGGAAGTGAGAGCTGGACCATAAAGAAGGCTGATCGCCGAAGAATGGATGCTTTTGAATTATGGTGCTGGAGGAGACTCTTGAGAGTCCCATGGACTACAAGAAGATCAAACGCATCCATTCTTAAGGAAATCAGCCCTGATTGCTCACTGGAAGGACAGATTGTGAAGCTGAGGCTCCTGTACTTTGGCCACCTCATGAGAAGAGAAGACTCCCTGGAGAAGACACTGATGCTGGGAAAGATGGAGGGCACACTACTTTACTACCCTTTTACTACAACATTACTGTCATTTTACTACTGCTTCACTACTACTTTACTACCATTTTACTACTACTTTACAACCTTTTACTACTCTTTTACTACTACTTTACTACAATTTTACTACTACTTTAAAGCTATTTTACTACTATTCCACCAATCAAAAATGGTCCCAAACGGATGCAAATGCTCCCCTGAGACGCTTGGCGGTCGAAACTGAAGGCTTTTTATCACAGGAAAAGAAATCTGCCCTCAACAACTTAACCTGCAGAATTTTTTTTTTATAAAAAATCCATAGGCTCCGGGGTCACAATTTCATCAAAAATCTGACTTTCGGCTATTCACTCAAAAATGTTGCCAAACGGTTGCAAATGCTCCCCTGAGAGGTTTGGCGGTTGAAACAGAAGGCTTTTTATCACAGGAAAAGAAATCAGCCTTCGACAACTTAACCTGTAGATTTTTTTTTTTAAAAAAATCCCTATGCCCCGGGGTCACAATTTCATCAAAAATCTGACTTTCGGCCATTCAGCAAAAAATGGTGCCAAACGGTTGCAAGTGCTCCCCTGAGAGGTTTGGCGGTCGAAACAGAAGTGTTTTTATCACAGGAAAAGAAATCAACCCTCGACAACTTAACCTGCGGAAAAAGATTCTTTTGAAAAAAGCCCTAAGCCCCGGGGTCACAATTTCATCAAAATTTTGACTTTCGGCCATTCACTCAAAAATGTTGTCAAACGGTTGCAAATGCTCCCCTGAGAGCTTTGGCAGTCGAAACAGAAGGCTTTTTATCACAGGAAAAGAATTCAGCCCTCGACAACTTAACCGGCAGAATATTTTCTTTTAAAAAAAATCCCTAAGCCACGGGGTCACTATTTCATCAAAAATCTGACTTTCGGCCATTCACTCAAAAATGGTGTTAAACGGTTGCAAATGCTCCCCTGAGACGTTTGGCGGTCGAAACAGAAGGCTTTTTATTACAGGAAAAGAAGTCAGCCCTCGACAACTTAACCGGCAGAATATTTTTTTGAAAAAAAAATCCCTAAGCCCCGGGGTCACAGTTTGATCAAAAATCTGACTTTTGGCCATTCACTCAAAAATGGTGCCTACTGAAGAAAGTAGCAAAAACCGGTAAGTCAAATAAGTCAAATCCCTTATTTTGACTCCTGGCTCCTCACACAGTTCCTGACTCACGACAGTGTGTTGCCCATCGCTGAGTTCTGACTAATGGATTTTATGCAGCCACTGCTGGTGGGGACATTTTGGGACCCAAAATATCAAACGCCACTAAATTCTGGTATACTTTTTAACATAATAGTGTAAACAGGAATCAACATACAAACACTGAGAAGTCATTCCCCCCGCCCCACTACTTTATATGGAAACAACTGGAAAAACCTCTGTGACTGAGGCTACCAACATGGCGCCTTTTTGTACAACGAACACTTCTGAGGTCATTCTTATTACTGCTTTACTACTGCTTTACTTCTGCTTTACTTCTGCTTTACTACTGCTTTACTTCTGCTTTACTACTGCTTTACTACACTTTTTTCTACAGCTTTACTACTGCATTAGAGCTACTACTATTCCAACACTTTACTATTGGGACCTTTTTCTATCGCTTTACTACTTTACTACTATCTTACTGGCGTTTCACTACTGTCGTACTACCATTGTACTACTTTACTACAGTTTTACTACTACTTTACTACTGCTTTACTACTACTTTACTACAGTTTTACTACTACTTTACTACTGCTTTACTACTACTTTACTACAGTTTTACTACTACTTTACTACTGTTTTACTACCATTTTACTACTGCTTTACTACTACATTACTACTACTTTACTACCATTTTACTACTGTTTTACTACACTTTTACTACAGCTTTACTACTGTTTTACTTTAACTTTACTACTGCTCCTTTTTACTTATACTACTTTACTATTTATACTCCTATTTATACAGTAGACCTTCCTGAACAATGGCATGCCTGTCTATAGTAACAAATAGTATTGTTACTATTTTATTAATTGTATATACTGCCCTTCATCCGTAGATTTAAGGTTGGTTTACAACTTAAAAATGCAAGGTGAAAAACACAAAATACGCAATAAAAACAAGAACAAACCAATAAGCCTCCTCCCTCAACCTCTCCTTTGGCTTGTCCTTCACTCATGACTTCTCTCTTGTTCCTTGATCTTAACTTCCCCACTTTTGCAAACCTTCCAGTTGTCCCTAATTTTCCCGGGACAGTCCCAGATTTCTTGAAGCTGTCCTGGTTTCTGATGTTATCCTGCTTTTCCTTCGGACGTCCCTATGTTCATGGGAGAAATGTTGGATGGTATGGAGTTATACATAGAATAGAATGATAGAATGATCTCGATACGAATCCAAGGCAGACCTTTTAACATCACAGTAATCCAAGTTTATGCACCAACTACTGGTGCTGAAGAAACTGAAACTGACCAATTCTATGAAGACTTACAACACCTTATAGAAGTGACACCAAAGAAGGATGTTCTTCTCATTATAGGGGATTGGAATGCTAAAGTAGGGAGGCAAGAGATAAAAGGAACAACTGGCAAGTTTGGCCTTGGAGATCAAAACGAAGCAGGGCAAAGGCTAATAGAGTTCCGTCAAGAGAACAAGCTGGTCATCACAAACACGCTTTTCCAACAACACAAGAGACGACTCTACACATGGACATCACCAGATGGGCAGCATCGAAATCAGATTGATTATATTCTCTGCAGCCAAAGATGGAGAAGCTCTATACAGTCAGCAAAAACAAGACCTGGAGCTGACTGTGGCTCAGATCATCAGCTTCTTATAGCAAAATTCAAGCTTAAACTGAAGAAAGTAGGAAAAACCACTGGGCCGGTAAGATATAATCTAAGTCAAATCCCTTATGAATACACAGTGGAAGTGACGAACAGGTTTAAGGATTTAGATTTGGTGGACAGAGTGCCTGAAGAACTATGGATGGAGGCTCCTAACATTGTACAGGAGGCAACAACGAAAACCATCCCAATGAAAAGGAAATGCAAGAAAGCAAAGTGGCTGTCCAAGGAGGCCTTACAAATAGCGGAGGAGAGAAGGCAAGCAAAATGCGAGGGAGATAGTGAAAGATACAGGAAATTGAATGCAGATTTCCAAAGAATAGCAAGGAGAGACAAGAAGGCCTTCTTAAACGAGCAATGCAAAGAAATAGAGGAAAGCAATAGAATGGGAAGAACCAGAGATCTGTTCAAGAAAATTGGAGATATGAAAGGAACATTTCGTACAAAGATTACCATAATAAATGACAAAAGTGGTAAGGACCTAACAGAAGCAGAAGACCTCAAGAAGAGGTGGCAAGAATACACAGAGGAATTATACCAGAAAGATATGGATGTCTCGTACACCCCAGGTAGTGTGGTTGCTGACCTTGAGCCAGACATCCTGGAAAGTGAAGTGAAATGGGCCTTAGAAAGCACTGCAAATAACAAGGCCAGTGGAAGTGATGGTATTCCAGCTGAACTATTTAAAATTTTAAAAGATGATGCTGTTAAGGTGCTACACTCAATATGCCAGCAAGTTTGGAAAACTCAGCAGTGGCCAGAAGATTGGAGAAGATCAGTCTACATCCCAATCCCAAAGAAGGGCAGCGCCAAAGAATGCTCCAACTACCGCACAATTGCACTCATTTCACACGCTAGCAAGGTTATGCTTAAAATTCTACAAGGAAGGCTCAAGCAGTATGTGGATCGAGAACTCCCAGAAGTGCAAGCTGGATTTAGAAGAGGCAGAGGAACCAGAGACCAAATTGCAAACATGCGCTGGATTATGGAGAAAGCTAGAGAGTTCCAGAAAGACATCTACTTCTGCTTCATTGACTATGCAAAAGCCTTTGACGGTGTCGACCATGGCAAACTATGGCAAGTTCTTAAAGAAATGGGAGTGCCTGATCACCTCATCTGTCTCCTGAGAAATCTCTACGTGGGACAAGAAGCTACAGTTAGAACTGGATATGGAACAACTGATTGGTTCAAAATTGGAAAAGGAGTACGACAAGGCTGTATTTTGTCTCCCTGCTTATTTAATTTATATGCAGAATGCATCATGCGAAAGGCTGGGCTGGATGAATCCCAAGCTGGAATTAAGATTGCCGGAAGAAATATCAACAACCTCAGATATGCAGATGACACAACCTTGATGGCAGAAAGTGAGGAGGAATTAAAGAACCTTTTAATGAGGGTGAAAGAGGAGAGCGCAAAATATGGTCTGAAGCTCGACATCAAAAAAACGAAGATCATGGCCACTGGTCCCATCACCTCCTGGCAAATAGAAGGGGAAGAAATGGAGGCAGTGAGAGATTTGACTTTCTTGGGCTCCATGATCACTGCAGATGGTGACAGCAGCCACGAAATTAAAAGACGCCTGCTTCTTGGGAGAAAAGCAATGACAAACCTAGACAGCATCTTAAAAAGCAGAGACGTCACCTTGCCAACAAAGGTCCGTATAGTTAAAGCTATGGTTTTCCCAGTAGTGATGTATGGAAGTGAGAGCTGGACCATAAAGAAGGCTGATCGCCGAAGAATGGATGCTTTTGAATTATGGTGCTGGAGGAGACTCTTGAGAGTCCCATGGACTGCAAGAAGATCAAACGCATCCATTCTTAAGGAAATCAGCCCTGATTGCTCACTGGAAGGACAGATTGTGAAGCTGAGGCTCCTGTACTTTGGCCACCTCATGAGAAGAGAAGACTCCCTGGAGAAGACACTGATGCTGGGAAAGATGGAGGGCACAAGGAGAAGGGGGCGACAGAGGACGAGATGGTTGGATAGTGTTTTCGAGGTTACCTGCATGAGTTTGACCAAACTGCGGGAGGTAGTGGAGGACAGAGGTGCCTGGCGTGCTCTGCTCCATGGGGTCATGAAGAGTCGGACACGACTAAACGACTAAACAACAACAACATAGGGATGTTTTTTAATGTTTACTGTTTTATTACCTTTCTATATGTTTTGGAAGCCGCCCAGAGTGGCTAGAGCAACCCAGGCAGATGGATGTGGTATAAATACAGTGGTACCTTGGGTTACATATGCTTCAGGTTACAGATGCTTCAGGTTACAGACTCTGCTAACCCAGAAATAGTGCTTCAGGTTAAGAAATTTGCTTCCGAGAACAGAAATCATGATCTGGCGGGACGGCGACAGCAGGAGGCCTCATTAGCTAAAGTGGTGCTTCAGGTTAAGAACAGTTTCAGTTTAAGAACGATCCTCCGGAACGAATTAAGTACTTAACCTGAGGTACCACTGTAGTACAATTGTTGTTACAGAACAGGGCACCCCTATTTTCATCGGAGAAATGTTGGAGGGTAGGCTTTTGTCCTCACCTCAGTTTTGACTACGGGCTCCTCACACAGCTCCTGACTCACGACAGTGTGTTGCCCATCGCTCAGTTATGACTAAAGGATTTTATGCAGCCACTGCTGGCGGGGACATTTTGGGACCCAAAATATCCAACGCCACTAAATTCTGGTGTACTTTTTAACATAATAGTGTAAACAGGGATCAACATACAAACACTGAGAAGCCTCCCCCCCCCGCCCCACTACTTTATATGGAAACAATTGGAAAAACCTCTGTGATTGAGGCTACCAACATGGCGCCTTTTTGTACAACGAACACTTCTGAGGTCATTCTTATTACTGCTTTACTACTGCTTTACCACTGCTTTACTACTGCTTTACTACTACTTTACTACCGTTTTACTACTGCTTTACTACTGCTTTACTGCTGCTTTACTACAGCTTTACTACTACATTAGAGCTATTCTACTTTAATACTGTTTTACTGCTACTTTACTATTACTATACTACTACTTTACTATTGCTATACTACTACTTTACTATTGCTATACTACTACTTTACTGCCGCCTTACCACTACTTTACTACTGCTTTCCTACCGCTTTACTACTGCATTACTACTACTTTACTACCCTTTTACGACTATTTTACTACTGCTTCACTACTACTTTACTACCATCTTACTACTACTTTACTACCTTTTACTACACTTTTACTACTACTTTACTACAATTTTACTACTACTTTAATACTACTTTAAAGCTATTTTACTACTATTCCACCACTCAAAAATGGTGCCAAACGGATGTAAATGCTCCCCTGAGAGGTTTGGCGGTCGAAACAGAAGGCTTTTTATCTCAGGAAAAGTATTCACCTTAACCTGCAGAAATTTTTTTTCTGAAAAAATCCCTAAGCCCCGGGGTCACAGTTTGATCAAAAATCTGACTTTTGGCCATTCACTCAAAAATGGTGCCAAACGGTTGCACATGCTCCCCTGAGAGGTTAGGCGGTCAAAACAGAAGGCTTTTTATCACAGGAAAAGAAATCAGCACTCGACAACTTAACTTGCAGAATTCTTTTTCTGAAAAAATCCCTAAGCCCCGGGGTCACAGTTTGATCAAAAATCTGACTTTTGGCCATTCACTCAAAAATGGTGCCAAACGGTTGCAAATGCTCCCCTGAGAGCTTTGGCAGTCGAAAGAGAAGGCTTTTTATCACAGGAAAAGAAATCAGCCCTCGACAACTTTACCGGCAGAAAAAGATTTTTTTGAAAAAATCCCTAAGCCCTTGGGTCACAATTTCATCAAAAATCTGACTTTCGGCCATTCAGCAAAAAATGGTGCCAAACGGTTGCAAATGCTCCCCTGAGAGGTTTGGCGGTCGAAACAGAAGTGTTTTTATCACAGGAAAAGAAATCAACCCTCGACAACTTAACCAGCAGAATATATTTTTTTAACAAAAATCCCTAAGCCCCGGAGTCACAATTTCATCAAAAATCTGACTTTTGGCCATTCAGCAAAAAATGGTGCCAAACGGTTGCAAATTCTCCCCTGAGCGGTTTGGCGGTCGAAACAGAAGTGTTTTTATCACAGGAAAAGAAATCAGCCCTCGACAACTTAACCTGCGGAAAAAGATTCTTTTGAAAAAATCCCTAAGCCCCGGGGTCACAATTTCATCAAAATTTTGACTTTCGGCCATTCACTCAAAAATGTTGTCAAACGGTTGCACATGCTCCCCTGAGAGGTTAGGCGGTCGAAACAGAAGGCTTTTTATCACAGGAAAAGAAATCAGCCTTCGACTACTTAACCTGCAGATCTTTTTTTTTCTGAAAAAATCCCTAAGCCCCGGGGTCACAATTTCATCAAAAAATCTGACTTTTGGCAATTCACTCAAAAATGGTGCCAAACGGTTTTAAATGCTCCCCCGAAAAGTTTGGCAGTCGAAACAGAAGGGTTTTTATTGCAGGAAAAGAAATTAACCCTCGACAACTTAGCCGGCAGAAAAAGATTCTTTTGAAAAAATCCTTAAACCCCGGGGTCACAATTTAATGAAATATCTGACTTTCGGCCATTCACTCAAAAATGGTGCCAAACGGTTGCAAATGCTCCCCTGAGAGGTTTGGCGGTCGAAACAGAAGGCATTTTATCACAGGAAAAGAAATCAGATCTCGACAACTTAACCTGCAGAATTTTTTTTCTGAAAAAATCCCTAAGCCCCGGGGTCACAGTTTGATCAAAAATCTGACTTTTGGCCATTCACTCAAAAATGGTGCCAAACGGTTGCAAATGCACCCCTGAGAGCTTTGGCAGTCGAAACAGAAGGCTTTTTATCACAGGAAAAGAAATCAGAACTCGACAACTTAACCGGCAGAATATTTTTTTTAAAAAAAAATCCCTAAGCTCCGGGGTCACAATTTCATCAAAAATCTGACTTTTGGCCATTCACTCAAAAATGGTGCCAAACGGTTGCACATGCTCCCCTGAGAGGTTAGGCGGTCAAAACAGAAGGCTTTTTATCACAGGAAAAGAAATCAGCACTCGACAACTTAACTTGCAGAATTCTTTTTCTGAAAAAATCCCTAAGCCCCGGGGTCACAGTTTGATCAAAAATCTGACTTTTGGCCATTCACTCAAAAATGGTGCCAAACGGTTGCAAATGCTCCCCTGAGAGCTTTGGCAGTCGAAAGAGAAGGCTTTTTATCACAGGAAAAGAAATCAGCCCTCGACAACTTTACCGGCAGAAAAAGATTTTTTTGAAAAAATCCCTAAGCCCTTGGGTCACAATTTCATCAAAAATCTGACTTTCGGCCATTCAGCAAAAAATGGTGCCAAACGGTTGCAAATGCTCCCCTGAGAGGTTTGGCGGTCGAAACAGAAGTGTTTTTATCACAGGAAAAGAAATCAACCCTCGACAACTTAACCAGCAGAATATATTTTTTTAACAAAAATCCCTAAGCCCCGGAGTCACAATTTCATCAAAAATCTGACTTTTGGCCATTCAGCAAAAAATGGTGCCAAACGGTTGCAAATTCTCCCCTGAGCGGTTTGGCGGTCGAAACAGAAGTGTTTTTATCACAGGAAAAGAAATCAGCCCTCGACAACTTAACCTGCGGAAAAAGATTCTTTTGAAAAAATCCCTAAGCCCCGGGGTCACAATTTCATCAAAATTTTGACTTTCGGCCATTCACTCAAAAATGTTGTCAAACGGTTGCACATGCTCCCCTGAGAGGTTAGGCGGTCGAAACAGAAGGCTTTTTATCACAGGAAAAGAAATCAGCCTTCGACTACTTAACCTGCAGATCTTTTTTTCTCTGAAAAAATCCCTAAGCCCCGGGGTCACAATTTCATCAAAAAATCTGACTTTTGGCAATTCACTCAAAAATGGTGCCAAACGGTTTTAAATGCTCCCCCGAAAAGTTTGGCAGTCGAAACAGAAGGGTTTTTATTGCAGGAAAAGAAATTAACCCTCGACAACTTAGCCGGCAGAAAAAGATTCTTTTGAAAAAATCCTTAAACCCCGGGGTCACAATTTAATGAAATATCTGACTTTCGGCCATTCACTCAAAAATGGTGCCAAACGGTTGCAAATGCTCCCCTGAGAGGTTTGGCGGTCGAAACAGAAGGCATTTTATCACAGGAAAAGAAATCAGATCTCGACAACTTAACCTGCAGAATTTTTTTTCTGAAAAAATCCCTAAGCCCCGGGGTCACAGTTTGATCAAAAATCTGACTTTTGGCCATTCACTCAAAAATGGTGCCAAACGGTTGCAAATGCACCCCTGAGAGCTTTGGCAGTCGAAACAGAAGGCTTTTTATCACAGGAAAAGAAATCAGAACTCGACAACTTAACCGGCAGAATATTTTTTTTAAAAAAAAATCCCTAAGCTCCGGGGTCACAATTTCATCAAAAATCTGACTTTCGGCCATTCAGCAAAAAATGGTGCCAAACGGTTGCAAATGCTCCCCTGAGAGGTTTGGCGGTCGAAACAGAAGTGTTTTTATCACAGGAAAAGAAATCAACCCTCGACAACTTAACCTGCGGAAAAAGATTCTTTTGAAAAAATCCCTAAGCCCCGGGGTCACAATTTCATCAAAATTTTGACTTTCGGCCATTCACTCAAAAATGGTGCCAAACAGTTGCATATGGTCCCCTGAGAGCTTTGGCGGTCGAAACAGAAGGGTTTTTATCACAGGAAAAGAAATCAGCCCTCGACAACTTTACCGGCAGAAAAAGATTTTTTTGAAAAAATCCCTAAGCCCTTGGGTCACAATTTCATCAAAAATCTGACTTTCGGCCCTTCACTCAAAAGTGGTGTCAAGCGGTTGCAAAGGCTCCCCTGAGTCGCTTGGCGGTCGAAACAGAAGGCTTTTTATCTTAGGAAAAGAAATCAACCCTCAACAACTTAACGCGCAGAAAAATATTTTTTTGAAAAAATCCCTAAGCGCCAAAGTCACCATTTCATCAAAAATCTGAATTTCGACCATTCACTCAAAATTGTTGCCAAACGGTTGCAAATGCTTCCCTGAGGGGTTTGGCGCTCGAAACAGAAGGCTTTTTATCACAGGAAAAGAAATCAGCCTTCGACTACTTAACCTGCAGTTCTTTTTTCTCTGAAAAAATCCCAAAGCCCCGGGGTTACAATTTCATCAAAAAATCTGACTTTTGGCAATTCACTCAAAAATGGTGCCAAACGGTTTTAAATGCTCCCCCGAAAAGTTTGGCAGTCGAAACAGAAGGGTTTTTATTGCAGGAAAAGAAATTAACCCTCGACAACTTAGCCGGCAGAAAAAGATTCTTTTGAAAAAATCCTTAAACCCCGGGGTCACAATTTAATGAAATATCTGACTTTTGGCCATTCACTCAAAAATGGTGCCAAACGGTTGCAAATGCACCCCTGAGAGCTTTGGCAGTCGAAACAGAAGGCTTTTTATCACAGGAAAAGAAATCAGAACTCGACAACTTAACCGGCAGAATATTTTTTTTTAAAAAAAAATCCCTAAGCCCCGGGGTCACAATTTCATCAAAATTTTGACTTTCGGCCATTCACTCAAAAATGGTGCGAAACGGTTGCAAATGCTCCCCTGAGAGGTTTGGCGGTCGAAACAGAAGTGTTTTTATCACAGGAAAAGAAATCAGCCCTCGACAACTTAACCTGCAGATTTTTTTTTTTTGGAAAAAATCCCTAAGCCCCGGGGTCACAGTTTGATCAAAAATCTGACTTTTGGCCATTCACTCAAAAATGGTGCCTACTGAAGAAAGTAGCAAAAACCGGTAAGTCAAATAAGTCAAATCCCTTATTTTGACTCCTGGCTCCTCACACAGCTCCTGACTCACGACAGTGTGTTGCCCATCGCTGAGTTCTGACTAAAGGATTTTATGCAGCCACTGCTGGCGGGG